>NC_136525.1:38420456-38462956 GCF_053919585.1 Euprymna scolopes
CTTTAGGGAGTGTGGAGCCACCGTTTAATTACCATTGCTCCCAGGTCCACTCTGACCCAGAGTGGTAGTAGCTGTTAGGGTTCCAACTATGGGTTAAATAGAAACCGACTTGAAAACAACAAATATATTCTATTAACATTTTTTTCTTCAAAATCTTTGGATTCGGCATTAAATAACCCGAAAAGGGTTGATATGCCGTAAAACAAAAACAACCAAGCAACTTATAAGATGAGTGAACAATTTATATGGTTTTAGCTTTAAATGAACAGCTAAAGCAGGAATTGGAATACACCCTACTAAAGCCGGATTGGCAAAGCCTGTGATTTAAAAAATGCAATCCTTACAAGAATGATATGCAATAAAATTTTGTTTTAAACTTGGAAAAAATGTCACAGAAACGCATGGAATGCTTTAGACCACTTTTGGACCATCTTGCATGAATCGAGCATCAGTTTTTTTAGTGGTATAAGAGATTCAAGAAAGGCAGGGAGTCTATGAAAGATGATGAGAGATGTGGGTAAAATAAGGAAGTCAGAACACCAGAGTTGATTGGCCAAATAAAGAATTACATATATAAGGACCATCGTATGTCTACAGAGACAATAAGTGCACAGTTTGATGTCAGTGTGGGAACTGTGCACACAATTATTCGCGAGGAAATGAAGATGCGGAAGATTTGTGCAAAGTTTGTCCCAAGTATGCTCAAAGAGGATAAAGAAGAAAGACGTTGTCATGATTAAGATGAGCATTAAGACAGTGTCTCATTCGCCCTATTGTCCAAGCCTTGCTCACTGTGACTTTTTTTTTTATTCTTTAAGCTCCAGGAAAACCTTAGAGGTTGTCGAGACAATAAAAATGAAGGAGGCTGTGACGAGGGTCATTGGCACTTTCACACAAGAGGATTTCCATGGTGCCTTCCAGAAGTTGTTTGAATGGAACAACGTGTATTACAGCCCGAGGAGATTACTTCTAAAGGGACTAGAGTCTCAATGTGTGTACTCTCAATAAACGTACCCATCTTAAAAAAGTGTGGAAATTGATTGAAAGCACCTCGTATATGGGTATAGGTTTCTCTGTTTAGAATTATTTGTAAATTGAACTTATTTATGCATAACTGTGTGCGTGTGTGTCCTTCTCTGTCTGTCAATCATCTGTCCATGTTTTGGATTCGCGAGCACGGTCGACTCTGATGTTTTCGTCCGTATCTGATGTCGTCAAGGACAACGAAATGTCAGGCCCGGCGACCTCTCACCCTATAGCCCCACCCCGACACGTACGCCTCACACCACCCACATGACGAGTGCACGCACTCGCAAACCAGCTTGACACAAATATTCCCAACCATTTACAAACAACGTTCGCACATCCAACCGGGAGCCTTTGAGCGGTATACCTGCCACAGAAAGGGGCCGTAGTAGGATAGGGTAGGGGTCCTTTTATTGTTTTTCTTTTCTTCATCTTCTTCTTCTTCTTCTTCTTCTTCTTCTTCTTCTTCTTCTTATTATTATTATTATTATTATTATTATTATTTTCATTAGGAAAACCATTGATCTTTGAAGCTTCAGGTTTGGAGCAGGGATTAAGGGAAATCCTTTGGAAATGAATCCCATCTCTTTTCAGGGAGACGTTGATAAACGAAATCAGAATTATTATTATTATTATTATTATTATTATTATTATTATTATATATATTTTTTACAAGGTAGTCACCACTTATCAAGGTCCGGAAGCCACTCGGGGATAAGTCTTATTGCGTGTACAGTACGTTAGTATCGGAGATTAGATAAAGTGTCTTACTTATGGGGGCGGTTCATCAGGAATTTGTTTACATTAGACTTGAAGACATCCAGGTTGTAGTCAGGTGGGAAACAGGCAACCGAAACAGAGTTCCACAGGCGTGCACTTCTTCTAAGAAAGCTGGCTGTTGGTATTGCCGATTTCATACTGAAAGGCGGATCATCACAAATGAGCATGGGCTATCGACATCTTCTATTCTCAGTTTTCCAGCACTTTCAGAAAGATTCTGTCTGTTCCCCAAAAAAGAGTCTTTTGAAACGCTCCAACATTGCAATGATCCCAATTTTCCCCATCCTTTTTCAAATCCTTTTGTTACACTCCCCAGGGCGCTCATCACAATAGGCACACATTCTTCTTCAACTTCCACAATCTTTGTTTTATCTTCCTTTTCAAGTCTTGGTAATTTTCGACCATCTTCTTTTCTTTTTCCTGCACATCCACATCAGCTGGCACTGCTATATCAATAATAATAATAATAATAATAATAATAATAATAATAATAATAATAATAATAATAATACATAGTAAGATACTCTGGACCGTTTATAGGATGGACAAAAGAACTGAGACAACTCGACCAGAAAACCAGGGAACTCATGACCATGCATAATGCACTACACCCAAAGGACGATACTGACAGACTCTACGTGAAAAGGAAAGACGGCGGGAGAGGACTTATCTGTATAGAAGACTGTGTGAAGGATACGAAAAAAAGAACTAGAAAAATACATAATGCAAAACACTGAAAGGATAATTATGGCAGCGAGAGACACCGAAAAAAAAAAACCCAACAAAACAGAAAACATAGAGACAAACGACAAAACGAGAAAAGAGAAATGGGAAGAGAAACAACTTTACGGAAGATTCATAAGAATGACAAAAGATGTGAATAACGAAAACACCTGGATATGGATGCGAAAAGGACATATAAACCGTGAAACTGATTCTCTAATAACTGCAGCACAAGATAACTCGATAAGAACCAACCATATCAAAGCAAGGATCGATAAAACACAAGAAAACAGCAAATGCAGACTATGTGGACAGAGAGACGAAACGATAAACGATATAGTAAGCGAATGCAGCAAACTGGCTCAAAAGGAATACAAAAACAGACATGACCAAGTGGGGAGGGCGGTGCACTGGGAATTATGCGAACGACTGCATTTTGAGCGTACAGATAAATAGTACAAGCATAAACCCGCACCAGCACTCGAAAACGAGAACCACAAAATCCTATGGGACATGGACATACAGACGGACAAACCCATCCAAGCAAGAAGACCAGATGTCGTAATAATTAACAAGAAAGAGAAATCCTGTCAAATCGTAGACTTTGCTGTCCCAGCTGACCACAGGGTGAGTATGAAAGAAAAGGAGAAACGAAGCAAATACACAGAACTAGCCAGAGAGTTAAAAGGGATTTGGATGATGAAGAGAATCGAAATAGTACCGATAATAGTACTAGGAACAATTCCGAAAAACCCGGAAAAAAGAATGGCAGAAATTGGAATCAGAGGAATAGCTGCAAAAATACAACGCCTAACGATAATGAAAACGGCTGAAATATTAAGGAAAACCCTTTAATGCGGAGAATAACGCAAGACAATATAACGAATAAGCGTCACAGGGAATGAAGAACGCTGAAGCGGCAGATCTACAAGTTCTACACCCCCCATCATGCATCCCCTCCATTGTTTCACCACCGTTCCCCTGAATAGAAAAGTGACACCAAAGAGCTTAGAAGGGTCAAGGAGGATGGAAAGAACGAGGAGGAAGCACTGGCCAGACCATTGCTGGGCAAGTGCAAAGAGAACTCGGATCTTGGGGAGGCTTAGTGCCACTCAAATTCCGATGGAGACCAATGACCGATGCCAGCGAGAAATCAATGGTAAATAGCTGTTGCGATAACGTAAATTCATTCAAGTCGTCTTCGAACTTATACTGTGGAGGTCTGGTGAGTGCTTTCTCCTCGGACTTTCTATCCTCCTTGACCCATCACGGCTATTTGGAAATCACTTTAGAGGTGATAGAGGCAATGGGGGATGGTATAGCGAACTTATAGATATGCGGCTTCCATGTTCTTGCTTCCATGTAGTGCTTTTTACTATTATTATTTTTATTATTATTATTATTATTATTATTATTATTATTATTGTTAACAGTAGTAGTAGTAGTATTGTTATTGTTATTATTGTTAATGTTATTATCATTTTTATTATTGTTATTGTTGTTGTTGTTATTATTATTGTTATTATTATTATTATTATTATTATTATTATTCACTCACTAGTAATGTTCACACAGATCATCATCAAAGATTTCTCTTTGACAACAGCCTGTGGTGTTCCCTAGAGTCAGCGTGACAACACGTCTTCCCAGATTTTCTGGTACTCTCCTCCTCCTTCGATAATATTTGCAACTATTTTTGCATTATCGCAACAACTGTTCATTATTGATTTCTCGTTGGTAGCGACCATTGGCTTTCACTGGAATTTAGGTGGTAATAAACCTCTCCAGGATCTCGGTTCCTTTCGGACTCATCCAGTGGAGGTCTGGTTAGTGCTTTCATTCCTCGATCTTTCCATCCTGCTTGTTCTTCTTCGATTATCTATCAGTTGATGTCGACACTTCATTTTTTAAATTTTTTTTCGAGGGGGGGGAGGATTTACAATTTTATAGTTTCAGCTTTCTTGATTCCATGTAGTGTTTCTTTGTGTTTTCTTCTATAGCAGTATTTATATGTCTGGCTAATGCCTGTGGCTCATATGTATTAACTTCCACATTCAAAGCATTATCTTCAATATTTCAGCCGTTCTCGCAATTATTATTCGTTGTATCTTCTGCCTCTGATTCCAATTTCTCCCATTTTATTTTCAAAGTTTTTCGGGATTGTACTTTGTGCTCCTACTATTAATGGTGTTATCTTTTTCTTCACCTTCAATATACCTTTTAGCTCTCTGACCTGGCCTGTGTATTTGCTACGCTGGCCAGTCTCCTTAATATACAATCTGTGGTCTACTGGAACGGCGAGGACTGGTATCGCAGGACTTTTCCTTCTTGTTAAATAATAAAAAAAATTATTTATTTACAAAATCTTTGCGTTGTATTTGGCTTATAAACGTACAACATACGTATTTCCTTTTACAATTTAAACTATGCTTATATCAAAGAAAACACAGCCTTATATTTAACTTTACGCGCGCAACGCGTTTTTCCTCACACATTCAAAATCTGCTATAATATAAATCTCACCTGTCTGTTTAAATGTATGTATGTATGTATGTATGTATGTATGCCTAAAACTTTCGACAGAAGCGACAGATTTTCACAAAATTGACATCGTTTTGAAGCTCGATCCTTCGGATGACAAATATCGAAGAATTGGCCCAAAACATTAATTCCTACACCCTCAACCGGGCAATTTTCTACAAGGAGGGGTCGATTTTTTTTCGATTGACTAGCTTTAATTCAAACGTACGCAACTTTGGCGATGGACGTAACAGCAAAGACGTCCCGTTTTTTCACGTTCTTTTCCTTCTTCGCAGTACGGGTTCGAGCCTGCCGCCTTTACCACTTTTTTTTTTTTTGCTCAACACACACCTCCAAACGCCAGGTCTGATGAGACATGTAATCTGTTCGGTTCCGATATGTGCGGCAGCGACCAGGTATAATTAAGCCCAAAACTACTAATGAAAGTACAACAAAGTTTATATTTTCTTGATTAGTGGTGCTCTGGATGTATAATATCAAAAATTTAGAATAATATTCATCATGTGGCTATTAAATGAACGTTAAGACGTGCATATATTGGAAATGAGATTATGGAAAAAAAAATACTATTTTCTTTTTATCACGAGCATTTCCCTTCAGCCGACTAAGCTGTGTGTGCGTCCAGAGAGAGAAATGGGCTGGGTGATAACAAAGAAGATCGGGGTACGAGATGAAAAGGGAAAAATGGAAAAGTAATCTTTCTAAAGAGCGTTTCCCACACAGGTAAACAGGACGCGTCAGTTATATATATATATATATATATATATATATATATATATATATATATATATATATATATATATATATATATTCTTCAGAATAGTTTTTATTTAACAATCAGTGGTTATGTAAACGTGAGATTGTAGGTTTACAAAATATTACTGGCAGTAATATTCTATAAGTTTTCCCATCTAAACAAGAATTGCTCGATATGCAAGATAGAGCAAATAAATTAAATTGTAATTCAATGAATTTCAAAAAACTCTCATTGAAATGAAATGAAGTGGTTGAGTTTCATATCAAAGAATTTTTATTATTCTAAGCAAGACAAAGAATGTTTTAGAAAGTTTATCTCCTTAACCTATAGGGTTTCGATGTCTACCATCTCATCAGAGGAGTGAAAATATTAGCAAATAGTTATAAAGGTATGCACCCTATTTGCTAAAGTCAGTGAGACATGGAAAGTCAAAGTGAAAATAATACATTTATCAGAAGTCCTGTAACAGAAGTATTTGTAGAAAAAGGATATGAATGTTTTTGTTGATCCAACTTGTTTGGTAAAATCCATATTATACGTTCTTTACATCCGTTTGGTAATAGTTTCCAAGTTATATCCTGGGTAATCCGCATAGCTGTGTATATATCCGAATCGGGCAAGTGCTTGTTTTTTTTTTCTTTTCCAGGCACTTGCCCGATTCGGATATATACACAGCTATGCGGATTATATATATCATAAATTAGTAATTTATATTCTATGACATGAAATGGTTAAGTTTCAAATCTAGAAATTTTATTAAATGCAAGACAAAGAGTAAAATTCAAAAAGTATCTACCCATCTCCTCATAGAAGAAAATATTTAAATTCTATGACGTGTCTTGCATTTAATAAAAATTCTAGATTTGAAACTTAACAATTTCATCTCATAGAATTTAAATTACTAATTCATGATTTATATATATATATATATATATATATATGTATATATATATATATATATATATATATATATATATATATATATATATCAGTCGTCTTCAAGCTTTTTTGTTCTGTCTGCAGAGTATAAAACGTGTGACTATTTATAGAAAAGTACGTTTGGTCAATGTTTAAGGCGTATCCAATTGGATGTGTGTACAACAGGTGCATTAAAATTAGAATATGATAAATTTAACAATTTACGTCAAGGGTATGAGTTCTATTATAGAAACGTTGATTTAATTTGAATAAAATAAAATACGCATCAAGTGCGCTTGAAAGCCAAATCACAACGTAATATTAATGGAAAATAAACAAATATTTTACTTTGAAATCTGAAGATAGCGGTTTCAATCCCACCCAAAGCGTGCCAGAGGTTAATTGGCCAAAAATGTGGTGAGACGACAACAACTACGGATGGCAGTGATGGCTGAGAATGCAGTTAGGAGATTAGAAGTTCCTATCCGTCGCGGTTACTACCTGACGAAGGCTAGAGGAATTAGTTGGCCGAAACGTTGTGAATAAACAAACCAATAAAAGATGAAAAAACAACAACTAATAAAGATGAGACTAATAGTCCGAAATAAAAATAAATTAATATATAATGCTCATCTCAAAAATGAATTCCAATTAAGGAATAATATATATATCAATCGGTACGGACCCGACTATGGAAGATCAGATAATAAATAAACGTGGATTTATAAGATCAAAGAATCCAACCTTGATCACCCTTCGGGGCCCGTGGCGCAGTTGATAGAGACGTTGAATCTCTACAGTTCCAGATGAACATTGTCTGAAGATAGGGGTTTCAATCCCACCCAAAGCGTGCCAGAGGTTAATTGGCCAAAAATGTGGTGAGACGACAACAACTACGTATGGCAGTGATGGCTGAGAATACAGTTAGGAGATTAGAAGTTCCTATCCGTCGCGGTTACTACCTGACGAAGGCTAGAGGAATTAGTTGGCCGAAACGTTGTGAATTAACAAACCAATAAAAGATGAAAAAACAACAACTAATAAAGATGAGACTAGTAGTCCGAAATAAAAAATAAATTAATATATATAATGCTCATCTCAAAAAAAAAAAAAGAAAAGAAAATGAATTCCAATTAAGGAATAATAAATATAAATATTTTACTTGTTTGAAATTTATAATATAGATATATTTCGAAGCTAAACTCCATCCAAAATATGTTGTTTGTTTCTGTTTTTCTCTTCTTTTCATGTTGCAAAGTTGGAGAAATAATTGTCTGTTTGTAAATATTCGCGCGTTGTATCTCAGCGGTTGTCTTTTGAAATGTTAGAACTATGCGTTGGCAACGCGTGATTGAGGTCAACAGTGTGAGTTCCATTATAGAAACGTTGATTTAATTTGAATGAAATAAAATACGCATCAAAAACGTTGCAGCTCATAAAAGCCATAACAGCCAACAAACCTGAAGTCCAAGACTCGAGTTTCGCCCTCATTTAAACTTATCAGTTAGAAACGCCCCGCACACAAGAAATTCTATTAACTAACACAAATCAAGCAAACCGCGCCGAAATCCGACTGTGAAATGGGCCTAGAGGATCGGGTTTCGAATCCTGAGTTCGGATGTGTCTAACTGATGACCCCAAAAGAGGACAAAACTCGAGTCTTGGACTTCCGGTTCGTTACTATCATGACTCTTGTGGGCTACGACGTTGTTTGACTGTGTAATTATTGTATAATCTCTCACATTCTGAAAATTATATATATATATATATGTATATACATATGTATTTGCCAGCCAAATTTCTGGCCGAAAACCGATTAAAATTTTTTTCCCAAATCTCAATACTCCTTATGTCAAATCTCGAGTCTGTGGACTGAAAATTGACAGAGTAGTTTGTTAGGAAAATGTACACACACAGACATACAGACTATATATAATCATATATTATTTCTTTTTATTTTACTTTTAAAAAATACTCTATGTACACGTGTTTCGCTGCTCAACAGCCCCTCGGCGTAATTTGGCTGCATTAGGATTTGAAGTTCAAACCGCAATTCAGACAAACTACGCTGATGAGATTTAATGCTGCGAAACACATGTTTATAAAGTACTGATTTAAAATGTATGTATGTATGTGTGTGTGTGTGTGTGTGTGTCTGTGTGTCTGTGTGTGTCTCATTTGAATTATCATTTCAATATAAATTTTGTACGCACGAGGCGTACTTAATGGCAGCATCACGTACATTTAATCTGGCATACGGGTGGATGAAAAGCCCCTGCGTAAAAATAAAACAAAAAATAATAAAATTATATATAAAAAAAAATAGGTGGATTAAAGAAAAGCTTGGGGCACATAAAAGGAATGTGAATCGGTTTAGGTCATTCGGCTCCTTGAATGTCGAACGAAGGGTTGATCGGACATGTTTACATATAAAAAGTCAAAAAAGGGGGCAACAATCCTGTAGAATAGATGGCAGATTGAGGGTTAGGGTTAGAGCTAGGGTTAGCTATTGTAGTCGTATGTGGGTCTGGTTCGATCAAGTGCAAAGACCGACATACTATACTTTTGAGATATCTGATATAAGTACACGACGATGGGTGTGGAAGTACCCGGTTAAAGAGTAGGATGTGCGATTGATTTATAGCGTACCGCAGCTAGGTCGGAATAAAAATATATTCGAAAGAGCTGCATCTGAATCAATCTCGAAACTGGAGGTACTCGTGACCCGTTGGCACAAAACAACCACAGGTATTTATACTAGCTTGATCTCATTTGTAAATTCGTAAACCATACCAAGGTCTTATAAACGACTTGAAAAGAAACTGGAATCTTGGAAAGATCTCCACTGTTTCAATAATTCTGAGCGGAGCCGGACTCATGAAAAAGAATTTCAATAACCACGTAGCAACTATACCCGACTAACCAAGTGCAAGAGAGATACAAACAACTGCACTTAAAGAGACAGCTAAAATGTTAAAAAGATCTCCCAGTTGGAATGTATGAAACAAAATGATGAAATCATTTTAAAAAGTATATATAAAGTCTTTGTCTCTGTCTGTCTGTTTGTCTGTCTGTCTGTCTCTCTCTCTCTCTCTCTCTCTCTCTCTCTCTATATATATATATATATATATATATATATAGATGTATTTATAAAAAGAAAAAAGGATATATAGTCTAAAGAAGCTTTGAGTAAAAATACAATGTTAAAATAAATATGCAGTTTAAAATCCTGAAAAAAAATTTAGCCTATCGCAAACCTATGAGCTGTATATATATATATATATATATATATATATATATATATATATATATATGTGTGTGTGTGTGTGTGTGTGTGTGTGTGTGTGTGTGTGCATGTATGTATGTACGACAAAAAGTCTATATTCCATATTTCGAGAAGTTGTCTATCTTATCATTTATTTCAAAGGGCAGAATAAATTCAAAAATTGACAAAATAATTACATGAATGATTAAGCACTACGAAACAGGTCTTATCAAGAATTGAACATTTTAACATGCTTAAAGAAATAAACGGTACGATGGCCAACATCTTGAAATTTGGAATTTGTTTTTGTAATTTATAAACGAATAGGCTCCTATATGGTTGACTATTAAAAAAAAACTGATTACATATAATGATAGAAGATGTATCGTGACACAGGAATGGGTACGTTTGATCTGGCAGTACGGTGGTTCATTAAAAATGTGGTGTCTGCGTACGCGCTTGGTTCACAAAGTATGGAAATAAAAAAAAATAAAAAATATAAAAAAACATTTACAAGTGTTTTTAATATAAATGTACATAAGAATATTTTGATACGTATGTTTTAACTTGAATAGGGATGGTATAATAAAAATTCTGGGGTCTGCGTTCGCGCCTGACCTCCATAGAATGGAAATAGGCACAAACTTTAATAAAGACTTTTCATATCTATTTGCGTAAGTATACTTTGATAATTATGTTTCAGTTTGAAGAAATAGGGTATAATATGATTATGGGGGTGTTCGTTTGCGCCTGACCTCCATAGAATGGAAATATGCCACAATGTTTAACAAGGTTTTTTAATATAGATCCACAGAATATTGTGATAAGTGTTTCAGTGTGAACAGTTATTGTATAATAAATTATTGGGGTTTATCTATTTTATTTTTACTTTCATCATATTTTGCTTTGGTTTTGATACCCCCAAATTCGAAGCTATCTCTTTACAATCCTTCCTTTTCATAACCTTTCATACTTTCATAAATCAGAGTCCATTTTCTGTAGGCTGTTTTTGAACCCAATCAACGAGGGGTACTTTTGCTAGTATATATATATATATATATATATATATATATATATATATATTTCTACTGTACACACTTTAACACTTATCCTCGAATTGGCCTGTGGCCTTGATAAGTAGTGATGCCTATGTAATATATATATATATATATATATATATATATATATATATATATATATATTACATAGGCATCACTACTTATCAAGACCACGAGGCAATTCGAGGATAAGTGTTAAAGTGTGTACAGTAGAAATTGGACAGTATAGTAATCCTAAGTAATGGAAATGCGGTAAATTTGTTTACGTTAGACTTGAAGACGACCATATTGTAGTCAGCTGGAAAGCAGGAAAACGGAAGACAATTCCACAGGCGTGCAGTTCTAAGAAAGAAGCTTTGTTCATGGAATCTACGTTTAGGCTTAGGCACAGATAAAGAGTGGGGGAATTAGTGATAGTGTTTACAGCTAGACGAGTGTTTATTGTGAAAGTTTGGCGAGGGGGGACCATAGATTGAAGCTCAGTTGAACACTTTCCATGAAAATAACGATACAGCAGAGACAAACTCACAACACCTCTGCTGTGAGATAGAGGTTGCAGGGAAGAGAAAAGGACATCTACGACGTTACGAAGTCTATTTTGAACTCTATCAAGACAGGACAAGTCATTTGTAGCAGCTTTTGCCCAGATGTGGCAACAGTATTCCACCCTTAGACGTACTTGGCTCTTATATAGATAGAGAATTTCATCAGCAGTGAGATATCTACTGGATCGATAGAAAGTTCCCACCATTTTTCCAGCGGCCTTGGCAACAGATTTGATGTACGTGTTCCATTTAAGATCAGTAGTAAAGGTCAATCACAGAAGCTTGTCAAAACTTGAGGCCTCCTCAAGACGAGAGCCATTCATTTCAATTGATGCCAGATGGGGATCAGGACGTGTATGATGTAAAGATAGAAGCTTGGTTTTAGATGCATTAAAAGTAACCAGCCACTCCTTTCCCCATTGTACCATGGGCTCAAGATCAGAGGAGAGAAAACGAGAGAGAACTTGATCGTTTACTGTCTTAAATGTGCTACCATAGATGGTAGTTTCATCAGCATAAATGCCTACGAATGATGTAAGGATGTGATTTGGAAGATCATTAATGTAGATCAGGAAAAGAGTTGGGCCCAGGATGGACCCCTGAGTTACTCCAACATTAATACTGTGAGCTCCTGATTTTTTCCCATCAACTACTACTCTTATGAACCTATCAGAAAGAAATGATTTAATAATTGAGAAGACATTTCGAACTATACCATAGTTAGAGATCTTGTGAAGTAAACCTTTATGCCATACCCTATCAAAGGCCTTAGATATGTCAAGAGCAATTGCCCTAGAAAGGTAGCCTACGTCGAGAAATTCACGAATCCTATGAGATATAACTGTAAGCACATCTGCTGTAGATCTAGCAGAACGGAAACCATATTGCGTGTCACTGAGGTTATTTTTGCTGAGATGGTTGATTACTTCTGTATTTAACACAGATTCCAGCAACTTACACATGACGCACACACACACACACACACACACACACACACACACACACACACACACACATATATATATATATATATATATATATATATATATATATATATACAGATTTTACAGAAGGTAAAAAAATATTTGCTATTTTGTTTTTAAAACCGATATAAAGAGACCATTCGTTTTAAGCCCGTGTTTATCACCGAAAATTGACACCGCTCCTTCCGGGGAAAAATAAATAAACGTAGGCTGAAGATAATCCAACATTTTTCGAGAATGAACACCTCTACTTTTACCGGATTTGAAACCGAGCATACCGATATTTTTCAGACCAAGTAAATTTCGAAATAAATATTATGTCGTTATATTAAGTCTCTTCTTTTTAATCGCTTACTTTGCTGGCGTCATTTCAAAAACACGCCCACGCATATTTATACATTTTTATGCACATTTAACCATGAAAAGAGGAACTCTATCTAGAGCTCTTTGCGTAATCATCTCACCAGAAGAAAATTGATACAAAGAAAAAATTATTATTAGAAATTTGATACAATAACAATCATATTAAAAAAATTGATACAATAAAAATATATAATAATTACATGAATGATATATGAAAACAAAAGAGCAATTAATTAATACAATGAAAATATATTATTAGTAAATTAATACAGTGGAAAATATATTATAAGAAAATTGATAGAATAATTATTAAATTTGATACAATCAAAAATATATTATTTAAAATGTGATACAATAAAAATATAGTGTTAGAAATTTGCTACAATTAAAATCATATCATTACAAAATTAATACAATGTAACATATATCATTACAAAATTAATACAATGTAACATATACCATTACAAAATTAATGCAATGTAACATATATAATTACAAATTTAATACAATGTAACATATATCCTTTCAAAATTAATACAATGTAATATATATTATTAGAAATTTGATACAATGAAAATCATATTAAAAAACTGATACGATAAAAATATATAATAATTCCATGAATGATATATGAAAATAAAAGAGCAACTAATTATTACAATGACAATATATTATTAGAAAATTAATACAATCGAAAATATATTATAAGAAAATTGATGGAATAAGTATTAAATTTTATACAATAAAAAATATATTATTAAAAATGTGATACAATAAAAATATATTATTAGAAATTTGCTGCTATAAAAATCATATCATTAAAATATTAATACAATTAAAAATATAGTATTAGAAATTGGATAAAATGAAAAATGTATCATTACAAAATTAATACGGCGTAACATATATTATTACAAAATTAATACATTGTAACATATATCATTACAAATTAATGCATTGTAACATAAATTATTAGAACATTAATATAATGTAACATATATCATTAAAAAATTAATACATTGTAACATATATTATTACAAAATTAATACAAATTAACATATATTATTACAAAATTAATATAATGTAACATATATTATTACAAAATTAATAAAATATAACATATATTATTACAAAATTAATACAATGTAACATATATCATTACAAAGTTAATACAATGTAACATATATTATTACAAAATTAATACAATGTAACATATATTATTACAAAATTAATACAATGTAACATATATTATTACAAAATTAATACATTGTAACATATATTATTACAAAATTAATACAATGTAACATATATTATTACAAAATTAATAAAATATAACATATATTATTACAAAATTAATACAATGTAACATATATTATTACAAAATTAATACAATGTAACATATATTATTACAAAATTAATACGATGTAACATATATTATTACAAAATTAATACAATGTAACATATATTATTACAAAATTAACAATGTAACATGTATTATTATAAAATTAATACAATGTAACATATATTATTACAAAATTAATACAATGTAACATACATTATTACAAAGTTAATACAATGTAACATATATTATTACAAAATTAATACAATGAACATATATTATTACAAAATTAATACAATGAACATATATTATTACAAAATTAATACCATGTAACATATATTATTATAAAATTAATACAATGTAACATATATTATTACAAAATTAATACAATGTAACATATATCATTACAAAATTAATACAATGTAACATATATTATCACAAAATTAATACAATATAACATATATCATTAGAAATTTGATACAATGAAAAATACGTTATAGGAAATTTGATACAATAGAAAATATATTAATAAAACATCAGTACAATGAAAAACCTTAGAAATTTGATAAAATAAAAAACTGATACAATGAAAAATATATTCTTAAAATATTGATACAAAAATATTATTAGAAATTTGATAAAATAAAATATATGTTATAAGAAAATAAATAAAAATATATTAGACAAATTAATTCAAAATATATTAGAAAATTAATTAAAAATATATTATTCTAAAAATTAATGAAAAATATATTAGAAAATTTAATGAAAAATATATTATCAGAAAAATTAATAAAAATATATTATTAGAAAAATTAATTCAAATATATGAGAAAATTAATAAAAAGTATATTAGAAAATTAATGAAAAATATAATAGAAAATTAATTAAAAATATATTATTAGAAAAATTAAAGACGAATTTATTAGAAAAATTAATTAAAAATATATTATTATACAAATTAATGAAACATATATTAGTAAATTGATAAAAAATATAGGATTAAAATATTAATTAAAATATATTAGGAAATTAATGAAAAATATAATAGACAGTTAATGATAAATATAATCGAAAATTAATGAAAATATATCAGAAAATAAATGAACAATATAATAGAAAATTAATGAAATATATATTATTACAAAAATTAATGAAAAATATATAAGAAAATTAATGAACAATATATTATTGGAAAAATTAATGAAAAATATATTAGAAAATTAATGAAAAATATATTAGAAAATCAATGCAAAATATATTAGAAAATTTATGAACAATATATTATAAGAAAAATTAATGTAAAATATAATAGAAAATTGATGAAAAATATCAATTTAGAAAAATTAAAAAAAATATATTAGAAAATGAATGAAAAATATATTATTAGAAAATAGATAAACTGAACAATATATTAGAAAATTAATGAAAAATACATTATTAGAAAATTGATAAAATGGAAAATGTATTGTTTCAAAATCGATTAAATTTAAATAAAAAATATATAATAAGAATATTGACACAATGAAAATATATAAAAAGAAAATAAATAGAATAAAAATATATTATAAGAAATTTGATTCAATAAAAATATATTATTAGAAAATTAATAACATGAAAATATATTGAAAGAAAATTAATAAAATGAGAAATATATTATTAGAAAATTGATAAAATAAGATATATTATGAGAAAATTGATAAAATTAAAAATATAGTATTAGAAAATTGATAAAATAAAAATATATTAGTAGAAAATTGATAAAATGAAAAGTATATTAGAAAATAATTGAAAACTATATCATTAAAAAATTGATACAAAGGAAATGTATTATTACAGAATAGATTAAATGAAAAATTTATTTGAAGAATATTAATACAATGAAAATATATAATTAGAAAATTAATACAATAAAAATATAATATTAGAAAATTAGTGCAATCTAAATATGAACATTGGAAAATTTATACAATGAAAAATATATAATTAGAAAATTGATAAAATGTAACTATATCATAAGAAAATTTAAACAATGAAAAATGTATTTTATGAGAAATAATACAATGAACAATGTATTATCAGAAAATTGGTAAAAATATATAAAAAAAATTTGATACAATAAAAATATATTATTAGAAAATGGATACAAAGAAAAATGTTATATTAGAACATTTATAAAATAAGAATATACTATGAGAAAATTGATCAAATAAAAATATATTATTAGAAAATTTATACAATGAAAATGATATTTATAGAAAACTGATAAAATGAAAAAGATATATTTATGAAAAAAGGATTAAAAGATTGATACAACGAAAACCATATTATTAGAAAATTGATAAAATAAAAATATATTAGAAATACATGAAAAATATATTTTTAATCAAATGATATTATGAAAAATATATTATAAGAAAGATAATACAATGAAAAATATATTATTAGAAAAGATAAATTAAAATATATTATTAGAAAAAAAATACAATGAAAATATATTATTGGAAAAATAATACAATGAAAAATATATCATTAGAAAAATATTACAATGAAAAATATATGATTAGAAAATTAATACAATGAAAAATATATTATGAGAAAATTGATGGAATAAAAATATATTATTAGAAAATTGATAAAATATATTATTAGAAAATTTATAAAATAAAAATATATTATTAGAAAATTTATAAAATAAAAATATATTATTAGAAAATTGATAAAATAAAAATACATTACAAGAAAATTTATAAAATAAAAATATATTACAGGAAAACTGATAAAATGAAAAATATATCATTAGACAATTGATTAAATAAAAATATATTATTAGAAAATTGATATAATAAACATATATTATTAGAAAATTAATAAAATAAAAATATATTATAAGAAAATTGATAAAATGAAAATATATTATTAGAAAATTGATTAAATAAAAATATATTATAAGAAAATTGATAAAATAAAAATATATTATAAGATAATTGATAGAATAAAAATATATTATAAGAAAATTGATTAAATAAAAATATATTATAAGAAAATTGATAAAATAAAAATATATTATAAGAAAATTGATAGATTAAAAATATATTATAAGAAAATTGATTAAATAAAAATATATTATAAGAACATTGATAAAATAAACATATATTAATAGAAATATGATACAATAAAACATTTCGTATTAGAAAATTGAGAAAATTGAAACATATATTATTAGAAAATTAATAAAATAATAATATATCATAAGAAAACTGATAAACTGAAAAATATATTAGAAAATTGATACAATGAAAAATATATTGCAAGAAAATTGATAAAATAAAAACATATTAGAAAATAATGAAACATATATTGTTAGAAAATTGATACAATGAAAAATATATTATTGGAAAAATGATACAATTAAAAATATATTATTAGGAAAAGTATATTGGGAGAGAATTGCTTCAATCAAAAATGTATTATAAGGAAAAAGATATTATAAGAAAATTGATGGAAGAAAAATATATGATTAGAAATCGATACATAAATCGATAAATGTATTACTATTGATACACTGAAAAATAATATTATCGGCGAAAATAAAGAGCCATGGGGGATTATTTTAATGTGCCAAAAGACGATTAAAATAAACAATTCAATTCGTCAGACGTATATAAGACGATTAAAATGGCACTACCTGGAAGTAAAAAAACAAAACAAAACATACACATAAACATAGAAAGGAAATGGGTCAATATTCTGAAAAGAGATTTAATACTTTTTATCGAATCGCGATAGAAAAAGATTCAAAAATTTTTAAATGAGTTTTGGAGTTCGCTCTATAAAGTGCTTCAAACCACTTTATTTTATACATTTTGGCACAACAAGGATTCGCAGGCAAATGCTGACCAATAACAGAACCCAAAGTTGCAGAGGAAGGGAGACTCACAGATCCTATCCTATCCTGCCTTATCTTGGATGGAATGCGTAAGTTTTATATGAGTCTGCAAATGTAAAGAAGCCCACCTCACAGAACCAGCATCACATTGGCATTTAAGTTGATAAATAATATTACTGCTGGTAATGCAGGGCAAACTATCCGTTCAAAAAGAAAGAAGGCAGGTCGCGTAGTATATACCAAACGCAAGAAAACATAGTAGAATCAATTAATACTTCCAACAACTTTGTCAATTAGACACCATTGTACCTTATCCATAAATAAACGACGTTTTAAAGACCCAAATATTTAAGTGAGATTTTAAATCTGCAAATTTTTGTTAATGCAATCATTAATAAAGTCTTCCGAATAACCGTTATTAATGAAAGTTTTCCTGATCTTATCCAAATCGAAGACCAGACTACTAGGTGAATAAATAATGAAGGCTTTATTTACCAACGCATGAAATAAGCCAATTTTTGTTGTGCTCGTGTATGAGTTGACATTAGTTTTTTTTCGAGCCTAATAAACATTTTACATTTAGTAAAAACACTACAAACCTACCTAGCTAGGTAAAAGAATAATTTATCTTGGAAACGTTTATTTGTCATATATTTGACCTTTTTTTTTCTATTTTTTCAACACGTCGTTTGTTTTATTTTACTTTTATGCACTTTATTTATAATGCGTTTAAAAAAAATACTTCTGTGAAATTTCCACGGGATCTGCTAATTTTTCTTCTTCTTCTTCTTCTTCTTCTTCTTCTTCTTTTCTTCTTCTTTTTGTTATTATAATTTATTTATTTATTTATTTTTTGCAATAAAACAAGCTAAAAAATCGGTTGGATGAAGATGAAAGAGTTGTGGGGGCAGAGGGGCGATGAAAAACAGAAAACGGATAAGACAGAAATTTAAAATGAGATAAATCTTTTAATATAAAGATATTACACGCTCTTTTTAAACGTTCACTATGCTTTGTTGGACAACGGGCAAGTCTCTGCTTATATATATATATATATATATATATATATATATATATATATATATATATATATATATATATACATAAATATATATATTTATATGTATATATTTACATGTATATATTTACACACACACACACACACACACACACACACACACACATATATATATATATATATATATATATATATATATATATATATATATATATAGGGATGAAAGCGTAAAGGGGGTTCTGGACTACGTGTTTAAGATACCTATGCCTGATAAGAAGAGATTAATAATTCATTCAGATGTTTAAATAACGCTATCGTTCGGCGGTTTCATTTGATGCGGAGCGGTGATATATATTATCTTTAGAATAAATAATAATAATAATAATAATAATAAGAAGAATAAGAAGAATAAGAAGAAGAAGAAGAAGAAGAAGAAGAAAAAGAAAAAGAAGAAGAAGAAGAAGAGGAGGATAGAAGGAATTTAGAAGAATAGAGGGAATCAAAAAGGAAAAAATAAGGAGAAGTAGAACTAGTAATAAAAGTGGAGAAGAAGAAGAAGAAGAAGAAGAAGAAGAAGAAAAAACAAGAAGAAGAAGAAAAGAAGAAGAAAATGAAGTAAAAAAGAACAAAAAGAAGAAAACGAAAAAGACGAAAATAAAGGAGAAAAAGAGGAAGAAGAAGAAAAAGAAGAAGAAAACAAGAAGAAGAAGAAGAAAAAAGTAAGAAAGAAAGGATTGACCAAAAAGATAAAATATTGAATGAGAAAAAAGAATATCCAAGAAATAGAAAAAAACAACAAATAAAAAGTAGAAAAAGAAGGTGCAGCAGTTGTAGTAGGAAAACAAGAAGAAGAAGAAGAAGAAGAAGAAGAAGAAGAAGAAGAAGAAGAAGAAAAAAGAAAATGGCGAAACATAAAAGAAGGGGAGGAAGAAGTAAAACAATAAGAGAAAGAAAGAGAAAAGAACAAGAAAGAAATAATGAAGAGAATAAAGAGACAACGAACCAATTCAAAAGGTCGAACGTTGTAGCCGGTCATCGCTAAACACAGAAGACCTATAATTGTCACATCTGCTTAGTGAACACTTGTCATTTCGACACAGCCTTTATGGCGGCGTTAACAGGTGTGGATTTAGATGGCACACCAAATTTATCATGACTTTCATAAAGAGCGCGACATTTATCGGGATAGTTATTTATCAATGATAGTTAGGCCTTATTTCACAGCAAGACTTACAAACAACAATATAATCAACATCCAATCATTTTTCGCTCAATATATTATCCGCTAATCGTTAAAGACTTAAGTGTAATACAAAATCGTAAGGAAGGTATTTAGTTTTCTCCCACTGCAAGAACTTAGACACGAGGGTCAGAAAGTGGGATTGAGAAGTCAGTGCCCAGTGGGATCAAAGTTTAAAAAATTTGACCTCTCAGCCAATCTTTTGGACTAAACATTTGAAATTTTACATAAAGTGTATTCAGATAGAGGGCAAGCCCTTCAATCGGTTTTTGGCCGAAAATTTGGCTGCCAAGCGATCAATGCTTAAAAGATTTGACCTTTGCGATCTCCAGCAAACTATTCAGCACATTTTGGGTTTAAACATTTGAAATTTTACATAAAGTGTATTTAGGCATACAACACGCTTTTTAATCAGTTTTTGGGCGAGAATTTGGTTGCCAAGAGGCTAAAGTTTAAAGATTTGATGTTTGTAGACTCTACCAAACTCCTCTGCCAATTTTGGGTTCAAACACTTTACATTTTAGATCAAGGTTACCTGAACATGAGTCAACATTTCAATATATATATATACATATGCACATAAAGTATAAACTGTCTGTCTTTGTATGTGTGTGTGTGTATGTGTGTGTGTGTATGTGTGTACATTTCCCTACGAAACAACTCTGTCAATTTTCAGCGTATTTTATAACTCAATATGGTTTCCGTTCTGACAGCACACACACACACACACACACACACACATATATATATATATATATATATATATATATATATATATATATATATATATAGTGATGATCATATTTATTGGCACGGTAAAATAAAAGTTAAATTTTGTCTAATAAATTCTAAAAAAGGGATTAAATTAAAGAAAATAACAAAGTATATTATGTATTTTTAACTCGCCTTTCCGATGCAGCAATCGGATTTTAGAAAAAAATAAATAACAAAGGAACAACAAACATAATTGCAAAAAACCCTTGTTCAAAATTATTGGCACGGCTTTGTTTTTCTTTTAGTATCAGTATAATATCAATCAATTTCCGGTTTACGTGCTTTCTGAACTTTTTTATAGCCATATTATGCTTGTTTAACGCTAATTCAGTGAATAATTTTTTTCAGATAATTTTTAGATAGCGATTTATTTAAACTATTATAAGTGACTAAATTATAATTTTCAATCGCCATGGTTAAAACTAAGGAACACAGCGAAGACGTCAGGAAGCTTGTTGTAGCATGCCATACCAATGGGGAGGGCTATGATAAGATTTCAAAGAAGCTAAACCTTCCCAAATCCACTGTTAGAGCCATAATAAACAAGTTCAAATCGCAAGGCCACGTTATGAGTTTAGAGGGTAGAGGGAGAAAAAGGATTCTTTCCCCAAGAGATGAACAGAAAATTGTTCGACAAGTAAAACAAAACCCAAGGATCTCTGTTGGGGAGATTGTTGATGAACAGAGCACCTCTGGAGTAAATGTATCTCGACATACAGTTGGTAGAGTTTTGAAGAGAGCTGGTTTAAAAGCATGTCGTCCGAGAAAGACTCCCTTATTGAAGTCTATGCACCTGAAAGCAAGGCTAGCCTTTGCAAAACGTCATATTGATAAAGATGTTGCATTCTGGAAACGTGTTCTATGGACTGACGAAACGAAAATAGAGTTATTTGGCCATAATAAAGTGTCTTATATTTACAGAAAATCTGGCGAAGCTTTCCTGCCTAAGAACACCATACCCACAGTGAAGCACGGTGGAGGCAGTTTGATGTTTTGGGAATCCTTTGCTGCCTCTGGACCAGGGCGACTTGTTAAGGTCACAGGTAGCATAAAAAAGGAAGATTATGTTAAAATATTGGATGAAAACCTGAAAGACTCTGCTAAAGAGCTCTCACTTGGTCGTCGTTGGTGGTTCATGCAAGATAATGACCCAAAGCATTCGGCTAAACTGACTAAGAAATGGCTTGAGGACAATCATATTAATGTTTTGGAGTGGCCATCACAAAGCCCAGACCTTAATCCAATTGAACATTTATGGAGAACATTAAAATTGAGGGTAATGCAAAGGAAGCCTAAGAATCTTATTCAATTGGAGGATTATTGTCAGGAAGAGTGGGCTAAAATTACTACTGAAGAGTGCAACAACTTGGTTGTAAACTATGAAAAGCGACTGAGGAAGGTAATCAAGGCCAAAGGCTATACAATTGATTATTAAATAAATCGTGCCAATAATTTTGAACAAGGGTTTTTTGCAATTATGTTTGTTGTTCCTTTGTTATTTATTTTTTCTAAAATCCGATTGCTGCATCGGAAAGGCGAGTTAAAAATACATAATATACTTTGTTATTTTCTTTAATTTAATCCCTTTTTTTAGAATTTATTAGACAAAATTTAACTTTTATTTTACCGTGCCAATAAATATGATCATCACTGTATATATATATATATATATATATATATATATAGATATATATATATATATATATACAGAAACGTTCAACGAAACACGTGAAAGACAAAATAAAATATTATTAAAGAAAAAATAGAAATATACAATTGGTATGAAATTTAAACTAATGATATATACATACATACATACGCACACACACACACACACACACATATATATATATATATATATATATATATATATATATATACTTTATTAACAAAACCAAGTCTTCAGAAAAGGAATCGGTAGCAACAAAAAGTGTATTTGATCGTAAGTTACACTTGTTTCAATACCGGTTGGACAATTTCAAGCATTATGGCGCTTGCAACTCTTCACATAACCAGCCATTCTTCAGACTTTAATAAAAAAACACTTAACAATAGAACATTATTTAAAGAAATTTCCCTAAAAAAAATGTACCACGCAAAAACATTTATCCTGGACACATCCTTTGTCAAGAGCTTATATATATATATATATATATATATATATATATATATATATATATATATATATATATATATATATATATATATATATATATATATGAAGCTGAACGTGTGTGTGTGTGCGTGTGTGTGTGTATCTGGTCACGAATAGGCTCCTATATGGTTGACTATTTAAAAAAAAACTGATTACATATAATGATAGAAGATGTATCGAGGATTAGGAATGGGTATGTTTTATCTGGACGAACGGTTGTTCATAAAAATTGTGGGGTCTTCGTTCACTCCTGGCCCCTAAAATATGGAAATAAAAAAAAAAAACTTTTACAAGGGTTTTTGATATAGATGTACATAAGAATACTTTGATAAGTATGTTTCAACTTAAATAGGGATGATATAATAAAATTGTTCGCACCTGTATTCTATGGAAATATTGCATAAACTTTAACAAAGACTTTTCATACCTATTTGCGTAAGTATACATTGATAATTATGTTTCAGTTTAAAGAAATATGGTATAATAAAATCATGGGGTGTTCGTTCACGCTTGACCTCCATAGAATGTAAATATGTCACAAAGTTTAACAAGGTTTTTTTAAAAGGGGTGAGGGGTCACAATAACTTCTTAACTTTAATCTTAAATCACGTTAGCTTTTATTTATTTTTTTGAGTTGAATCATATTGTGTCGAATAAATTCACCTCATAAATTCACGTTCGTATTAAAATGAAAGGAAAAAAAGTCGGAACTTTAGACAATTCTCGACACAAATTTTGCATAACTCTGTTTTTTTCTTCTCCACTTGCACGTGGCACACTTTCGAAAATAGATAAATAGATAAATAATAAAAATAAGAACGTTACTTGTTATCGTATCAAAAGAAGGAAAAAATCCTGCATAACCTTTTTATTTTTATTTATATATCTGTTTAAACTTTATTTGTCAGTGTACTAGAAGGAATGTATTTGATTACAACCCTTTCTGCGTGTTCTTTACATTACAATAGTACAACCCTGAATCCGACCGCGCAATACTACACCGTTCAATACTGTAAAACTGAAACGAAGCTGTTCTGCTTGAAAAGGGGCGCCATTTTCTTCTTATTCATATTTATATCAATTCTTTGCTTTAAAAAACTAAAGTAATTACGTGTTTACTTTTTTTAATATCCCATTTTGCTGTTTCGGATTATTTAACTAAAGTAAGTAAAGCTTCATTATTTTTCAAAACTGTTTTTGTTTCTATGTTTTCCGATATTTAGTAGGAGTGTTTAGCAGAAAAGATAACAAACGACTACCTGAAAAAATAAATATACAAGAAATAAATATTACCATAGTCAATTAAAGTTCAGTTCATGTTTTTTTGTTGTTTTGAAATAGTTTTTAATGCTCTTTACTTGAAATAATTTCAGCGCACCGAAATTAAAACGAAATTTGAGGCGATAACTACTAAAATGAATTTTTTATATAAACTACACATGCAATAATCGAATATTCCTCAAGCACAAAATAACGGAAAACATTAAAATATGTTTATAAATATTCCTTACGTTGACGGAACTCTCTTAAATTGTTAACACAGAATGCTCAGGTGCCCCTCCTTCAAATTGAAAACGGGCCTCTCCATATCAAAGTCGCTGCCATTTTGATTTTATTTAAACCGGTTCGTGAATTAAAAAAAAAAGAAGATTTTTTAAAAACTACTTAAAAATACAAACCAATACACTTTTCTACCATAAAAGTAACTTTTATTGACTATGGTAACATTTATTTCTTGTATATTTATATTATTATATATATAACATTTTCTCTTTGTAAGGAAATATCATTTTGTTGATCACTGTTGGCTACGAATGGAAACAAAGTTGATATAAAAAAAATATATTTTCGCGAAAATTATCTTTACTTTCATCATATTTTGCTTGGGGTAAAATTTGTGAGTATCAAAACCTATCTCTTTACAACCCCCTCCTTTTCATAACCTATCATACTTTCATTAATCACAGTCCATTTTCTGTAGGCTGTTTTTGAACCCAGTATGAATAATGGAAATAGTATTCCGACAAAATAGAGAAATAAAAAGAAACAAACCAAGTCATGTGTTCATCAACGTTTCGTCTTTATTTCTAGACTTCATCTGGATAAATTCATGGGATGATTTCATCCAGACGAAGTCTCGAAATAAAGACGAAGAGTTGATGAATGAATAAGTTGGTTTATTCTGTTTTATTTCTCTCTCCTCCTCCTCCCACTGCAACTCTCTCTTTCTCTCTCTCTCTCTCTCTCTATCTCTGTCTGTCTGTCTGTCTCTCTGTCTGTCTGTCTGTCTCTCTCTCTCTCTCTCTCTCTATATATGTGTGTGTGTGTGTGTGTGTGCGTGTGTGTGTGTGTGCGTGTGTGTGTGTGTGTGTGTGTGTGTTATTTGTTTTTGTTTTTGCGATACGTCTGGCTTAATTCAATTATTTACGAAAGTGCATTTTTACCTAAATGTGAGTTGGGATAATTTTACCTTTAACCAATTTGGAAGTCTCCTACATCGGGAGCGGTATATATATTATTTTTAAAATATTATAAACGACGAAACACGTATCAGTGAATAATTATATTTAAAAAAAAAACTCGGGATTTAAAGGGGATCAAGGAATATTTCACACTCGCATATTTTTATCGTTATAAAAATAATCGCCCATTATTTAATCAAATCGATTAATTGCCTGCTCTAATTGGCGACCGTGCACCAAGAGGAAGTTCACATGCCTCTCCTCAGTGATTTGTCTTCAACACATTGTATCTTTTATTGCACTGTAGAGAACCTACTGTTGATTTTATAAAAAATCGTTTGCATACAATAGCTTGAATTGAACTTTAAAATGCAAAAATCAAATACTATGCCTGAATTGTGCTAAAAACAAAAGCATTCATTCCGAACGCGTCCCTATCATATCAAAGAATCTACTGTTCATTTTATGTGTCGAACCTTTCGCCTTGTGTGATAATAAAACTTCTCGAATACTTTATGATGTTAGAATGTGTAAGGTGGTCAGAATTGCCTGGTCCGTCTTTATTCGGATTATTTTTATTATCCATACTTATCGAATATATTCCGACACAAAACCCGTCTAAGAACACTGTCAGCTACATAAAGTATTTTCATGTGAAATTTCATTAAAATCGACCCAGCCGTTTTCGAGTCCATAGGAAACGAATTCACAGACACATAGACACACAGATACACACATACAAAGTTCCTTTACTGTACACTCTTAACCCTTATCCTCGAGTGGTCTATGGGCCTTGATAAGTGGTTATGCCTGTGTAAAAAAAAAATTGGTAGTGATTTTTATTTATAATTGCTGGCATAAAAGTACAAAATTCTAAAGTCAAGTATCATGCTTCAATTGTGCTAAAAACATAAAAATTCATTGCAAACACGCCCTTGTTATAGCAAAGAACATTCTGTTCATTTCATATTCCTGGCATTACTGCTTGTGCGGAGATAATTGCTTGAACTAAAATTTAAAATAAAAAAGTCAAGTAATTTTGCCTTAAACAGAAACATTCATGTCAAATCGATTTCATTTCGAAATGTAAAAAACAGTAGGTTCTTTGATTTGACAGGTGCGCGTTCAAAATGAATGTTTCGGTTTAAAATACAAGTCAAACTTGATACGTGACTTTTGCAGTTTAAACTTTAATGTAAGCCACTGCATAAAAATAATTTGATAAAACCAACAGTACATTATCTATAGTACAATCTATCGTAGACTAAGTCACTGTGGGGTGGCACGTGAAGCTTGCTCTCGGTGCACCTCGATGCGGCCCTAACTAGAGAAGGGGACGAATTGATTTGATTGAAAAATAGAGGATTCCACCGATTTCGACGATAATAAAATATGAGTGTGTGGAACATTCAACAGTAGGTTCTCTACAGTGCAATGTAGACTAGAATGTATTGTCACTGCGAGCGGGCACTGCGGTTGGGTCCTAAACAAATGCAGGTAATCAATCTCTCTCTCTCTCTCTCTTTGTATCTTTGTATATATATATATATATATATATATATATATATATATATATATATATGTATGTGTGTGTGTGTGTGTATATATTCATATATATATATATAGATAGATAGATAGATATGCATATATATAATATATATAGAGAGATATATACACATATATATATATATATGCATATATATAATATACATATGCATACATATAATTCATATGCATATATATAATATATATACATATATATGCACACACACACTCACACAAACACACACACACGCACACACATATATATTCACTGTTTTTGGGGAAAATTCCATCAAAGTGCTCGATTACAAAGAAAAAAATTCCATATAAGAGCCTAATATTTATTTATTTCGAACGGTACAGAAGGTCAGAAAAAACCTTGGTTCCGTCGGTTTCAAGCCCAACATAAGGGGGCATTTAATTGTAAGTAATGTTAGGCTCTCGTCAGCTGCATTGTTTTCTGATAAACTGAAGTTTATCAGAAAACAATATAGCCGACGAGAGCCTGACATTATTTATAATTAACTGGTCCTCCTGTTAACTGCTCCTCATATTAGGATTGAAACCGACGGTATCAATGTTTTTCTCACCTTCTGTACAGTTATATATATATATATATATATATATATATATATATATATATATATATATATATATATATATATTAGTCTTAGTACATTATCGGTGCAATGAATCCAATAAATCATATCGTGGGTCGGAAATGACATTCAACAGAACTACAGACTCAACAAAGTCCTTTGTTAAAAAATATTAGCCAATTCTGACCTTTAAAAATATCGCGCTTAAAGTAACACATATGAGTTTCGCCACATCCACTCCCGAAACTTCTCCCTTGCTTTATATAGACTAGCAAATATACACCCCCTTCGGTTTTATCATCACGTACGAAAATTTATTATACGGTTTTCTGAAATGAAAGAAATAATGCCTGGGAGGACTGTACGATTACAATAAAATATATTTCTCAAAATGAAAAGAAACAGTTTCTTTAAACAAACCTGTTTAACTAACGGAATAGAATGCGATTGTCTCCCTTGACAAAATAGTCAAACAAGAGTTATTGTTATTGAAAACAAAGGAAGCGTCCGTTACAAATGAATTGGAATTTTATTCACTCAGTTTGTTTTTTCGGACTATTGTCCTCAATTTATAATAATTGTTTTTTCACCATGTTTCGACCAACTCATCCTCTGACCTTCTTCGGGTGATTAACCGCAACGGGATTGTTGACCAAAACGTTGTGAGACAACAATAAATATGGAAGGCAGTAATTACAGTGGTTAAGTTACAAGACCCAACATTCCTATTTGGTCCCGGTTAATAACCCGAAGAAGGCCAGAGGATGAGTTGGTTGCAACTATAAAAATGAGGATAATGGTCTTAAAAAGAACGAATGCATAAATTATGAAGGCTCATCTCAAATCATTAAAAAAATATGAATAAAAATACAATAAATATAAAAATATATAAAACAAATATAAATAAATAAAAATAAATAAAAAATATAAATAAATAAAAATAATTAAAACATATAAATAATTAAAAAATATAAATGAATAAAAATAAAAAAAAATATAAATAAATAAAAATAATTAAAAAATATAAATAAATAAAGATAACTAAAAATATAAATAAGTAAAAATAAATAAAAAATATAGATAAATAAAAATAAATAAATAATAATAAATAAAAATATAGATGAATAAAAATAAATAAATATAAACAAATAAAAATAACTAAAAATATAAAAAAAATTAATAAAAAAATATAAATAAAAATAAATAAAAAATTTAAATAAATAAAATGAAATAAAAAATATAGATAAATATAAATAAATAAATATAAATAAAAAATATAGATAAATAAAAATAAATAAACAAATATAAATAAATAAAAAATATAAATAAATAAAAATAATAATGGAAATTTATGCTACAAAAAAGTGCTATTTCAGATTAGAGCAATGATTAATTTTACCAACACCTGAGCGACAATCAAGCGCAATGGGCGTTACGTTAAAGTTTAAAGTGACACTCTTTTTGAGGTTGAAAGTTCAATCCTAAGTGTGGGTGATACGCAAAATACAATTGCAAATTACTTAAAACTTATACCCAATCATGGCTGATTGAACAAAAACATGCCACCTCTATGGATGAAATAAATAAATAAATTCAAACGACCATAATTTATTTAATCTATTAAAAAATGTGGAAAAGTTTAAACCGGTTGACCTAACAAAAGTTTTTCGTCCAATTCATGGCGGAATAGGGTTAAAAATGGCACTATTTTTTGCTTTACCTGCTATCTCCGGTCTGCCATATGCGATCATGTCACAACCTGTCAAGGAGTGAAAGACTAGCAGCACCCTAAATGTTGTAACACTACTCCATGCATGGACGAATGGTGGTCTTGTAGATATATATGATTCTCTTAAGCGTAAGTAATCTTCTTAACACGGTAGAGAGTGCCGACCTTCTGCGCAGGGACCTTGACAATGCTCTTGGTATATTCACTGTGAACGTTAAGCTGAGGAGTTTGAACGAGTAGCTTTGAGGTAATGTATCATTAGCAATGGCTATCAGTGACTGCGATGGTTTCTTGTAATTATTAAAGAAAAAAAAAGCTTAGTATTGTCAGCATTGGATTATTGTATAATGGTGAGGTGGAAACGTTGTGCTAATAACACCTAAGATGGCAATACTAGTCCGATTAATCAACATAACACAAGCATTCACATCTCATCTCAAAAATTCAGAATTGCAGTACTTTGCATAATAGATGGAAAAAACAAATTACAACAAGACACGCAATTATTTGAAAAAAAAAGCGAGTGTGAGTTTTCTTCTTATTGATGCAAAGTCAGCGATAAAACGTGTCATATGTTATGTATTGGGTGAGATATTCAAACAGTTATATTGTATTGTGGATGGGAAATATTCGAGGATTGACAAATGTTTTTCTCCGAACAGCACCTGTTATAAACGTATAAATCGTATGCATGGTTGTTTAGCCACAGGATACGATATCGACGTATAAACTGAGTCATGTTGTATCAGAGAGTTATCACACGGGTATATAATACAGTTCATATTTACATAAAGGTATCATTTGTTATAAGAAGAATAATATATGTTTCATATGTTTCTTTCTTTAAGAGTTCTTCTATCTTCACTGCTGAGCTCCGTGATGAAACATGAAATGACCAACATCATACCCAATTGTGACCTCTGTTCTTCCTTTTTTGTGAACCCACAGAACAACAATTCATATTTTTAAAATATAAATTTATTTCAGCTGTCTCAAATGGTCTTCACAAAGAGTCTGCATTTCGTGTTTACATGCTTATTCCTTACAGCCTCGGTTCCTGGCTTGAAATAGTTTGTTCACTTCCGTGACCAAACTCAAAACTCCGACTGACTAAACTTCCCAACCTCTGGACCTAAGTCCCGTTACGTCATTATTCAAAAAGCACACGTATCTCAACGTGCGACTTTTCCACGTACGCCTGGCCAACGTTATTTTGTCTATCTAACCTAGCTAATTTATGTAAACATCCTCAACTAAAACTCATTGCTACACTTTATTCTATAAACAATAAATAACTCTCAATATAAACTATTTTAACAATATCGCCGAATAGATAGATAGAAAGATAATAACTAATTAACATCAAGAAGATGTGTCAAAGTTTTTCAAAAGACTGATTACACAGAATGAAACCTGGGTCCATCATTATGATCCAGAGACCAAAGCCCAGTCAACACAGTGGAAGCACTTGGACTCATAACCTCCAAAAAAGGCAAGCGTGCAGCCCTCCGCTAACAAGGTCATGCTAACAGTCTTCTGGGACCAAGACGGAGTAGTGATGACAGATTTCCTGGCAAAGGGTACCACAATTACAGGAGCCTATTATGCTTCACTTTTGAGGAAATAAAGGGATGCTATCAAAACTAAGAGGCGGGACAAGATCAGCAAAGGTACGCTCCTCCTGAAGGATAACGCTCCGGTCCACAATTAGCATGTCGCCAGATCAGAAGCACGAGCGTGTAGTTATGAAATCTCCCCATCCTCCCTACTCTCCTCACATTGCATCCTCTGACCTTCACCTCTTCTCAGCCATGAAGTTGTTTTTGAAAGGAAAGCGTTTCCCAGATAATGCAGCATTGATTTCTGAATTCACCTGGTGGTTGGAGAAAAACGGTCTCCTGAGCTGCATAAACCGATGGGAGAAATGCATAACTCTGAGTGCTTCCTATGTAGAGAAAGACTAATAACTGTGCCAAGTTTCGTTGCTCTACTGCTATGGGAAGTGGGTCAGGGGCATTACTTATTGCACGCCCCTCGTGGATATATATATACATATATATATATATATATATATATATATATATATATATATATATATATATATATATATATCAATTTAAAAACTATACGGCAATTAAGCTACACAAAATATTCCGCGTTTCATCCACGCTGGGATTCATTAGGCTTATGAATAAACCTGATGAATCCTAGCGTGGATGAAACGCGGAATATTTTGTGTAGCTTAATCGCCATATATATTTTATAACTTACTATATATATATATATATTGTATTTTGTGTACAGAAAGTTGTTAGATGAGACAAGTAATTGGTACCGTCGGTTTCAAGCCCGATAATTAAGACCGTTTAAGATATCCATATAAAACTCTCTTCAGCCAATACTCAACTGGGTTCAAAAACAGCCTACAGAAAATGGATTCTGAGTTATGAAAGTATGATAGGTTATGAAAAGGAAGGGTTGTAAAGAGATAGCTTCGAATTTGGGGGCATCAAAACCAAAGCAAAATATGATGAAAGTAAAATAAAATAGATAAACCCCATAATTTATTATACCATACCTGTTCAAACTGAAACACTTATCAAAATATTCAATTAAAAAACGTTGGTAAACTTTGTGACATATTTCCATTCTATGGAGGTCAGGTGCGAACGAACACCCCATAATTTTATTATACCATATTTCTTCAAACTGAAACATAATTATCAAAGTATACTTACGCAGATAGATATGAGAAGTCTTTATAAAAGTTTGTGCCTATTTCCATTCTATGGAGGCCAGGCGCGAACGCAGACACCACAATTTTATTATACCATCCCTATTTAAGTTAAAACACACTTATCAAAGTATTATTATGTACATCTATATCAAAAACACTTGTAAACGTTTTTTTTTAATTTTTAAATTTTTTATTTCCATACTTTGTGGACCAGGCGAGAACGCAGACCTCACAATTTTAATGAACCACCGTCCTACCAGATCAAACATACCCATTCCTGGGTCTCGATACATCTTCTATCATTCTATGTAATCAGTTTTTTAAAATAGTCAACCATATAGGAGCCTATTCGTGACCACACACACACACACACACACACACACACACACACACACACACACACACACACACACACACACACACACACATTCAGCTTTATATTATAGATATATACGTATGTGTTGTTTACGTGTATATATATTGTAAATGTATATTAATAATTTTATTTATATATACAAACGCAACAATGACATGATGGTAGTTATTAAAAATTCTGATCTCAGGAGATAAATACGTCTTTTTAATTTTTGTCAGCGGAAACTTGAGTTCTTAACAATACTGATCGAAACATCGTCGTATCATTGTCGCGTCTGTACAAGTCTATATAAATAGGAATAAGAATATATATGTGTGTATGTGTGCGTATATATTTTTATGAGTAAATAGATTTAGTTGCCTGTCTTGTGACCTGACGTAATGGCTGACCTCTCGGCCTTTCTCTCTGTTTATCTCTGATTTATAAACGTCTGTCATCGACTCGCTCCATCGTGACTTTCGACAATATCCATTTTTAAAGGTTGAAACCGAACACGAGGACACCTTGCCGTTGTCCTTACAAACCCAACTCCCTGTCTACTGCCACTAATCGCATAAGAGTTAAACCTAAAAATCAGCCGGCTATATATGCAAATGAATTGAGGTCCTTACTGATAAACAATATCTTGATATATATATATATATATATATATATATATATATATATATATATATATGTGAATTGTAATGTTTCGACCCACTGATATTGTTATAAAAATCCTGCATTTTCTATTTAAAAGTTCTTAAAACGAACTTTTTAATATACGTTGTCAAGAATATGCGAGCGACTAAATAAAAAATATATAAAAACTAATTTTCATATTCCTTTGAAAAACGAACTTTCATTAATTATTCATTATATATATATATAAGTTATCTATATAAGTTATATATATTATATATATAAAAATATATATGAGTTATATATATATAAATATATATATATATAAATATATATCTATATGAATATAAATATATACATACAGACACACACAGATATATATATATATATATATATATATATATATATATATATATATATATAAGTTATCATGTTAGGTGTGCGCACGTCTCTACCAAACTTCTCTTTGAAGTTTTGGTTTGAAGACGTAAAAATTGATATATAAGGAATTGGGGCATGTAGAACAAGTTCAACTTAATTTATAGTAAATTATCTGTTAAGCGATCAAAACTAAACAAAAAACAGTTGACTTTTGTGGAAGTAAGTCGATAAAGCCATTCACTTATATACATGCGCAAATATACATTTATAGCTTGAAGTCTCTTAATTTTTAACCTGACTTATCTATCTGATGAAATTTGCACGAATTATGATATCATATTTAAGCGTATTTTGCGACCAGGCCACGCCAAGTTGGTACTACTATATATTGGGTACAATATAATGATCAATTCGGAATTCGGTCTATACATACGAAATCTGCATGAAGTAAAATATAATATTTAAACGTATTTTATGGCCGGACAACACCGGAAAGCTTACTAATATATATACATATATATATATATATATATATATATATATATAGTTATATATATATATATATATATAAAGAGATTTTTTTGGAAACATAATTTTATAACACGTTTGAATAACACTGAACATAATGTCATAATCAATTGCTAAGGTTCTAGGTTTTTTTTCTTTTTTTTAAATATAGTTTAAACATAAACTATTAAAAAGAAACTTTCAAAAAGAAACCATATGCACTTCTCAAGTTTATTTCTCCTATGAATAAATTAGATAAAAGGGATAAATAAGGGGTGGGCAGAAAAAAAAAACTCTATCGAGACGTCTTTCAGCCAACCCTTCTCAAGAGTAACGTTGGCAACGGGGGAGAAAACATCGTTTAAAAACGTGGTCAAATGACTATAAATTCATAGCGAGAGTAAAAATTATTTGTGAAACTCTCGAGGTTTGGTATCAAAAGCCAGGAGTTTTTGCATAAAATTGCTACAGCCGTTTCACGTTGCTATTTTTCAACTAAGGTTTGAACAGTGTTTGAGACGAAAAATCTTTCCCCTCCTTTCAAAGGTATGGTAGGATGGTATCCTTACCACTCAATATAATATGGTTGGGTAGCGGTTTAACGGTCAGTGCGAAGCTGACAACGTGTGTCATACCATTCAACGTTTGAATTACCCAACATGCCCCCCCTTCGATACGTAGACACAAAAGGGCAAACATTAGTGAGCTTTTATTACAGTGCTGATGAAACTTTCCCGGTTCTCCGCTCGAGAATTCACTTAAAGTTGAAAAGAATCAATCAGATTATTTTGTGTTCTTTCGATGAAACGTTCGATTTTTCACCTAAGCAGCAGTCCTCTTCTTTTTCTTTCTTGACAATAAAACCACAATTGAATGAAGCAATGTTGAAAAATGAAAAAAAAAACAGACATAAATTGTCCTTGTTGTTCAATAAAACAGATAAAAAGAAAAAAAAATACTGCCAAAATATACTAATATGTATATGTATGCATATATATATATATATATATATATATATATATATACATACATATATATATATATATATATATATATATATATATATATATATATATACGCACGCCGGGGCGGAGATGTATGTGTACATGTGAACGTTTCTTTAAGTATATATGTGTGTACATGCGCATGTGAGTGCTCGCGCACGTGGTCGCTAGCTAACCTTCTCCAAACAATTAACAACAAATAAAAACTAACTAAATAAACCGAATCATAGCCCCCTCCCCGCCTCCGAACCTAAGCGAACACCCAACAGGTCAAGACATACTTATCAAGAAATCATCTCACCAACAAGACGCCAATAACTTTAACATTAAGACTCGAATTATCAAGTAACCCCACTCCTCCTACTCCCACATATTCCCCTTCCCCCTCCATGTATCCCTATGCTCCCAGCCACACCAGAAATTAACTTACCAGACCCTTCCCCACAAGTTCCTTAAACTCCAAAACTAGAACATTACCGACATACCAAGCACATCCCACCTTTCCCCTTTGTTCACTTCCTCCTCTTTCACCCCGCTATTCCCGCACCCCTCCCCTGTTCATTCTTTCAATCTTTCATCCCATAACAACGAACATTTCTGTAAAAGTCTGAGGAAGCTACAGACGGCCCCAAAAACGGCCGGGTAGCTGAAACAATAATGCAACTTAACAGAAAGATACGGTAATAAAAAATAAATCGCATATTTGCTCTACAACAGTATTGAGCACTTTCTTCAGTTTTTATTAATTACCATTTCAACTATATATATATATATATATATATATATATATATATATATATATATATATATATATATATATACTAGAAAAGTGTCCGTCGTTGACTGGGTTCAAAAACAGCCTACAGAAAATGGACTCTGATTTATGAAAGTATCATAGGTTATGAAAAGGAAGAGTTGTAAAGAGATAACTTCGAATTTGGAGGTATCAAAACCAAAGCAAAATATGATGAAAGTAAAAATAAAATAGATAAACCCCATAATTTGTTATACCATACCTGTTAACACTGAAACACTTATCACAATAATCTGTGGATCTATATTAAAAAACCTTGTTAAACTTTGTGACATATTTCCATTCTATGGAGTTCAGGTGCGAACGAACACCCCATAATTTTATTATACCGTATTTCTTCAAACTGAAACATAACTATCAAAGTATACTTACGCAGATAGATATGAAAAGTCTTTATTAAAGTTTGTGCCTATTTCCATTCTATGGAGGGCAGGCGCGAACGCAGACCCGCAATTTTATTATACCATTCCTATATAAGTTAAAAGATACTTATCAAAAATACTTGTAAACAATTTTTTTCAATTTTTTAATTTTTTATTTCAATACTTTGTGGACCAGGCGCGAACGCAAACCCTACAATTTTAATAAACCACCGTTTTGCCAGATCAAGCATACCCATTCCTGTCTCGATAATCTTCTATCATTATATGTAATCAGTTTTTTAAAATAGTCAACCATATAGGAGCTTATTCGTGACCACACACACACACACACACACACACACACACACACATTCACCTTTATATTATATATATATGACTACTTCATTAAATCACATAAATTAATATACGAAAGTATAAATTTATGCGTACACCTTAAGTATTTACTTCAACAGTGCTCAATACGTAAGTATAGCTAGTTAGTAAGTTATGAAATATATATGGCGATTAAGCTACACAGAATATTCCGCATTTCATCCTCTGATGAATCCTAGCATGGATGAAACGCGGAATATTCTGTGTAGCTTAATTGCCATATATATTTTATAACTTACTTCTATATATACCATATTCATTTTGTAACTTACTACCTAGCTCTACCTACGTATTGTGCACTGTTGAAATAAATACTTAAAGTTTACACATAAATTTATACTTTCGTATATTACTTTATGTGATTAAATTAAGCAATAATATATATATATATATATATAGTCATCAGCATAGAGTACTGTTTCGCTCTCTCACAGCTCATCAGTGCCGCTAAACAGGCAATTACCTGAAGACAGAATCGAAGCCCGACCGCCCAAACGACAGTCAAAGCTCCTAACCATTACGCTATATGGCAGCTGCTGAGCGGGTAATGAATTAACGATCTTTTACATCGTGCAAATGCATAAGCTCGATTTGTTTACTAAAGAGCATCGCTTAATATGCTTATGGCAGTTTGTATATCACTTACTGTTGTGATGGCACCCACTCATTTACATATGTGGATAATATTACACATTGATAACAATACTCGGTTAGTCTGAGTGTGTGTTAACCAGAAGCCACCGAAGGTCGAGCCGAGAGCAGATATGTTCTCCAGCCAAGGCTCTCTTACTTGACAACCATTATGTAAATATACTGTAAATATACTTTTCCTAATACACTTCTTATTGATCTACCTTTGTTTGTTGAGTCTTCATTTGTATTGCCTTATACGGTATTTGGTTCAACCTGCAAACATAACAGTTGGCGACGAAGATGAACGTCAAATATAACACTTACCAATATGATCAACCCAAGATAGGGAGCATTTTACACATGATATTTTAATTCATGCAGACTGCGTGCAATATTATAGAATCAATCCTCTATTGATTATCATATATTACAAGGAATAATTTGCCTGGTTGTCTAATTCGCAAAACATAAATAAATAAATAAAAAATAAACTAAAAAATTAACAATAACAGTAATAATAATAATAATTCCGTCTGTGTTTGTGTATAATATTATATTAGCTGATATTTAGGCTTGGTGATCTTAAACATAATCTTTCTTTTGCCAAAAAGAAACATTTTCATGAAAGAATATTTTACATAACACCGGCCGATGTAACACACAGTATTCACCTGTAAAAATTCTTGTTTATTTATTTATTTTTTTATTTATTACAGAAAAATATTTTTAAGATCGGATTTTTTTCGATTTTCGATACTTATCGGATGAATTTCTGTAAAAAAAAACATATCTAACAATATTGTCACAGATATAAATTACATTTGTGTAAACTTTGCAAAAGGTAGGCTTAGCCGTTTCGGAATCTATGAGGGAGGAACTCACACACACACAAAGTGACTTTTATACAGTAGTAAGTGTATTTATATATATGGTTTACCAACAACTGTTGGGCGCCATTCCATATAATATGCCTGCCGAAATTAAACAGACGCTCGGCAAATAGAAAAGATGTCCCACAAGATTAGAAAAAGGAATGACTCTGTCGTGTTAAATCAGACGTGTCAAATAACAACTTGCTGACAAAATATTCATATATATATATATATATATATATATATATATATATATATATATATATATATATATTTACATTTATATGAATGCATATGTATGTTTTAATTATAACGGACATTTTTGTTTCGAAAAGAATACGAATTGCATCATATCTTTTAAAATATATAAACGGCTATATGTGGTTATTAAAAAAAACTTACTCTCTTTGACAACGCTATATATATATATATATATATATATATATATATATATATATATATGTATATATACTGAATTTCCAGCGACTTTTTCGTTTCTGATATGGAACAAGGTAGTACATTTCATTAGATTAAAAGATATTTTCAAATATTTGTACTGCTGTTTTGTTTTCTTAATTTCATTTATCCAGAGAAAATCTTGCAATAAAGACGGAATGTTGATGAATACATAATTCGTGTTTTTCCCTTTTTTTTATATCTCTCTCTATATATGTATATATATGCATCTTTCTCTCTCTCCCTCTCTCTATATATATATATATATATATATATATATATATATATATATATATAGTTATGTATATATGTATATATATGTATGTAAAGGGCGAATGAATCCTTTTTCGAGGTCAACGGCCAACTAGCACCGTGTATATTTGTGTGTACGTACATATATATGTTGGGATAGTAAGCCGTGGAAAAGGTAACCTTTCTAGGAGAAGCAATCTCTGATCTCAAAAACCATAAAGCTGGAGACCAGTACCCGCATTACGCTGGTCTGCAGTTTAACTGGTTGCTGGCTATCTTGCTCTTGCTTGTTGCTGGATCTCAGTATTTTGAACCGAGAGAGACTTAGCTGTCGTACAAAGCTAAGACTCTGTAACATCATCTTTGTATAGATACTCCCTCAGGCATTTGAGCTCATTGATTTTAAGTATCTGAGGGAGTGGTGCTCATCTGACAAGACGTTGCAATCATCATCATCATCATGTGTATATATATATGTACGTATACATATGCATATATATATGTATATATATATACATGTATATTTATATAGGGCATAATAACGTTTGATGAACCGGTCCTAATCAGGTCACAGAAATTAAGCAAAGATGAGCCGGACCAGTAACAAATGGGTGGCCATTTCAAACTTCCAGGTGCTGTATGGACTCTCCACGTTGTTTCCAGTTGTCCTGGATTTCTCCTTGGCACTTCGGCTTTGTCGGTGGGGCATTAGAATACGCCGACTGCCCCCCCTGCAGAGGGTAAAACTCCCTCTATGGGGGTCCTGGATACGACCTTAAACTATATCCAGTGGTGAGGCCCCAGCTTGTGGGCTTTGGGGAGTGTGGAGCCACCCTTTAATTACCATTGCTCCCAGGTCCACTCTGATCCGGAGTGGTAGTACCTGTTAGGGTCCCAACTATGGGTTAAATAGAAACCGATGTGAAAACAACAAATATATTCTATTAAAAAAAATTTTCTTCAAAATCTTTGGATTCGGCATTAAATAACCTGAAAAGGGTTGATATGCCGTAATACAAAAACAACCAACCTTGCCACTGGACTCACGCAGTTCCGATTTAGTAGAAGTGTGGCTGGTAATTGAGCAACCCTTGACACATAATTACACGCGCAGCTGCCCCTACAAGGGGGAGGCCATTGTTTTTCGAGACTGAACGAAACATAACAAGACATTCATATTCATATATATGTATTTGGTTGTATTTTATGTATATATAATTATATGTATTTGTATATGTATAGATACGCATATACATGTGTGTATAGATATGTATATATACGAGTGTATATACATGTATATAAATGTATATATATATATAAATTAATAATGATCTGTTTACTAGTTGAGGAGATTATCCTCTACACACTTCTTGTCGATGTACATAAACTTATAAATTGTCCATCAAAGCCAAACACACAAACATATAGAAATATCAACAAACAAAAGCGCTCCTCGCCTTATAGATGAAACATCCCCATTGATTTGAGGCAATGCTTGATCACGTTTGATTTTTGTCACTAACAATATACGCATTATGAATTTGAGGGATTGAATTATCCCTTTTCTGAGCTGAAGGGAAAACGGTTGAGACATGTTGAGGCTCGAGGCGTGTCTTCCAGAGGATCCGATTAGATTTTGGTCATCTGCTTAATGGCGACTCGTAATTCCACGCATGCGCACGCGATCTATGATTTAATGTCCTCTAGGCTGCTTCCGGTTGTCAGCGACAATGTGGAGGAGGCTCAGGTGTGGCCCTCCGTGGAGAGTTGGAATATTATTAACATGGAGAAGAAGAAGAAGAAGAAGAAGAAGAAAAAGAAGAAGGAGAAGAAGAAGAAGATGAATGAGAATAGGAAAAAGAATAAGGAGTAAGGAAGAAGAAGATACATGAAAAGAAAAAGAAGAAGGAAATACAATAAAATAAAATAATAATAAAACAATGAAAACAATAATAACAAAACAAGGTTGATAATAATAATAATAATAATAATAATAATAATAATAATAATAATAATAATAATCTATATATTAATACGATAGCATGTGTGTTATTTTCTGTGTCACGCTTACATCCGGGTCGTTTAATTGTTATGTACTTCCATTTCTTGTCATAAATTATTTTACCAAGAAATTTTGGTTTCGGTTTCGGTTATGGGTGAAGGAACTCAAGTTATATATATATATATATATATATATATATATATATATATATATATATATATATATATATATATATATATATATATATATATTCTTTTTTAGCATGTTTTATTTCAGTTTCAATTCAAGTTGATACACCCAAATCATATATATATATTTATTTATTTTATCGCAAGTTTATAATATATACATATCGATAGGACATTAACTCTATAATAATATATACGAAATCTGCAAGAATTAAAATATTATATTTAAGCGTACTTTACAACCAGGATACACCGGGTGTTTATGCTAACTTTTCACAGTTTTAAAGAAAAAGCTATAACAATAATATCAGAGCGTCTCTATTTACACTGAACATATGCAGAATGCCAACATCAATATATTACATATGAATGATTTACCTGTGGAATTTCCACAGGTCCCGCGCGTAATAATAATAATAATAATAATAATAATAATAATAATAATAATAACCATGGGCAGTATCACTAGTAAGATACTCTGGACCGTTTATAGGGTGGACAAAAGAAGAACTGAGAAAACTCGATCAGAAAACCAGGAAACTCATGACTATGCATAAAGCAGTACACTCAAAGGACGATATTGACAGGCTCTACGTGAAAAGGAAAGACGGCGGGAGAGGACTGATCTGTATAGAAGACTGTGTGAAGGATACGAAAGAACTAGAAAAATACATAATGCAAAACACTGAAAGGATAATTATGGCAGCGAGAGACACCGAAAAATAACCCCAACAAAACAGAAAACAGAGAGACAAACGACAAAACGAGAAACGAGAAATGGGAAGAGAAACAACTCCACAGAAGATTCATAAGAATGACAAAAGATAAGATTAACGAAAACACCTGGACATGGATGCGAAAAGAACATATAAACCGAGAAACTGAATCTCTAATAACTGCAGCACAAGATAACTCGATAAGAACTAACCATATCAAAGCAAGAATCTATAAAACACAAGAAAACTGCAAATGCAGACTCTGTGGACAAAGAGACGAAACGATAAACCATATAATAAGCGAATGCAGCAAACTGGTCCAAAAGGAATACAAAAACAGGCATAACCAAGTGGGGAAGGCGGTGCACTAGGAATTGTGCAAACGACTGCATTTTGAGCGTACAGACAAATGGTACAAGCATAAACCCGCAACAGCACTCGAAAACGAGAACCACAAAATCCTATGGGACATGGACATAC
>NC_136525.1:38465456-38517956 GCF_053919585.1 Euprymna scolopes
TAATTTCTTTTTCTCTTTTATTATTTTTTTGTTTTTCTTTATATGTGATTTCATTTTATTTTAACTTTAGTTTTACTTTAGTTTTACTTTATTTTTACTTTATTTTTACTCCTATTTTATTTTTTACTGTACAACGTTTGCCTGGATTTTTAAAATTCTCCTTCAGGTACGTTTTTATACTGTACGTTATTGTTTTTTCTGATTTTTTTTTTGTAAATATTTTTTATAGTATATACATTTTTCCTGTTATCTAATTCCATTACGATATTATTACTAGCAGGGGAGGGGGCGCCTAGTTTTGCTCAGTTGTTTGTCCCCCTCACCGAGCAAATGAGGCACAAAGCTGATTTTTAATGTGAGAACTGAAGTGGACATGAGGCCCAACTCCCCGGGGAGTAGGGGAGCTGGATATTGACAATTGGTATGAAGGGTTGCCCCTACATTGACCAAGGTCTTATATGTGCGATCACCCCCACATATGGTCTTTCCTTGTAGTATCTGCCGGAACACAAACTACACTTTGATTCCGGCCAAAAGGCCCAAAGAAGGGTATTTATTTGCTCCCCCACCGAGAAAAATAGGCACAAGGTCGATTTTTACTATGACGAGTGAAGGGGAAATGGTGACCAATTTCACGGGTCGTAGGTGAGCTGGATAGTGACAATTGGTATGAAGGGTTGCCCCTACATTAACCAAGGTCTTATATCTTGGGTTGGTATTTATTTGCTCCCCCACCGAGCAAATTGGGCAAAAGGCCGATTTTTAACGTGAGGAGTGAAGGAGAAATTGTGACGCACTCCTCGTGGAGTAGGGGAGCTGAATAGTGACAATTGGTATCAAGGGTTGCAACTACATTGACCAAGGTCTTATATGTTGGGTTCGTATTTATTTGCTCCCCCACGAGCATATTAGGCACAAGGCCGATTTTTAATGTGAGGAGTGAAGGGGAAATGGGGACGAACTCCTCGGGGAGTAGGGGATCTGGATAGTGACAATTCGTATGAAGGATGTCCTTTACATTGACATAGATCGTATATGTGGTATTGCCCCACATATGGTATTTGCTTGCTGTATCTGCCGGAACAGATTCTACACTTTTATGTTGGTCAAAAGGCCAAGAAAAGGATATTTATTTGCCCCCCCCACCACCACCACCGAGCAAATTAGGCACAAGGCCGATATTTAATGTGAGGAGTGAAGGGGAAATGGGGACCAATTCCCCAGGGAGTAGGGGGCTGGATAGTGACAATTGGTATGAAGGGTTGCCCCTACATTGAACAAGGTCTTATATGTGAGGTTGATATTTATTTGCTCCCCCACCGGGAAAATTAGGCACAAGGACGATTTTTAATGTGAGGAGTGAAGCGGAAATGGGGACTAGCTCCGCAGGGAGTACGGGAGCTGGATAGTGAACGTTGGTATGAAGGGTTGCCCCTACATTGACCAAGGTCTTATATGTGGTGTTTCCCGCACATATGGTCTTTGCTTGTAGTATCTACCGGAACAAATACTACACTTTGAAGTATTTAATTGCTCCCCCACCGAGCAAATTAGGCACAAGGCCGATTTTTAAAATGAGGAGTGAAGGGGAAATGGGGACCAACACCCTGGGGAGTAGGGGAGCTGGATAGTGACAATTGGTATGAAGGGTTGCCCCTACATTGACCATGGTCTTATTAGTGGGATTGCTCCCACATATGGTCTTTGCTTGCAGTATCTGCCGGAACAGATACTACTCTTTGATATTGGCCAAAAGGCCAAGAAATGCTTCCAAAGCTAACAAACGACCTTTAATCTTAACCAAAAAGGCCAAGCACAAGGTGTTACAGACAGCCCGACCGACCGACCGATCGACTTACCAACGGACCGACCGACCGATGGAATGACTTATAGAGTCGCTTGCACGTGATTAAACACACACACACACACACGCACACACACATAAAAAAGTGACATTCGATTGTAGCCGAGATGGAACTCACTACACAAGTGTGTAATGTACTTCAAATCTATTCCGTAGCTGAATACTTGATGCTTCCCCAAGGCTTTCAAGTTTTTCTGTTTATTGTGACGCAATAACTAGATGAGTTGCCTACCACTGCTTAAGAGATGCCCATCTCACCTCGAGAGAAAGATAAATCACGCCAGTTTCCCAACTATGGTATTTTACCTCGTAGTACATACAGGTCCTCGCCTTCCCAAATGGTCACCCATCATATTTGGTGAACTGGCAAGAACCGGTGTGACAACATGATCGTGTGGTTGAAAATATGGAGACAGACAGACAGTCAGACATATAACCTTTTATATATTAGACTAGCCTGGGAGCCCGGCGTTGCCCGGGTGTTTGGGGGTTTATGTTGTGCAAAAAAAAAAAAGCGGTCAATTTTTTTAACTTTTACCCCTATTTATCTCTTAACATTTATTGTTTTGGGCTCAAATTAAGTTATTGAGTTAGATCCATGTCCAAGGAACCTATATCTAAAATTTCAAGTGTTTAGACCCAAAACTGGCAGAGGAGTTTGGTAGCGTTCCCAAAGGTGAAATCGTTGAACTTTAACCCCTTAAAGCCAAATTTCTGCCCGAAAACAGATTACAAAGACTCCCAATTCTGTATATCAAATTTCTCGTCTGTAGACTGAACATTGACAGAGTTATTGTGTAGAGAAATGTACACAGACACACACACAGACAGACAGTGAGACATGTTCACTTTTATAGATATAATAGCATGGGTGCCCGGCGTTGCGCGGGTATTTGAAGGTGTATGTGGAGCCCCCCCCCCAAAAAAAAAGCGGTCAATTTTTTAAACTTTTACCCCTATTATGACCCCTTAAAATCTATTGTTTTGGACTCAAATCAAGTTAGTAAGTTAGATCCATGTCCAAGGAACCTATATCTAAAATTTAAAGTGTTTAGACTCAAAAGTGTCGGAGGAGTTTGGTAGAGGTCTTAAAGGTCAAATCGTTGAACTTTGACCTCTTAATCACCAAATTTCTAGCCAAAAACCGATTACAAACATTTTCCCAAATCTCAGTACCTGTATATCAAATTTCGAGTCTGTAGACTAAAAATTGACAGAGTTATTGCGTAGGGAAATGTACATAGTCAGACAGACACTTTCACATTTATAGATATATAGGTAGATTACATTATTTCATCTTTTCATCCTACCTTATTTCCGTATATATATATCCCTGCGTAGCTTTTCGTACATTTCTCCATCTTTTCTTACCGTAATTTTTTAACTTCTATTTCATATATTTTTTATTTCCTTTCCAGGCTAATATTATTATGCCAGCTCATTTTGTACGTATATACCTGGCCATTTTTTCTTTTTATGATGAGAGGATATGGCTTCGAAATGTCATCCTCTAAAGTTTCCTTATTAATATTCTTTCTTTCGAATGGCCCCCTTTTTACGTAACATATTGCTGACGTCTTTCTTCGTTGCAAGAATCGAGAAGACAAGTAAAAACGGTAGTTTCCCATTGATTTCCGTCTTGGTTCGGGATTGTATCTTCTCCCATTAGTTATACGTTCCCCGATATACCAACCTGGAAATTTCTGTGACTCGGCGTGGTACACACAGCAAATAGCCTTCCCAAATGGTCACCCATCTGGTATTGGTCAGGCTAATCGTTGCTTAACTTAGTTGATCTGGCGAGAACCAGTGTATCACCGCGATTGTTGCGTATTACTAAGCATTCCTTTATCGAACCATCATAACAACAATCATATATTGATGTAATAATATTCGAAAATGAGGCTACATCAAGAGGTGATCACTCTCATATTCTTGTTTAGGATTTCCTGATTAGCCCTTTCGTAAATGTGTCTTTTTTTAAGCAGTTTGCGTTTCAAAATTTGTATTTGCTGTTTTGAAAGTGCAACGTATGGACTAACTCAGAAAGTAACAAGCAGAACATCTATAATATGAATCTCACTTGTCTGTTTGAATGGATGTATGTATGTATGTATCTATGTATGTATGAATGTATATAAAAACTTTTGACATAAGCGACATAAGCGACGGATTTTCACAAGATCAGCATCGTTTTGAAGGTCGACCCTTCGGACGACAAATATCAAGAAATAGGCAAAAATATTAATTCCTTAAACTACAACTGGGCACTTTTCTACAAGGAGGGGTCGTTTTTTTCACCGATAGTTTTGAAAGTCATCTCCGCTTTCCGATTGTCTAGTCATAATATAAACCCATGCCAGTTCCAGTTAGGCGATGGGTTTTTTTTTCACGTACTTTTCCTCTTTTGCGGTACGGGTTCGAGCCTGCCTGTCTACAACCATTTTATTTTATTTTTTTGCTCAACACACACCTACAAACACCCGGACAACGCCGAGCACCTAAGCTTGTTATATAGATTTTGCTAATTCTTAACAACGCGTATAGTTTACTAACTATTATTACTAACTGGCAACCCGGCGTTTCCCGGTCGTACAATACGCTTAAACATGATATTTTAATTTACGCAGATTGTTGATGTATTACCATAAAATCAATCCTCTATTGAATTTTGTACATTACGAGGAATAATTTTCCGGTGGACTAATTCAAAAAATAAATAAATACGAGGGGCGTTCAATAAGTAATGCCCCGACACATTTCCTATAACAGTAGAGCAACGAAAGTTGGCATAGTTATTAGTCTTTCTCTACATAGGAACCACCCAGAGTTATGCATTTCCCCCATCGTTTTATGCAGCTCTGGAGACCGTTTTTGTAGAACACCCCAGGTTGGTCCTCCAACCACGGCGTGACTTCAGAAATCACGGTTGCATCATCTGGGAAATGCTTTCCTTTCAAAAACAACTTCATGGCTGGGAAGAGGTGAAAGTCAGAGGGTGCAAGGTCAGGAGAGTAGGGAGGATAGGGAAGGATTTCATAATCACACGCCCGTGCTTCTCACCTGGCGACATGCGAATTGGTGACCGGAGCGTTGTCCTGAAGGAGGAGGGTACTTTGCTGATCTTGCCTCGCCTTTTGATTTTGATAGCTTCCCTTAATTTCCTCAAAAGTGAAGCATAATAGGCTCCTGTAATTGTGGTGCCCTTTGCCAGGAAATCTGTAATCACTACTCCGTCCTGGTCCCAGAAGACTGTGAGCATGACCTTGCCAGTGGAGGGCTGCACCCTTGCCTTCTTTGGAGGTGGTGAGTCCAAGTGCTTTCACTGCATTTACAGGGCTTTGGTCTCTGGATCATAGTGATGGACCCAGGTTTCATCCTGTGTAATCAGTTTTTTTGAAAAACTCTTCTTGGCACATCTCCAAATTCATCCTCGAGCACTCGACGCGTTCTCGCTTCTGGAATGGTGTGAGCAACCTGGGAATCCATCTGGCAGACACCTTATGCATATGCAAATGGTTATGAATGATAGTTTTCACAGACCCTATACTAATCTTGACATCTTGGGCTATTTGGCGAATAGTAATGTGCCGATCTTCCAAAATGACAGCCTCATCAATAGCAGAAGGGGGGCGACCAGGTCTGGGAGCTGTTTCCACAGACTTCCGGCTATGTTTGAACTCACGATGCCGGCGTTTTACAAGGTCATATGATGGGGTATTATAACTATAAGTTTCTTTCATTTCCTCAAAAGTCTCCTGTGGTGTGCGTCCTTTCAAATACAAAAACCGGATCACTGCTCGACATTCAACAGGCTCCATTTCACACCTGACTCAGTTCAAACACCTGTAAAACAGAAACCACAATTAATTCAGAGCTGTAATTTGCCACATAACCCATAGAGATATAAATCATTGCACATGCAAAATTTCAGCTAGATTAGACAACTGGAAGTGGGACAGCGGCTTACTTATTGCACGCCCCTCGTACAGAAAAAATAACAATGATAATGTCGTTCATCAAATTCCGTCTGTGTTTGTTTACAATATCACGTCAGCTGATATTTGGGCTTGACAATGAATGCCCTGGAAAAGCAACTTTTGATTAATGTTAATTTTTAAAATATGCAAACGAGAAATGATTTGCCGTAATTTTAAATGGTCACTCTTATTTTATTGTAAATTGAACTCATTAATAAGAAAAATCAAAATAAAATGGTGAGGAACACCCAGGCTTTAATAGGGGATCATTCGATCTGTAATCGAATGCTCTGCCAACTGAGGTATATTTCCAGATGGCAATAAATCTGTTTTTTGTTTAAGGAGAAATTATTTGTTGAGATTTTAATTATTTCCCTTGGTCGGTGTAACATAAAATATTCCCCATGTACAAATTCTTTTAATCTATAAGAGAAAAAGACTATTTTTTAAGATCGGATTAAAATTTTTTTTTTCTACCTATCGGATGAATTTCTTTACAAAACGTATATAAGAACTAGTGTTGGGGTCCATTAATCGGAATTCGAATCGGGAATCGGAAGAGTCGGATCATTTGACGGTATCGGAATCGGTATCAGAATCGAAAAAAATTGTGCCTATTGTCCGATACCAAAAACGATTCTTATAATTGTCTTTTTTTACTTGATTTTATTTAAAGCGAACTCTTTCATTGCTGGTAACAACGATAACATAGTAAAAATATTTATTGATTTAACCCCCCCCACACACACACACGCACAAACTGAAATCTAAGGCAGATATCAATCATACCAGTTATTATAGGTGCCACATGACTTATAGAGAAGAACCTGAAATCCTACCTAACTAATACTCCTGGTGACCCAAGGGCAAAAGAGATCCAAAGAATTTCACTTAAGGGAACAACAAGGATACTAAAAAGAGCTCTCGGTTGGTTTCAATAAAAAGCAGGACAATGTTAGCAGTTGGTTTGGCTGCCCCATACCCAACGTTACAATCTTCAAAGAAAGGAAATTAAAAAAAACAAACATAAAAACACATAACTCACATACACACATACACACACACTCACGCAAACACTCACACATATATACTCAAACACTTACAAACACTCACACACAGACACACACACGCACTCACATACACAGACACTCACACACACACACATACACTAACACACAGACACACACACTCACACACAGACACACACACACTCACACACAGACACACACACACTCACACACAGACACACACTCACACACACACTAACACACACACTCACTCAAATACACTCACATACATACACTCATACACACTCACACACACACTCACACACACTCACACACACTCACATGCATACACTCATACACACTCACACACACTCACACCATCACATGCACAAACACACTAACACACACTCTCACATACACACACACACTAACACACACACTAATACACACACTCACATATACACACACACTAACACGCACACTCACACACACACTCACACACACACTCACATGCACAAACACACTAACACACATTCTCACATACACACATACTAACACACACACACTAACACACACACTCACATACACACACACACTAACACGCACACTAACATACACACTCACATACACACACACTAACAAACACACACACACTCACATACACACTCAAATACACACACTCACATACACACTCACATACACACACACTAACACACCACACACACTCACACACCACACACACACACAAACACACACACACTAACACACACAAAGTGACTTTTATACAATAATAAGTTAAGATAGGGATTATTTCTTTTCCGTGTTTGCTTACATTTTATCCTTTTTTCCCAATATTACAAAAATCCATTTATTTATTTAATTGTCCAAACAAATAAAGAAAGACGCAAACAATAATTAACCCGACCCTAAGATTAACACAACTGTCAGATTTCCAAGTCTGAAAATTAAGAAACGAAATAAAATGGGTTTAAAAAAATCCCAATAAAAAAAGAAAATTCGGCGCAAAAGGGACAAATACATCCCGCTTATTTATTTTTTTTTTCGGTGAAGCGCGTGCCGGCCGCCATTATTAAAATGATAATTGAGTTGAAGTCGGATTAACGTAAATTGGTCTGGCAGTGTCGTAAAATGACTGATGGCTGATGTTGTTGTAACGACGGCGAAAATTCCCGCGCTGACATGTGGCACACGTTGTGACAGGCGTGTGAGCATGCGTAAAAGCGCGAAGCCGGTGCTTTAAGGATTTTTCAAAGACGGGCAGTCGTCGCCATGTTTAGCGGTTAGTTTGGCTTGTCGTCAAAGTTGTTCACCGAAGTGGAAATATTGCAAAACACTGGGAAGCATATATATATATATATATATATATATATATATATATATATATATATATATATATATATATATATATATATATATATATATATATATATAAGCAAACATTGTTAAATATAACAGAAGGCTTTTATTAAATTATCCCATTTTTTTCGATTTTTTAAAACATTTTTTTGTGTGTCACGTGATTTTCGTCAATTCATTTCTTTTTCTTCGGCTGGTTTGCTCATTTTCTTATTTCTTACTCTGGAGATAATTCTACGAAGAAGCGAAAATGTTTGTGATAGATATAAACATAATTCATTTTTTTTTTTTTTAGTTTTCTGATTTGAGATCTGGCGAGCGGGTGACCAATTTATCTCACAGCCATGAGAAATTATCCGGTTGCCGAATATGTCCTCGAGCAGATTTAATGCTTCACGTGCTGTATGCAACGTTGCACCGTCCTGCTTGAACCACATTGATCGAGAGACCCCAATTTGACTTTATATCATTCTTACTGATGTGGATGGATTCTCGGCCACACTCTTTGCTAATCTCTGACGATTCTCATCACTTCTTGCCGTATGGAGTCTACCAGATTTGGGGAGGTCATATACAGACCCTTGCTCATGAAATCGAGCCACTATAGCTTTTATTGCATTGGGAGTAGGGGAATTTCTTATGTTGAAGCTTCGTCGAAATTCTCTTTGAGTTTCTGATATTGATTCATTCAACCGAAAATACAACTCTACGATAAATATCAGCTTCTCGGCAGTGTAACGACTCATGATGACCTATGAAGGGTTACTCTAGATGATCTGAAAAAATAAAAGAAAATATAAAAAATTAAGAAAGTTATAATTTTTTTTAACCATCAGCTTTTTTTGAGACATCCTGTGTGTGTATATATATATATATATATATATATATATATATATATATATATATATAACTACTTAATTTACTCACATAAAATTAATATACGAAAGTAGAAATGTATGCGTAAACTTTAAGTATTTACTTCAAAATGCTCAATGCGTAGGTAGAGCTAGTTAGTAAGTTATAAAATGTATATACCGATTAAGCTACACTGAATATTCCGCGTTTCATCCACTCTAGGACTCTTCAGGCTTATGCGCATAAGCCTGAAGTGTCCTAGAGTGGATGAAACGCGGAATATATAAAATGAAACGCGGAATATATAAAATCTTAGCTATTTTTTTTTATACATTATATGTTACAATATTTAGAAACAACCAACACCGATTTTATTAATTTTATTTATTGCGGACTATTATTCTTATCTTTGCTTACTTGTTTCACGACGTTTCGGCCAACTATTTCTTTAGCCTTCGGCAGGTGCCAATCGCGACGGGATAGAAACTCTGAATCTCCTGACTGCATCCACTGCAATTACTGCCATACCTAGTTGATGTCGTCTCACCACGTTTTGATCGGCTTGGGTAGGATTGAAACCGCTATTTGCAGACAATTCTCACCTGGAACCGTACAGATTCAACGTCTCTATCCACTGCGCCATGGGCTCCGAAGGACGATCAAGGTTGGATTTTTGATCTTATAAATCCACGTTTATTCATTATCTGATCTTCCATGGTCGGATCCGTACCGAATGGTATATATATTATTTAATTGGAATTCATTATTGAGATGGGGATTATTTAATAATTTTTTTACATCCTTTTCTTTCAAACATTAAACTTTTAAAACTAACTAACTTTGGTTACAAACGTAACAAAGTGGGGCTCGTCAAAAGCTTAAAATTAACACTTAATTGTTAAAAAAATAAAATAAAATAAAATAAAAAATATTAGATAATATTCATCAAGTTATATTAAAATAGGAATAAAAAAATAACGTGTCTTTTTCAGTGGAAAATTTTTTTAAGTTCAGCCAATCTGGGCGAAATATTCAAAAATTTCAAAAAATCGGAATTATTGCAATTTTCGGAATATTTGAGTTTAAATACAACTATGAGAAAAGTGGAAATAAAAAGCATTGTAGCTACGGAACTAATGGGAAAAGAATTGTTAGATTCGGATAATATTGTGAGAGACGACCAAAGTAGTTTACAGATGAAATTCGAAATAAAAAAATTGCAACTAGAAAAGGAAAGAATAAAGTTGGAAAAAGAAAAGATAGAACGAGAAAAATTAAAACTACAGAAAAATTGGAATAAAAATTTCGAGAATAGTTTATTACCTACATCTGACATAGGAAGATATATAAAACTAGTGCCTAAATTTTTGAAAAATCAGTGGAAAAATATTCTTCTCATTTTGAAAAAAATGCAGTTAATTTAAGATGGCCTTATGAAATCTGGGCAACACTTTTACAGACGGTTTTGGTCGGCAGAGCAGCCGATATTTACTCGGCACTCAGTATTGTAGATGCCTCAGATTATAATAAAATAAAAAAAAAATGCAATACTAAACACATACGAATTAGTACCAGAAGCGCATATGCAAAAATTTAGAAAATATAAAAAAAAATTCGAACGGCAAATTTATGTTGAGTTCGCTAGGGAAAAAGAGGATTTTTTTGATAAATGAATTAGGGCGAAGAAAGTAAATGATTACGAGAAATTACGCCAACTCATTCTTATCGAAGAATTTAAGCAATATGTCCCTCAGGTTGGTTGGTTGGTTGTTTTTTTTTTTTTTACGGCATATCAACCCTTTTCGGGTTATTTAATGCCGAATCCAAAGATTTTGAAGAAATTTTTTTTAATAGAATATATTTGTTGTTTTCACGTCGGTTTCTATTCAACCCATAGTTGGGACCCTAACAGGTACTACCACTCCAGGTCAGAGTGGACCTGAGACCAATGGCAATTAAAGAGTGGCTCCACACTCTCCAAAGCCCACAAGCTGGGGCCTCACCACTGGATATAGGTTAAGGTCATATCCAGGATCCCCATTGAGGGACTTTTACCCTCTGCAGGGGGGCAGTCGGCGTATTCTAATGCCCACCGACAGGGCCGTTGCCATAGAACGTAGTGTCATCTGTGTGTGATTATGAAATCCTCCCCCAATCTCCCTACTCTCCTGACCTTGCACTCTCTGACTTTCACCTCTTCCCAGCCATGAATTTGTTTTAAAAAGGAAAAGTTTCCCAAATGATGCATCCTTGACTTCTGAAGTCACGTCGTGGTTGGAGGACCAACCTGAGGTGTTCTACAAAAACGGTCTCCAGAGCTGCATCAAACGATGGAGAAATGCATAACTCTGGGTGATTCCTATGTAGAGAAAGACTAATAACTGTGCCAAGTTTCGTTGCTCTACTGCTATGGGAAGTGGTTCAGGGGCATTACTTATTGCACGCCGTTCGTATCTGTTTATTATATTTTGCCCTATTCTGTCGTCAATTCCCATGACTTCCGGTCCTGATCAATTACATACCTAAGGGGAGTAACTCATGCAATATCTATATTTTTTTATCTTTGGATTCATTTTTTATATTAATTCAGGGCGCGTAACTCTTGTATCCTTTAATTATTCTAATCGATTACACATTCTATATGTCATTATTCTATTTTGTATTTGGTTAAAATTTAAAAAAAAATTCGCTTCTTCTCAGCATAGTTTTCGTTTATATGTTGCTATCTTTTCGGAGGTTCTATAAGTGAAATATGGAAACTTACTTTATAATCAGTGTTCTATATGAATTGTTTTAATTTACTGAATTATTATATCGAGGCCATTTTAAATGAATACCAATATATATATATAAATTTACTTATATAGACCCTTTTATATTTGTTTTCATTTCTGAATTTCATAATTGAGTTTTTTCTATTCAATTTGGAAAATGGTTGACTGAGCGGATTGTTATTTGCTAATGCAGTCAGATATGGCTTGTGGCCGGGTTCGATTCACCTAACCGGCGATGATCCTGACTCTCTGCACTGATGATCCCGAAAGGAGATGAAACACTAGTGTCAGTAGCTATTAAAATAATTATAGCAATAATTGTATATATATATATATATATATATATATATATATATATATATATATATATATACATATATAAACTAATATTAATAATGGAATTTATTATATATATATATATATATATATATATATATATATATATATATATGCCTTATAAACGCGTGCCTCTTAACAACGATAAATGGGTGTGTGAAAAACAAAGACTCTGATTGCCAAACTATCAAAAACAGCAAAATAGTTATCTTGAAAAACACGTAGCAGCATTAATTCTATGCAATAGCACGACGAATCATCACGTGAATAAAACGTGGAATAATTCTGTGTAGCTTACTTGCTATATAGATTTTTAAAACTTTCTATACATATTAATGTAGTTTTCTTAGAACATTGTTTAATGTATGTATAAATATAATTTATGTAAAAATACATTTTGTTTATAAATTATATTTATAAATGAATATAAGTTACAGAAGCTTATATAATGCAGATACGTAATGATTAATCTTTAATTATTTGGACTCTGGAGTGTATATATATATATTGCCAAGGCTGCTGCAAGAAAAGTTGGCTCCCTCTACCGTGCTAGAAAACTACTTACGCCTGACAGTATCCTATACCTCTATAAGGCAACCATTCGCCCATGTATGGAGTACTGTTGTCACATCTGGGCTGGTGCATCTGCTGCTTGTCTCTCGCTCCTGGATAGGGTTTAAAAGAGAGTCGCCAACCTGATTGGTCCTGAACTGTCATCTAGGCTTCAGCCTCTGTCCCATCGACGAGATGTTGCATCCCTCTGCCTGTTCTACAAATACTTTAATGGTAAATGCTCTGACGAACTGCAAACACGTGTACCTCCCCGACGTAACTACCCCCGACAAACCCGACAAGCTACTAAGTCTCATCCCTTTACAGTAGAGATCCCTAGGTGCAAAAAAAGCCTTTTACTCCAATAGTTTCTTCCCCAGAACTGCGGGTCTTTGGAACTCCCTTCCGGGATTCTGCTTTCCCAACTGCAATGATATCCAGAAGTTCAAGTTAACAAACATCTTTCTACTCATCTCCCTTCATAATGACCCCGCTAATTAAGTCCCTAATAGTAGCCCCCTGCTTCAAAGTGGCACTGTGCCTTGTTTGGGGTGAAAATTGAATTAATATATATATATATATATATATATCATTCAACCACGGTAGTGGTTGAATATATGCTTAAGTCTGAAATTGAATGAATCGAGACACATTCAAACCCCACCACTAATTCCGTTCGCAACCAAATTTCAAACAGGTTATATAGTTGGATAGAACACCTCATTAGCTACATTTTGAAAAAAAAATTTCGAAAATTGGTTCAGTAGAAAAAAAGTTACAACAAAATATGTGGGTTCACAAACAGGAGAGTAAGTACATAAGTGACTAACGCTTTTTTTATTTTGCATAACTTTTTTTGTATATAAATATTTTTTACAGCGATTTTGCCAATATGACATGTTAGCGTAACGGTTAGAGTACCGGGGGTTGGTGGAAAGATTTTAGGTTCAATCCCGTGTATCGTTTTTTTTATAATTAAAAAACCGAACTTTTTTTTTTAATAACTAATTTTTTTTAACTCTCCTTATGATTTTATAGCAAAAAATGGTGAATTTATCGATTAAAAATATTAGTGAATTCTATGATATACATATTCTTTGAATTAACTCAAATTTTTCGTTATCACATTTGATGAAAAATGTAGTCCCATTTTGGCAATGCGTCTGACCAATGATGCTTTTGAACCCGCGACCAGCACTGCGATGTCACCAGCAGCAGCCTGGGCATAAATATTCCTATTTTTAAACTCCTTTAAAAGAGGATTCAGCATACAGTTCCATAGTAAAGGTGATAAAATCCCACTTTGCGGGTTTCATTTAACTATTCCCTTTTAACAGTTGCCCTCAGTAGTTCTACTTGAACTGTTCTGTGCCTCACCATATACTCAATCCATCGGATGAGTACTGGTGGCACATTGAGTTCTCGTAGCGACTTGAACATACTACTGAAGGGTATGTTGTCAAAAGCTTCAACGATATCTAAAAAGACACCGAGTGCCATCTTCTTTTTTGTTAGTTTACGCTCTATACAGATAACGAATTCATGAACCGCAGTCTCGGTAGAGACCCTGGCTCGGAACTACTGTGATTGAATGATAAATATTGCATAAATGTGTGTTTGAGAGCTAATTTTTTTGACAATCATTAATAAATAATATAAATTTATATATTAATACAATAGCAATGCCTGGAAAAATCATGGATTATATGGAAAAATGCGCACATGAAAAGTAATATTCTTAAGATTTTATTAAACCTGGAAAAGTAAAGGACAAGAAATTCAACCTGGAAAAGTAAAGAACAAGATATTCTAGTAAAGTAAAAAATAAGAATTTTTTAGACTTAAAATATTGCAGCTAAAAATAAAATTTGAATATTGATAAATATTTTATTTATTATTTTCATATGTTGTTGTTTATTGTTGAGTTAGAAAGAATTAAATGATCCTAATTATGATATAATAAAATTATTAATTTTTATGTAAACTATAAAATTATTAATTCCATCTACTAACTAACTAACTAATGAATTAATTTTATTCAAACAATTTTCACTAAATAAATATATGCAAATAATAGGGGCGAAATAAGTTCAATCCAGCAACTGACACTCTTTCTAACTCAACAATAAACAACAACATATGCAAATAATAAATAAAATATTTATCAATATTCAAATTTTATTTTTAGCTGCAATATTTTAAGTCTAAAAAATTCTTATTTTTTACTTTACTAGAATATCTTGTTCTTTACTTTTCCAGGTTTAATAAAATCTTAAGAATATTACTTTTCATGCGCGCATTTTTCCATATAATATATATATATATCGATTGATATCTTATATGTTTTTATGTAGAGTGATGTGCTTGTCGGATATATACTCTAGAGTGAAAACAATGAAAAGAATATTCTATTGCCCTATCTCTAATAATGATACACACACACACACACACACACACACACACACACACACACACACACACACACACACACACACACACACACACAAATCAGACCGGGGAGATTAGTTTTTATGTTTCAAAATTTATTAATATAATATTTTCTTTTAATATTTGTGCATTCTTATCGTACGTTCACCGATTAGAAACTCAGGGTACAATAATGTTTGAAATTTCTGTAATCTAATCTAAAGTAAGAATGTGTTTGTGCGTATGAGTGAGTGTGTATGTGAGTGTGTATGTGTGTGAGTGTGTATGTGAGTGTGTATGTGTGTGAGTGTGTGTAAGTGTGTGTGTGAGTGTGTATGTGTGTGAGTGTGTGTGTGAGTGTGTGTGAGTGAGTGTGTGTGTGAGTGTGTGTGTGAGTGTGTATGTGTGTGAGTGTGTGTGTGAGTGTGTATGTGTGTGAGTGTGTGTGTGAGTGTGTGTGAGTGTGTGTGAGTGTGTGTGAGTGTGTATGTGTGTAAGTGTGTGTGTGAGTGTGTGTGTGAGTGTGTGTGTGAGTGTGTGTACGTGTGAGAGTGAGTGTGTGTGTGAGTGTGTGTGTGAGTGTGTATGTGTGTGAGTGTGTGTGTAAGTGTGTGTGTGAGTGTGTGTGAGTGTGTGTGAGTGTGTATGTGTGTAAGTGTGTGTGTGAGTGTGTGTGTGAGTGTGTATGTGTGTGAGTGTGTGTGTGAGTGTGTGTGAGTGTGTGTGAGTAAGTGTGCACGTGTGAGAGTGTGTGTGTGAGTGTGTGTACGTGTGAGAGTGAGTGTGTGTGTGAGTGTGTGTACGTGTGAGAGTGAGTGTGTGTGTGAGTGTGTATGTGAGTGAGTGTGTGTGTGAGTGTGTGTGAGTGTGTGTACGTGTGAGAGTGAGTGTGTGTGTGAGTGTGTGTATAAGTAAGTGTGTGTGTGAGTGTGTGCTTGTGTGAGTGTGTGTGAGTAAGTGTGTGTATGAGTGAGTGTGTGTGTGAGTAAGTGTGTGTGTGAGTGTGTGTGTGCGTGTGAGTGAGTGTGTATGTGTGAGAGTGTGTGTGCCTGTATATGAGTGTTTGTCTGTGAGTGTGTGTGACTGCGTGTGTGAGTGATTGTGCGTGTTTGAGTGTGCATGTGTGCGTGTGAGTGAGTGTGTGTGAGTGTGCATGTGTGTGTGTGAGTGAGTGTGTGTGTATGAGTGAGTGCGTATGTGCGTAAGCGAGTGTGTGTGTGTGAGTGAGTGCGTGTGCGTGTGTGAGCGTGAGTGTACGTGTGAGTGAGTGTGGGTGATTTAGGGAGTGTGTGTGAGTGAGTGAATGTGTGTGTGATTGAATGTGTGTGTGTGATTGAGTGTGTGTGAGAGAGAGTGAATGAGTGTGTTTGAGTGAATGGATTGCGTGTGTGCGTGTGTGAGAGTGAGTGTATGTGTGAGTGTATGTGTGAGTGAATGTGTGTGAGTTAGTGTGTGTGTGTGTGTGTGTGTGTGTGTGTGTGTGTGTGTGTGTGTGGATGTGTGTGTGTGGGTGTGTGTGTGTGGACACTTCTCAACTTCTCAACCTGGAATATTTTAATCAGTCTTCTTACGGTCAAAATTGAAAAATTGGTACGTGGTGGGGGGGTCATCGGATTTTTTTCAACTGTTTCACGAATGCGCATACATGAATCGTTCACATGAAGGTTACTTATGGTAAGAATAAGTAGGTTTGAAACACTTTTGAAAGATCGTGTCAATCTGTCCCAAGGGTTATTCTACTTGACTTACTGTCCTTAAATTTTTGTTTCGATCTCAGCTCACGTATTTTCTTTTACTTTCAAGGAGTGAATGAACTGTTTAGCAAAAAAATATTATACTCGCATGCACATGTATCATTTTTGTTGTTGTTGTTTTTTTTTACTTATTTTTTAGGGAATTTACGCTACGTTAATTCTGCATGGATTATAATATAATATTTATACGCATTTTACGACCAGTCAACGCCGGGCGGCCTCCGTGTATAATATAAATACGTATATTTACCATTAGTTTGTATTATATAATCAAAGGCAGGAGTTCGGTTACATTGAAACTTTTTTTAAAAGTTAGTTGACATTTCTTTAGTATCTGGTGAAGTGACGTAACATCCGGTGCTCTGACGTCACATTCATCCCTGTATTTTAATATCCGGTAAAAAAAAAAAAAATGATTGTGAAATATAGACATATACCCGATTGGGAGGGGGGTGCCATTATTTTTTCTTCGTGTATGATGTCACGAAGCGTGACTCCCAAGTTTCCAACATTCCAAGATCATTCAAGGTCAGGAGAGTAGGGGGATGGGGGAGGATTTCATAATCACACACAGATGACACTGCGTTCTACGGCAACGGCCCTGTCGGTGGGGCATTAGAATACGCCGACTGCCTCCCTGCAGAGAGTAAAAGTCCCTCAATGGGGTCCTGGATATAACCTTAAACTATATCCAGCTTGTGGGCTTTGGGGAGTGTGGAGCCACCCTTTAATTACCATTGCTCCCAGGTCCACTCTGACCCGGAGTGGTAGTACCTGTTAGGGTCCCAACTATGGGTTAAATAGAAACTGACGTGAAAACAACAAATATACTCATCAAAAAAAGATTTCTTCAAAATCTTTAGATTCGGTATTACATAACCCGAAAAGGGTTGATATGCCGTAAAAACAAAAACAACCAACCAACAATCTATGGCAACACTTCAAATGGCACTAACGACCAAGATCTTTCTGAGTCTCTCTCTCTTGTAATACGTGATAACCCCCGTGTAAAAAAAAGAATTGATAAAAATTACTGAGGAATGTTAACGAGGCGCGATCATGATGACTTGTTGATTAGAAACCGACGGTATTATGTTGCTCTAAATTTTTGTGTCATGATAAGTGTGTCATGACTACAGTCAAGCAGGGTGGTGGGAGTGTCATGGTCTGGGGTTGCATGAGTGCATCAGGTAGTGGACAGTTTCATTTCATTGAGGGAAACATGACCTCGAAGATGTACTGTCAAATGCTGCAACAGAGCACGATCTTCACCCTCCGGAAACTGGGTCGAAGAACAGTTTTCCAGCATGACAATGACCCAAAACGCACACCCAAGACAAACACGGCTTTACTGAAGAGGCTAAGGTGATATACTGGCCAAGCATGTCTCCAGACTTGAACCCAATAGAACATCTTTGGGGCATCCTCAAGCAGAAGGTAGAGGTGCGTAAGGTCTCAAATATCCGTCGTAATTGAAGAGTGGAAGAACATTTCAGTGGTTACATGTAAACACTATGCCCAGGAGAGTAAAGGCGGTTTTGGATGATGATGGTGGTCACATAAATATTGAAAGTTGACACGTTGTATGTTAATATTAACAACTTTTCGTAAGGGGTGTGCTCACTTTTGTTGCGAGGGATTTAGCTTTTAATGGCTATATTTTGAGTTATTTTGAGGGGAAAATAAATTACTTCTGTTATATATGCTGCTGACAATATTTTTCATTGCGTCAAGTGATCATTTTTTCAGTGTTGTCCCATGAAGAGATATACTTAGATTATTGAAGAAATGTGAGGGTGTATATATATATATATATATATATATATATATATATATATATATATATATATATATATATATATATTTATATATATATATATATATATATATATATATGCCACTCGTATATATATATGTATATATATATACATATATATATACGAGTGGCAGACGGATGTTTATTTAAATAGACATTCGGACAGATTAGTTGCGGGCACCGCTTCCGTGGTCAAGGGGTAGAACTGCCGACTGTCATCACGACGGTTCTAGGTTCGATCCTCGGCTTGGGATAGGTGCTAGTCTAGCGGCACTGATGAGTTGTGATACAACGAAAAAGGACTGTATGTCGATGACTAAAATATATTTTATTATATATATATATATATATATATATATATATAAAGCTGAATGTCTGTGTGTGGGTCTGGTCACGAATAGGCTCCTATATGGTTGACTATTATAGAAAACTGATCACATATAATGATAGAAGATGTATCGAGACACAGGAATGGGTATGGCATAATGATGATTCATTAAAATTGTGGGGTCTGCGTCCGCGCCTGGTCCACAATGTATGGAAATAAAAAATTAAAAAAAAACATTGACAAGTGTTTTTGATATAGCTGTACATAATAATACTTTGATAAGTATGTTTTAACTTAAATGAGGATGGTATAATAAAATTGTGGGGTCTGCGTTCGCGCCTGTCCTCCATAGAATGGAAATAGGCACATACTTTAATAAAGACTTTTCATATCTATCTGCGTAAGTATACTTTGATAATTATGTTTCAGTTTGAAGAAATATGTTATAATAAAGTTATGGGATGTTCGTTCGCGCCTAACCTCCATAGAATGGAAATATGTCACAAAGTTTAACAAGATTTTTTTTATATAGATCCACAGAATATTGTGATAAGTGTTTCAGTGTGATCAGGTATATATATTAAATTATGGGACTTATCTATTTTATTTTTACTTTCATCATATTTTGCTTTGCTTTTGATACCCCCAAATTCGAAGCTATCTCTTTAAAAACCTTCTTTTTCATAACCTATCATACTTTCATAAATTAGAGTCCATTTTCTGTAGGCTATTTTTGAACCGAATCAACGACGGGTACTTTTGCTAGTATATATATATATATATATATATATATATATATATATATATATATATATATATATATATATATATATATATATATATAATATCAGATCGGCTGGCATTACTAGATCATATAATACGCATAAATACGATATTGCCCTTTATCCAAATTTCGTATTTATTATTAAAGAGCCAATCATCTATTGATTATTATATTGTACCCAAATATATAGAAGACGCCCCCGGCGTTGACTATTCCTAATATTCGCTTAAATATAATATTTTAATTCATGTATATTTTGTTATATATTATTATAGAGTTAATTATCTATTAATTATTATATTGTACCTAATATATATTAATGATTTCAAAAGTTATAAAAAATGACCAAAGTCCTATCAGCTAGAATTCAAACTAAAACATTTAAAACGCGCCAGCCTAAGTCGTCACCGCTCGAGCTACTGACAGACAAATCAGAAAGTGTTAAAAATAAAGCGACTTGCAACGGCTAATGTATATTTCCGTATGCACAAAAGTAACAGATTCAAGTTCAATTTCCTTTTAATTTGGAGTCCTTAGCAATTATTTGTTTGGCTAACAACCAAATCGAATTTGTTCTACAAGTTCAAATCATATTAAGTGTCATGTCTGTAGATTAAAGTATGGAGAGAGGAGTTTGGTAGAGACTTTTCTGCACACAGGAGACAAGCTCACATTTGTAATATACATAGAGAGATAAATATATATGTGTGTGTTAGAACATTTTCATCTTAATTATGCAAAATGTAGAAAATATGCCTTAATAGAAGTAGCTGTGCCCACACGCATGACCCACCGTTCAACTATTCTTCTTATGGGCGGATCGTCACTTTCTCGCTGGCGTCTGTCGGTAGGAACACACGTGGGTCCACAAAGTAAAAGAATGGAGTAAAGCAAACAGGAAAAACACAGACACCAATGTTTCACATATTTTTGACGCTTGGACTTGTGAGTGTGTGTGTGTCTTCTTCCCGTTCGTCTTTCAGTCGCATTTTGTCTCTATTTCTGTTTCGCAGTCAACTCTAAAAACTGTCCAACCATTGTCGCTATCAACTCCCATCCGTCGTAACCGGCAGCTCGATGTCAACTGTCTTCTCTGTGTCGGTATTTGAAGTCCTCTTACCCCCTTTACTGGAAGCTGCTTTTCACTCGGTTCTGTAGGTTTCTATTGTCATTGTCAAATCCAAAAAGGCTCGATATAAAAATACCTACAGATTCATTGTTTGTTACTTCCCATCTCTTTGTTTATTGTAAGACACTTCCTATTCCCTTGTCTATTGCCAACCCCCGCTCAGTACTTAGTGACTCGGATCCACCTCAGGTCCACATTATAGTATCACATAGTTGAATGAAATTAAGCATCCAATATTAAACCATTTAAAAAATAATTAATTAATGAAAGTTCGTTTTTCAAAGAACTGTATAAATTATAAAACGATTATTAAGTCGCTCGCAAACCACTGCTGATTATATTAAGAAATTCGTTTTAATAATTTTTGATATAATAATGTTTTAATATAAATGTCAGTTCGACAACAGCGTAAGCATCTATGGCAACACATCAATGGCCGTAAATGACAAAGTTCTCTCTAATTCTCTCTCCTCTGATCTTGAGCGCGTGGTACAGTGGGGGAAGAGGTGGTTGGTCACTTTTAATGCATCTAAAATCAAGCTTCTATCTTTACATCATCAACGCTCTGATCCCAATCTGGCATCAATTGTGATGGATGGCTCTCGTCTCGGGGAGGCTCCAGGTTTTGACAAGCTTCTGGGTTTGACCTTTACTCCTGGTCTGAAATGAAACATGTACATCAGGTCTTTTGCCAAGGACGCTGGGAAAATGGTGGGATCCTTCTACCGCTACAGAAGATGTCTCACTACTGATGCAATTCTCTATCTGTATCAAGTACTCCAAGGATGGAGTACTGCTGTATATCTGGGCAGGAGCTGCTAAAAACAGCTTATCCTGCCTTGACAGAATACAAAATAGACTTCGTGGTTTAGTGGGGGATGCCCTTTTCTCTTCCCTGCAACCTCTCTCCAACAGAAGAGACGTTGCGAGTCTGTCTTTGTTTTATCGTTATGTCCATGGCATGTGCTCGTCTGAACTCCAATCTCTGGTCCCCCTCGCCAATCTTTCACGAAAAACACCCGTCTGGCTGAAACTACTGTTAATAATTTTCTCCACTCTTTATCTGTGCCTAAATCCAAACGTAGATTCCATGAGCAAAGCTTCTTTCTTAGAACTACACGCCAGTGGAACTCTTTTCCGTTTGTCTGTTTCCCACTTGACTACAACTATAAACATAACATAAATAAATAAACTCCTGACAAACCGCCCCCTTAAGTAAGACACTCTATCAAATCTCCAATACTAATGATTACTACAATACTATCTCATTGATTACTTTAAACGCAATAACTCTTATCCCTGAGTGGCCTTCGGACCTTGATAAGTGGTGACCCCCATGCAAAAAAAGTAAATATGTGTATAGATTAATAAAAGTACATTATATTAAACTCTACGCCTTATTGAAACGTTGTACACGTTTACAAATGCGTTAACATGTAGACAATTGGGACCCAACACATTGTAGACTCAGTCGCAAAGAAGACAGAAAATAGGAAGCAACTTCAGCTCGCTTTTTCAGGTTTTGGTCTTTATTCCTCATTCTTCTGCCATACGTGACTTCGCGTTACGTCTGTTACGTTACGCTCGTCCCGAACGTTTTAGTCGTTCTCTGCACACGTTCTTTTTAATAATCTTTTTCTTTTTCCTTACCGTGACGTCACTTCGCACAAGCCTTATAACAAGATTCGCACAACACTGAGCGAATCATAATACAAAACACACAAACAAGCATCAACACATACGAAAATTGATATTAGTAAGCTTGTGTAGACTAAGACATATATACGCATGCATATATGCGCACATATGAAACCAAAACCAATTGGCTTAACAAAGCTGAGAGGAAGAAGATAACAAAATACCAAGGCCTTATGATATGAAAAGAAGCTGGAACCTTAAGATCTCCATCTTTCCAATAATTATAGAAGCAACCGGACTTATGAAAAAGAATTTCGAAAGCTACGTATCGAATATACCCGGTGGACCAAATGCAACAGAAAGACAAACAATTGTACCCAAAGGAAAGGTTAAAAACACATATATAAGTATGTAAATATATATAATATATATAAAATATAAAATATATATCCTGTGACTAAAATTATAAGTGAATGCCTGGCATCCGGTTGGATACTCCATCCCCATAAAAGTAAAATGATTATAAAATTTAAAAATCGGGAAAAAAACATAAAAAAGTCTTCTTTCAGTCTTGACAGGGTATGGATACCCACTGTAAGGGTGTCTGTGCGTGAAATTTTTGTGGCAAGAGTTGCGCAATCTCAACCACACCTCTCCTGAGTCGACATTGTTAAATACCAGTGGCAAGTGGAGGTTCAGGACGACTGGAAACAATGCTGAGATAAGCAGAAAGCACATACAGCGCCTAGAATTCCCTAATGGTCACCCATTTGGTACTAGCCAGGCTCAATATGGCTTAACTTAGCTGATCTGACGAGAACCTGTGTGTTAACGTGATTATGCCGTACAATGCACACACATACATAAAAAAACATACATTAAACTAAAAACACATACGCCCACACATACGCATACACACATAAAACACAATGATCATATTAAAATATTTATATTTACATTGTTGAAAAAAAAAGAATTCGCTCGCATTAAAATTTGTTTATAAAGTTAGTTGACATCTGTTTAGTTTCTGGCGGAGTGACGTAACATCTGGCGCTATGACGTCATATCTGTCTCTCTCTCTCTTTTAATGGCCGTTAAAATAAAGAGAGGACCTGGGAAAGATTGACACACAATCAAGGGAAGTAACTGCTGTGTTTTATTTTCTCACAAAAAAAAAAATAAATAAATAATGACATGTGACATCGCTATGGACCGCATATTCCACCGAACATTGCATTTTGCACAATGCCTTTGTTCTCAAGGTGCTTGGATTGTCCTCGCAATGATGCAAATCCCTGGGAGAAAATATTAGAATTGACAGACAACCAAATTGAAATGATATGACAAAAGTTAAAACGAAAAAACAAATGGGAAGAATACGTGGCTGAATGACACGATGGCTAACGAATGCTTTACGAATAACTGTCATTAAAATGTTCAAAATTTTGTCATTACGATGAATCCGTCTGACTTCTTTGAGGCTTGAGTAAATTCTCACAACGACAGAGCGAAATTATTTTGCATTCCGTCGTGTCCGAGAACGAATAGTTTAACAGATAGGAAAGTTTATATTTTTGTTGTCAGCGTATAGCAGGTAATAGCATACATACATACATACATGCATGCATACATGCAGACATACCTACATACATACAGGGTATGCATGCATGCATACATACCTACATACCTACATACATATATGCATGCATACATACATACATACCCACATACATACATGGTATGCATGCATACATACATACATACATACATGATGATTGCAACGTCTTTTCAGACGAGTGCCACTCCCTCAGACATTTAAAATCCATGAGCCCAAATGTCTGAGGGAGTATCTATACAAATATGATGTTACAGAGTCTTAGCTTTGTACGACAGCTAAGTCTCTCTCTCGGTTCAAAATGTTGAGATCCAGCAACAAGCAAGAGCAAGATAGCCAGCAACAAATTAAACTGCAGACCAGCTTAATGCGGGTACTGGTCTTCCGCGTTATGGTTTTTTAAATCAGAGATTGGCTTCTCCTAGAAAGGTTGCCTTCACCACGGCTTACGGGAGCCCTCTCCACCCCAATACACACACACACACACACACACACACACACACACACACACACCAATATACACGGTGCTCGTTGGCCGTTGACCCAGAAAAAGAGTTCATTCGCCCTTTGGAAGGTCTTGTTTTTAATCCTTCAGGGAGACATACATACATACATACATACATACATACATACATACATGGTATGCATACATACATGCATACATGCATACATACCTACATACATACATATATATACATACATACATACCTACATACATACATGTTATGCATACCTGCATACATACATACCTGCATACATACATGGTATGCATGCATACATACATACATACATACATACATGGTATGTATGCATGCATACATACATACATACCTACATAGATGCATGGTAGCTTTCATCAGTCTAGACAAAATATGGATACCAACTTTAAGGGTGCCTGCGCGTAGAATCTTTGTGGCAAGCGTTTCGCAATCGCCAACCACACCTCTCTTGAGTCGGCGTTGTTAAATACCAGTGTGTAGTCGATTCTCAGGACGACTGGAAACAATGCCAAGATAAGCGGTGAGCACATATAGCGCCTAGAATTCTCAAATGGTGACTCACATGGTACTAGCCAGGCTGAACGTTGCTTAATTCGGTGATCTAATGAGAACCGAGGTGTCAACGTGATTTTGTCACATACATACATACATACATACATACATGATTGATTTCAACGTCTTGTCAGACGAGTGCCACTCCCTCAGACACTTAAAGTCCATGAGCTCAAAAATGACTTCCATCGCCACAGGACCATTTTAATAGACAAATGCCTGAGGGAGTATCTATACACAGATGATGTTACAGAGTCTTACCTTTGAACGACAGCTAAGTCTTTCTCTCGGTTCAAAATGTTGAGATCCAGCAACAAGCAGGAGCAAGATAGCCAGCAATAAGTTAAACTGCAGACCAGCTTAATGCGGGTACTGGTCCCCGCTTTATGTTTTTTTTTTTAATCAGAGATTTTCTTCTTCTAGAAAGGTTGCCTTCACCACGGCTTACGGAGCCCTCTCCACCTTCACACACGCATGCATACACACAAACACACACGATGCTAGTTGGCCGTTGACCTCGAAAAAGGCTTAATTCTCCCTTTGGAAGGTCTTCAGGGAGACTAGCCACCCTCCTCACCAAGCAAGTCTGGTGGAGGAACCAGTTTAGTCGCCGGTGACCCGACCATGGGGCAGGAAGTACTGGGTTACATGATACCAGTAGCATATGACATGACCTGACATAAACATACACACACACATACTGTTAAGTTTGCAGGTTGAAACAAGTAACGTAGAAAGCAATACAAATGATGACTCAACAAACAAAGGTAGATCAAATAAGAAGTGTATTAGGAAAAGGTATATTTACAGGATATTTACATAATGGTGTCAAATAAGAGAATCGTTGCTGGAGAAACATATCTGCTCTCGGCGGCCTTCGGTGGCTTCTGGTGAACACACACTCAGACTAACTGAGTCCTCTTATTTATGTGTAATTACTATCCACATATGCAAATGAATGTGTGCCACCACAACACATGCATACATACATACATACATACATACATACATACATGGTAGCTTCCTTCAGTCTAGACAAACTATGGATACCCATTGTAAGGGTACCTGCGCATAGAATCTTTGTGGCAAGAGTTTTGAAAGCTCAACTACACCTATCCTCGGTCGGCGTTATTAAATACCAGATGTTCAGGACGACTGGAAACAATGTCTAGGTAAGCAGCGAGCAAATCTAGCGCCTAGAATTCTCAAATGGTCAATATATGGTACTAGCCAGCCTCAACGTTGCTTAACTTTCGTGATCTAACAACAACCGATGTGTCAACGTGATTATGCAACATACATACATACATACATACATACATATATACATACATACATACATACATGATGATTGCAAACGTCTTGTCAGACGAGTGCCACTTTCAGACACTTAATGCCCATGAGCCCAGAAATGACTCCATGCGTCATAACTTTTCCATCGCCGCAGGACCATTTTTTAATGCCTGAGGGAGTATCTATACACAGGTGATGATACAGAGTCTTAGCTTTGTACGACAGCTAAGTCTCTCTCTCGGTTCAAAATGTTGATATCCAGCAACAAGCAAGAGCAAGATAGCCAGCAACAAATTAAACTGCAGACCAGCTTAATGCGGATAATGGTCTTCCGCTTTATGGTTTTTTAAATCAGAGATTTGCTTCTCCTGGAAAGGTTGCCTTCACCACGGCTTACGGGATCCCCCTCCACCGTAATACACACACACACACACACACACACACACACACACACACACACACACACACACACACACACACACACACACACACACACACAAACAAACAAATATACACGGTGCTAGTTGGCCGTTGACCCAGAAAAAGAGTTCATTCGCCACATATGCCACATACATACATACATACATACATACATACATACATACATACATACATACATACTTGTGTTGAAATGATTAATCGGAATCGGGAATCGGAAATTTTGTACCTATTTTTTGATGCCCTAAACCCCCCCCCCAAAAAACGATTCTTTTAATTGTCTTTTTATGTGATTTTTTTAAAAAAATCTTTCTAATGCTGGTAGTATTGATGAAACATTAAATATTTATTGATTTTAAACAATTAGTAAAACTGAAATCTATTAATAATTCCCCTCCCCATAAGTATTTATTTTTACGTTTAAGAAAATATCTGCACATTTAACATGTGTTTTTTTCTGGTAATCGTTAAAAAATTACAAATTTATACTTAAATATTTAGAGATTCATAAAGAATCGGAATTGGTTATTTTTGCTGAGATTTTATTATCCCCCCTTGGCCGTTGTAACCAAAAATATATTTTTCTTCTTTCATCTATGAGAGAGAAAAGACTATTTTAAGATTGGATTTTTCGATTTTCGATACTTATCGGATAAATTTTTGTACAAAACATATTTTAAAACGACGGCCGTACATACAAATTTAAACACAAAACATATTTTAACACACAATTAACATAAAATAACATGAACACAAAATAAACACAAAATACCAGTGTCAAGAGAAGGTTCAGGACGACTGGAAACAAATGCTGAGATAAACATAAAATAAACACAAAATAACATGAATACAAGATAAACACAAAATAACATAAATAAAAAATAAACACAAAATAACATAAACACAAACAAAACACAAAATAAACACAAAATAAACACAAAATAACATAAACACAAAATAACATAAATATAAATTAAACATAAAATAGACTAAACACAAAATAAACACAAAATAACATCAATACAAAATAACACAAAATAAACACATAATAAAAGAAAAAAAATAAATACAAAATAACATAAACACAAAATACCAAAAATAAACACAAAATAAACACAAAATAACATGAACACACAATAAACACAAAATAACATAAATACAAAATAAACACAAAATAACATCAACACAAAATAAACACAAAATAAAATAAATACAAAATAAACACAAAATAGCATAAATACAAAATAAACACAAAATAACATAAACACAAAATAAACACAAAATAACATAAATACAAAATAAACGCAAAATAACATAAATACAAAATAAACACAAAATAAACACAAAATAAACACAAAATAACATAAACACAAAATAAACACAAAATAACATAAATACAAAATGAACACAAAATAAACACAAAATAACATAAACACAAAATAAACACAAAATAAACACAAAAAAACATAAATACAAAATAAACACAAAATAACATAAACACAAAATAAACACAAAATAACATAAATACAAAATAAACACAAAATAAACACAAAATAAACACAAAATAATGTGAACACAAAATAAACACAAAATAACATAAATAAAAAATAAACACAAAATAACATAAACACAAAATAAACACAAAATAACATAAACACAAAATAACACAAAATAAACACAAAATAAACACAAAATAATATGAACACAAAATAAACACACAATAACATAAACACAAAATAAACACAAAATAACATAAATACGAAATAAACACAAAATAACATAAACACAAAATAAACACAAAATAAACACAAAATAACATAAATACGAAATAAACACAAAATAAACACAAAATAACATAAATACAAAATAAACAGAAAATAACATAAACACAAAATAAACACAAAATAACATAAATACAAAATAACACAAAATAAACACAAAATAACATAAATACAAAATAAACACAAAATAAACACAAAATACCATGAACACAAAATAAACACAAAATAACATCAACACAAAATAAACACAAAATAAACACAAAATAACATAAACACAAAATAAACACAAAATAAAATAAATACAAAATAACACAAAAAAACACAAAATAAACACAAATAACATAAACAAAAAATAAACACAAATAACATAAACACAAAATAAACACAAAATAACATAAATACAAAATAAACACAAAATAACATAAATACAAAATAAACACAACATAACATAAACACAAAATAAACACAAAATAACATAAATACAAAATAAACACAAAATAACATAAATACAAAATAAACACAAAATAACATAAATACAAAATGAACACAAAATAAACACAAAATAACATAAACACAAAATAAACACAAAATAAACACAAAATAACATAAATACAAAATAAACACAAAATAACATCAACACAAAATAAACACAAAATAACATAAATACAAAATAACACAAAATAAACACAAAATAAACACACAATAACATAAATAAAAAATAAACAGAAAATAACATAAACACAAAATAAACACGAAATAACATAAACACAAAATAAATCAAAATAAACACAAAATAAACACAAAATAATATAAACACAAAATAAACACAAAATAAACACAAAATAACATGAATAAAAAATAAACACAAAATAACATAAACACAAAATAAACACAAAATAACATAAACACAAAATAAAAACAAAATATACATAAAATAACATAAATACAAAATAAACACAAAATAAACTCAAAATAACATAATTACAAAATAAACACAAAATAACGTAAATACAAAATAAACACAAAATAACATAAATACAATATAACACAAAATAAACACAAAATAACATAAATACAAAAGAAACACAAAATAAACACAAAATACCATAAACACAAAATAAACACAAAATAACATCAACACAAAATAAACACAAAATAAACACAAAATAACATAAACACAAAATAAACACAAAATAACATAAATACAAGATAACACAAAATAAACACAAAATAAACACAAATAACATAAACACAAAATAAACACAAATAACATAAACACAAAATAAACACAAAAAACATAAATACAAAATAAACACAAAATAACATAAACACAAAATAAACACGAAATAACATAAACACAAAATAAACACAAAATAACATCAACACAAAATAAACACAAAATAACATAAATAGAAAATAACGAAATATAAACACAAAATAACGTAAATGCAAAATAAACACAAAATAACATAAATACAATATAACACAAAATAAACACAAAATAACATTAATACAAAATAAACACAAAATAAACACAAAATACCATAAAAACAAAATAAACACAAAATAACATCAACACAAAATAAACACAAAATAAACACAAAATAACATAAATACAAAATAACACAAAATAAACACAAAATAAACACATAATAACACAAATACAAAATAAACACAAAATAACATAAACACAAAATAAACACAAAATAACATAAACATAAAATAAACACAAATAACATAAACACAAAATAGACACAAATAACATAAACACAAAATAAACACAAAAAAATAAATACAAAATAAAAACAAAATAACATAAACACAAAATAAACACGAAATAACATAAACACAAAATAAACACAAAATAACATCAACACAAAATAAACACAAAATAACATAAATAGAAAATAACGAAATATAAACACAAAATAACATAAATACAAAATAAACACAAAATAACATAAATACAATATAACACAAAATAAACACAAAATAACATAAATACAATATAACACAAAATAAACACAAAATACCGTAAACACAAAATAAACACAAAATAACATCAACACAAAATAAACACAAAATAAACACAAAATTACATAAATACAAAATAACACAAAATAAACACAAAATAAACACATAATAACACAAATACAAAATAAACACAAAATAACATAAACACAAAATAAACACAAAATAACATAAACATAAAATAAACACAAATAACATAAACACAAAATAAACACAAATAACATAAACACAAAATAAACACAAAATAACATAAATACAAAATAAACACAAAATAACATAAACACAAAATAAACACGAAATAACATAAACACAAAATAAACACAAAATAACATAAACACCAAATACACACAAAATAAACACAAAATACAAAATAAACACAAAATATAAAGTGTAAAGTGGAGGTCCAGGACGACTGGAAACAAATGCTGAGATAAACACAAAATAACATAAATACAAAATAACACATAATAACACAAAATAACACATAATAACACAAAATAACCTAAACACAAAATAAATATAAACACAAAATAACATAAATGCAAAATAACACATAATAACACAAAATAACCTAAACACAAAATAACCTAAATGCAAAATAACACATAATAACACAAAATAACATAAACACAAAATAACATAAACACAAAATAAATATAAACACAAAATAACATAATCACAAAATAAACATGTTTAAACACAAAACATATTTAAGAAATGACTGCCAGACATATATCTTACTTTTGTATGAAATTCGTAAAAGATAGGCTCAGCCGTTTCGGAATCTATGAGGAAGGAACTCTCACATACACAAGGTGTCTTTATTATATAAGTGTAGATATATATTTTTTTTCAATTTGCATGATTCATAAAATTCAATGAAAACGCTTTCACACTTATATTTTTCTTTCATAATATTTTATTTTGTCTTATACGTGTTTCCTTTAATTGCGTACGAACACCAAACAACACATCAGAGACAGTAACTATTTTATTAATCCCCCCCTCAAAATAAAGATACTGATATAATTATGATGTTTCAGGAGAGAAGGCTGAAGCATGTTTAGCCCCATGAGAATGTATTAATTTTTAAAGTGTCATGTTTAATCTTCTATAATTATGGCCGTGTTTACGGATTTTAGTGTCAAAACTAAAGACAGAAAACTGCTTAGATTTAAAGGATATTGTTCTTAAAGTACAGTATGTCCAAAAAGTAACAGAAGAGTTAAAAGTCTTTGTCATTTTACCATCAATGCTCTTTTCGTCTCTATTTCAAATATTTTACATATATTTTGGAAATTAATTATGGATAGTATTGAACAACATACGTACATTGTGAAATTGTTTTTGTTTTTTTTTACCAAAGTCAAGGGTCAATTGTTTTGACTCAAGGAGCTTATCGATGGCATTTGCTTTAGCAATATCAAATGGCCACCACGTTTCCCAGACTTAGCTAGCCCGACTTTTTCTTGCGGGGATATCTTAAAAAAAGAGAGAGAAAAGACTATTTTAAGATTGGATTTTTTTTATTTTGTATTTATGTTATTTTTTGTTTATCTTATTTTGTGCTATTATGTGTTTATTTTGTGGTTATTTTGTATTTATGTTATTTTTTGTTTATCTTATTTTGTGCTATTATGTGTTTATTTTGTGGTTATTTTGTATTTATGTTATTTTTTGTTTATCTTATTTTTGTTATTATGTGTTTATTTTGTGTTTATTTTGTGTTATTTTGTATTTATGTTATTTTTTGTTTATCTTATTTTTGTTATTATGTGTTTATTTTGTGTTTATTTTGTGTTATTTTGTATTTATGTTATAACAAAACCAAAACTCTGCAGGGATTGAAGCAAAATATCAGGAACGAAATAAGGGATTTAAATTACAATCCAAAGATTCTGCAATCTATCATGAATAATGTATTGGAAAAATCACAAATATGAGAATCTGAAAATGGGCAACATTTAAAAGACATTATTTTTTTTATAAATAAAGATTGTTTTAATTTTGCATTTTTTAAAACTTCCTAATATCCTAGTCATATTGTGTTAAAATTACAAAAAGATATTATCAAAAAATAAAGAATCTATTTAAGTTCAAAACACTTTAGTGCCTTCTTCAACACCCTGCATTATTAATAAGAGCCTTATATAGGGTGGAGCAGAGTAACTTGCTTATTTGGAATATCAATTAAAACGCAGTTAATGCAGGTATACACGTAATTTTTAAATTGCAACTAATACAACATTTACATTTTATTTTTTACCAGTTTTAAAGATTCTGTGGTATATGGTTAGAAAGAGAAGAAAAAAAATAGAAAAAAAGAAACGTACCGGGCGTATCTGCATCGCTCTTTGGGAAAGAAGAAGGAAAGGATGGCCAGCGCATTTGTATACGCGAAGGGCATCTTGGGAAGGCAGAGCATGATGGGAGAAGCTATTTTTTTTCTCTGTCACTTCCTTTTTTTCTAGATAGGAGGATATAAAAGCAGGGAAAAATTCCCTGGGGCAGGATAGAATTTTGCTGACGTTCGGATTGCGCGGTGTGACATTGGTGGCGAGAGGCCAGGTGTGGTCGATTGGAAAAGAAGAGGGTAGAAACGTGCTGTTGTCGAGAGAGTGACTCACTCCTTCCCGAACCCCAAAACCGAATCCTGATTATAACGCTAGAAAGATGATATCAGTAAGATGGCGTTCATTCTGCCATATACACTTAGTTAATCGAACTCGTTTTGGTCAACTCTTTTCAGCATATCGCTGGGTATGTTGGCGACGGCTGAACGAAGGTTGTTTTTCAGGTGAGTCAAGATGCTCGGGCGATCGTAGTAAACAATTGAATTGAGATATCTCCATAAATATAGTCACATGGTGATAAATCAGGGGACCATGTTGGCCAATGCAGATCGCCCCTCAAGGAGATGAGGTGTCCTGGGAAGTTCTGCCGCAAAACACAATTTACACATGCGCACTGTGTCTGCCTGAAAATAAATAAATAAATAAATAAATAAATAAATAAATGAAAACCAAACGTGAAGCCCCATTCTCTCAAATACGTTAATCTTTACCTTCATTGGAGCAATCATAGCTTCATGGCGCCAAATTGAAATAAGCAAGTTGCTCTGCTTCATTCTATATTTAATTAGATTTAACATATAAACAAACATCTTCCTAATTGAGAGAATTCGAAACTAATTAAGATATAGCAATATGTATTTAAAGCGCAAGGTTATATTTTCTATAATTATAGCCATGCTTACAAACCTTTATGGTTTCAAAACTAAAGGACGAAACTTGTTTAAAATTTTAAACATTTTATGCATAAAGTATGATTTATAGAATGGTTCATATTGAAGAGCAAATTTGCCCATTCAATGAAACACGTGTAAGACAAAATAAAATATTATTAAACAAAAAATATAAATATATAATTGGTTTGGAATGTAAACTATATATATATATATATATATATATATATATATATATAGAGAGAGAGAGAGAGAGAGAGAGTGAGAGAGAAAGATAGAGAGAGAAAGAGAGAAAGAAAGAGAGCGAGAGAGTTACAATAAAATAAGAAAATGAAAATATAAAAATGTATATAAATGTATATATTTTTATTTATTTATTCAATAAGGGTGGTACAGCAATTATGGATGTAGGATAGGTAAGAACTGTTATAACCATGGTATTTCGAAGCCTAATGCTTCTCATCAGAAAGGAAGAGAAGATGTTATGGAAACATAAATAAAGTTAGACGCCGACTCTCTATTATGTTACCTAGCAGCTTCTCTCCTCTTCTGATGAGAAGCATTAATCTTCGAAATCCTATGGTATAAAGAGTTCATTTTCATCCTACACCCTTAATTTATGTATCAGCCTTATTGAATAAACGAAGATATTTTCATGTGGTCATTTTTTTTATTCTATTGATACTCTATATAAACTCCTAAACAATTTATTGCTCTTTGCATTAGCCCGATAGTCTGCTCTTAAAGAATCGATATTATTCTTCTGCTTTTAACTCCCGCATATATATATATATATATATATATATATATATATATATATATATATATATATATATATATATATATATATATATATATGTATATTTTGGCAGCAAGAAATTATTTAAGCACGTTTGATTGAACACGGCTCTTTTCGATAATTGAACGCAATAATAGAAAGCGCTTGACTTTTGGACGCCATTCTGTATAACATACGGATTGAAATAAAAAAGACCGCTCGGCGAATCGAAAACATGCCCAGAAAAATCAGAAAAAGAATTACTCTGTCGTGTTCAATCAGACGTGCTTGAATATATATATATATATTTCCTCCTCTAAAATTATAAAAAAATTCTTCAACTTTGTTGTAGTTTTCAATATTTTTTTTCACCTGATGAGATAAATAATGATCGAAACGGTCTGCACTTCGTAGCAAGGTATGGCTATATTTACATAAAGAATATAATAATTTATATATATATATATATATATATATATATATATATATATACATATATATGTGTGTGTGTGTGTGTGTGTGTGTGTGTGTGTGTGTGTGTGTGTGTGTGTGTGCGTGTGTGTAGGTTTGTGTGTTTATTAGAAGTCTTCCACTTAGGGTTAGAACTGCAAAAAACACACACGCATAAAAAAACATTGTCATCTCGGTTTGGCCCGTCTAGCTTGAATACCATTACGGTGCAGTATATATACAACATAATCGCGTTGACACACCGGTTCTCCATAGATCACCGAAGTTAATGAATGGTGGTGAAGCGGTTAACAGTATGTGCCGACGAGCTGTCTGCCTCAAGTTCGAATCCAGTCTGTCCACAAAAATCATTCTCTCTTAGGATGTAAACAACCTTAACGTAGTCCATTCCGTAAGTTCTCGACGTCTTCTAGAAAAAACTCTGACAAAAAAAAAAAAAAAAATGGTGAATCCAATGCTAACAACAGAATCTTAATATTCCGTACGATAACATGATGACGAAGAGGATGATGATGATGAGGAGGAGGATGATGATGATGGTGGTGATGTAAAGAAGACGTTAAACCGATGATGATGATGATGATGATGATGAAAAGATGATTTTTTATATAGTCATCATTATGTCTATGACATAACTTGAACAATACTTGATACAATCATCGCCCCCGTCCAGTCTGTAATGATAGCTGCGCGTGTTATTGTGAGACAAGAGTTGCGCAATCCCAACCACACTTCTCCTGAATCGGCACTGCTTGAGTCCAGTGGCAAGAAGCCCATTACGACTGGAAACAATGCCGAGATAAGCGTAGAGCACAATATAGCCTCTGGAATTCCCAAATGGTCAGCCATTTTCATACTGACCATGCTTAGCGTTGCTTAACTTGCGTAATCTGTACTTGATATAATGTGGAGAAAATGATTCGACTAACTACTTGACCGACTTAAGTTGCCAGGCTAGCTATGCGGCATCACGACTGAATCTTAAAAGTGAGTTGGTGTGTCGCAGAAAACAGAAGTACACAAACTGATAAAATTGCATCATGTTGGCTCCTGTTTGAATCACACTCCGAACAAGGTGCTTTTAATAAGTTTTCAAACAGTTTTGTACAGACATATTAACAAGTCGTAGATTTAAAAAAAAAAATTCAGTATAAATCCTATGGGATTAGTGGCCAACTTTTATGATTTCAGATTCAAACGAACATTTAAAATAGTCGTAGATTTAAAAAAAAAAAATTCAGTATAAATCCTTTAGTGGCCAACTTTTATGATTTCAGATTCAAACGAACAGCTCCAGCAGGAATTGGAATACACCCTACTAAAACCGAGGAATTTCAAAAATGCAGTCTGAACGTGGGGACACTGTAGAAGAAAAATGAGCAATACAATTCTGTTTTAAACTTAGGTAAATGCCACAGAAACACGTATAATGCTTCATACTGCTTTGGACCATCTTGTATGAATCAAGCATAATAAGTGGCATAAGAGATTCAAGGAAGGCAGGGAGTTTGTGAAGGATGATGAGGAGGAGTAAAAAAGTCATAACACCAGAGTTGATCGGCCAAATAATATATTTGCTTGTGTTTAAATTGTACCCCGAAAGATGAAAGTTGTTAAAGAATATGATTTGAAATTACAGTCAGATGAATTGAAATGATGCGATTACAAATTGACGAAAAATAAATAATCCGAATGACAAAAGTGTTAACGTATTGCTTTTGAGTGACTGTCATTAAAATGTTCGAAATACGATATTACGAAGAATTCATTTTTGGCGTTTGACGGCGTTTAGATTCCAGCAAATTCGCTCAAAGACATGAGGACATTGTCTTGCCTTCCATCTCATCCTTTAATGACAAAATATTTCTGTTGGTGGGTTTCTTTCTTTCGTCTTCCAATATATCTATACATCTATTTATCCGCCTATCTTTCTTTCTCTCTTTTGTTTATCCTCCTATCCATCCATGTATGTATGTATGTATGTCATGTCATATGCTACTGGTACCATGTAACCCAGTACTACCTGCCTCATGGTCGGGTCACCGGCGACTAAACTGGTTCCCCCACCAGACTTGTTTGGTTAGGAGGGCGGCTAGTCTCCCTGAAGGATTAAAAACAAGACCTTCCAAAGGGCGAATGAACTCTTTTCTGGGTCAACGGCCAACTAGCACCGTGTATACTTGTGTGTGTGTATATGTGTATTGGGGTGGAGAGGGCCCCCGCAAGCCGTGGTGAAGGCAACCTTTCTAGGAGAAGCAAATCTCTGATTTAAAAAACCATAACGCGGAAGACCAGTACCCGCATTAAGCTGGTCTGCAGTTTAATTTGTTGCTGGCTATCTTGCTCTTGCTTTTTGCTGGATCTCAACATTTTGAACCGAGAGAGAGACTTAGCTGTCATACAAAGCTAAGAATCTGTAACATCATCTTTGTATAGATACTCCCTCAGGCATTTGGGCTCATGGATTTTAACTGTCTGAGGGAGTGGCACTCGTCTGACAAGACGTTGCAATCATCACGTATGCATGCATCTATCTATCTATCTATCTATCTATCTATCTATCTATCAGAAAGTTTAAATCTATCAATCAATCTCCATTTCTTTCTGGATATATATATATATATATATATATATTATATCTATAAAAGTGAAATCGTGTGTGTGTAAATTTCCGTACCAAACTACTCTGTCAATTTTCAGTCTACAGACTCGAGATTTGACATAAGGGGTATTGAGATTTGAGAAATATTTTTAATCGGTTTTCAACACCTTTACAACTGGGGTACCCTGAGAGACTGAAAAGTCAGGTATAGCTGACCATATCTAGAAGGAAAAGGAAAACTATCTACCACTATGGGCGAAATAAAAATTATAGACAGAGAAGAACGGTGGAAAGTAAGACGACTGAAAGAAACAGGACATATGCTGGGGATTAACAAATGCTAAGCAGACCTAATATAGAATATGATTCGGTATGAGAACCAGTATAAACAATAGATAATATATACAAGTAATAAGTAAACACATTAATATATACAAGTAATAAGTATAGAGATAGAAATACATCAATATATAGTAATAATTTGTAATATATGGTGATATTTACAAGTAGAAATAAAAATAGGTTTAAGGCTCCTAAAATTTGGGCACATTACTTGAAGTGGGAGCTATCCAAAGTTGATAAATGATGATGATAAAACACATTTACATTTCAGTTTATGGATTGACGATACAAAGACAAACTGTTACAATATATAGATGGTGATTTCTTTATTCATCAGCCAGCTGATTGATGATGTCAGGGATTCAAACTCTTTCGTGACCCACGTGGTTTACTCTTCAACCTATCGCTTCTAAGGGTATCAGCTTCACCCTCTGGCCCTCTCTCTGGCTGTGAGTGTGACTCTCTGATTATCTTAACTTCGAACCCTCGTCTCAGTATATTGAGAATCTCCTTTGTTTGTGACGTCAGATGTGTTTTGTTAACCAATTTGACTAAATTTCACGTCGATTTTACATATGTCTGCCCAAACACACTTTTGGTAAACAAAGAATTCCCAATTTTAATTGTTCAATATCTAACCTATTTGTTAATTATTATTTCTAACCTCGTATTGTCCATTCTTTTAACTGACATATTTAATATTCACTTATTTCTAAAAGAATGGAGAATCGCTCTTTTCTGACATAAAAAATATTTAGTTATTTCTAAAAGATTAACAATCGATTGCATTCCTAGGATTGAAATTATCCATTATCTTTTAAGATTTGCCTACAGCGTTCGATTCTATCCTTTTCCTAATATTATTTTCACTTGTCTAGTCTAGCCTCTTACTTAAATGAGAAGGGGGCAGTTCTTCTTATGTAACATTAAAACAGCATTATATTAAACTAGTCATTTTTTATTCACGTAAGAGGCTACTATTTGGGACCATGCCTAGGAAATATAAACAAGATGTTAGTTTATGTTACAATTTAAATTCTGGATATCAGTACAGTAAGGGAAGCAGGTAGAAGGAAGGGAATTCCAAAGCCAAACTGTTTGATGGTAGAAACTATTAGAGTAGCAAGTTTTCTGGCATTTACGGACTTCAACAAGTACAGAGATGCAACATTGCCGCGATAGGACAGGGGCTGGAACTTAGTTGATAAAGTGGGACCTATTAAGTCATAAATGCAAAAAAAAAATGTTTATCTGAATAAAATGGGAAAAATAAATGAAAAAAATGTGAATAAAAATTTAAGGATTAGCATTCGAGATGAAAGTATAAAAAGTGTTAAAGAAATTTCAAGACGAAATGATCACAATAGCTAATGTTACCATACGAATAAGTCGGATTTATAATGTTGACAAATAGATCCAAATTTAAAATTCACAATGTGTGTAATCCAAGTCTGTAGAAAGATCCGTTTACAAACAGTCGAGGAATAAATATTATTTCGAATGATTACAGTTTTTTTAAAATTTCACTTAGGGATAATTAAGTCAGCGTAACACATCTTCCATGACAATTTATATGTTTAGTAATTGAGGAAATTTTAATATTTCTTATTTGAATATCCTGTCTAAAATAAATTGATGTAAACTATAATTCCAAACCTTAAATTGTGTTCTTATATATTGTTTTCTTATATATATATATATATATATATATATATATATATATATATATATATATATATATATGTTGTATTGTCTATTCATAAAAGATTGAGTGTTTGATTATCTTATCAGAGTTAATGTCGTTGTGTGTGTGATCGTCTAATGGTCTTTCTATTACATATGTTCATATGCTGTTAAGTGTGAATATGTGTGTGACGTGTCATTTGAATATACCTTCTGCCATTTTGTTGGTCCATCTAGAAATTCTCGTCTGGGAGGGAGACTTGATACCTGTTTTGGGGGACGAAGATTTATTTCACTCTGAGACAAGAAATTGGTTCTATAGTTTTTTTATTCACCTTCCAGTTTGTTCACAGAAGATTGGAAAGTGAATTTGGCCTTTGTTGTAGGTCTTATTTCTGCCACGTCAGCGTTCGTTCCGCACCCCTAGCGAAGGGGGGGGAGACAACGGCGAAGCCGTCAGCTCTCTTCCAAACCCCAAGCAAATCTCACAGATTCAGCTAACCTGATCACATGACTCACACGCAATCCAATCAGCTGATCTTGACTTCCGGTCAACGTGTCTACACTATAACTCACCTCTCCCCTCTCTCTCTCTCTCTCTCTATCCATTCTCAAACATATATATATATATATATATATATATATATATATATATAACACATACCTGACTAGCAAGCATGTGAGTGTTCTAGAACATTTTCATCCTAAATACTATGCAATTATGTCCAATGCAGAAAATATGCATAAATACGACTGAGCGTAATTATTAAATGAAAGCAACTATCCAAGAGAAAACCGTAAACAATGATTAATTAATGCAAGTTTGTTTTTCAAATGTGTATACGAATCCGCTTTTATTTAGTCGCTCCATTACTTAGTATATTAATAAGATTGTTTTAATCATTTTTAAATAAAAAGCAGGCTTTTAATATAAATATCAGTGCTACAAAAAGTCAACTTTATCTATGTACTAGTAGGGAGACCCGACGTTCCCTGGGATTGAATGATGATTAACGAATATTTCAGTCTCGTATGTTTTTATTGTTATTGAAATCATTGAAATCGCCCTGGATGAAGTTTCAAATTCTTCCATGCAGTAACTTAGTCCAAAATATATGTTATTCTACATTGCATTCTTGAGAACCTACCGTTTTTTTAATAAATTTATTTTATATAACTTTCTTTCCAGTTAACGAACAAAAATATTAAGAAATTTACGTGCGGGGTTTACACCTATTACCACGTCACAAAAAAAAAAAAAAAAAAAAAAAAAAAAACACGTAAATTTTCAAATCTTCTAAAATTCTTTGCTGTTAATGAAAAATATGAAGAAATGTACGTACGGAATTTGAACCTAAAGACCAAATCATGCCCCCCCCAAAAAAAAAACACAAAACAAAAAAAAATAATAAAAACACACTATCAACTTAGCCACAGTAGAATTTTCACGGCCCGTTGTTCTATCATTGTTTCTATTTGACGACACGGAAAAATGTCTTTACCGATGATAGACAAATTAAAATAACGGTTTCGATTATTGGTAATTATCGGTGGTATTCTGAGAAAAAACTTAACTAAGATCACTCCCAGACATATACACTAAAGATCTGTAAATTCGAGAGAAAATCTGTGCAGCCACTTTGGAGTCTATAAGGAACGAACACACATAAACACACACAGAGTTGTATTATATAATTTTATATATATATATATAGATAGATATATATATGTATATATATATATGTGTGTGTGTGTGTGTGTGTGTGTGTGTGTGTGTGTGTGTGAGTTCGTTCCTTATAGATTCCGAAGTGGCGGAACAGATTTTCTTCGAATTTACAGAACTTTAGTGCATATGTCTGGGAGTGATCTTAGTTAAGTTTTGTCTTAGAATCACCACCGATGATTACCGATAATCGATATATATATATATATATATATATATATATATATATATATATATATATATATATATATATATATATATACTGTGTAAGCAAAAACAAGACTTCAAAACAAGGTGTTGGTGGCAACAAAAAGTGTATTTCCATTTACGTTACAATTGTTTCCATGTCCAGTTCGACAATTTCAAGCATTATGTCGTTTGAAAATTTTCAAAACAAAGAAAGGAAGGGGAAATCCCTAGCTAGAAATGCATGAGAGAAACATCTACCTTTGTTGTGGTTACGGAAAATGCCATTAAAAAAAACAAAAAAAAACAAAACATGGACATGGAAACAATTGTAACGTAAATTGAAATACACTTTTTGTTGCCACCAACACCTTGTTTTGAAGTCTTGTTTTTGCTTACACAGTATATTAACGCTCAATTATAAAATTTGATAATTTTGTAGCTTACTCTTTAAGTCACCCATTTTTGGCTTAAAACTCATTGGGATATGAAAATTTACTGAATTACACAAACTCAGTATAATTACACACACACACACACACACACACACACACACACACACACACACACGCATATATATATATGAACAAATGATTAATAAAACATGTTAAAAGACATCTTGAAAAAGAGTTAAAAACATATTTAATTTTAAAAAAAAGGAAGCACAATATAAGTGGATAGTCCTTAATCCGCGGAGTTTCGAAGAAATACTCTCCTTCTCATCAGAGGGCAGGAATTAGCAACATTTTTTTAACCAAGTAAGATCTGTGACTTACTTGTAGTTTCAATAAATACTTTTACATGCAAAATCCGATCCCGCATTTTGCTAATTCATGCCCTCTGATGAGAAGGAGAGTATTTCTTCGAAACTCCGCGGATTAAGGACTATCCACTTATCTTGTGCTTCCTTTTTTTTAAAATTAAATATGTTTTTAAATCTTTTTCAAGATATCTTTTAACATGTTTTATTAATCATTTGTTCATATTATAAGCTCTATTTCCTTTTCGGTTTTATTGAGCTTTGACATCTGGTTGAGATTACTTTGATTGTAAATATTAACTCTTTAATATTTATAATATATTTTAAGTTTACCATTTTGATTACCTTGGTAAACTTATTGTAATTTATATATATATATATATATATATATATATATATATATATATATATATATATATATATATATATATATATATATATATACTTTTGCGAATAACATTCGAGATGAGAACACTAGAACGAAGAATGAGAACGCAATAATCTAAGTAGTGTATATTACTGATTCTCATTTTAAAAAAATCAGAAGCGTTATAACTTAATGTTATCTAAAAAAAATGTTGCTGTTACGATATTTCTTATATTAACATCTACAAATATTGAATTGACATCCCCAGACTGGAGGCCTAGGCTTCATATTGGGAACTATTAGTTTTAAGAATATAAAATTCAAATAACATTTTCTGGCTAAAATTGACGTTTACATATCTGGTACAATACCTTCCTCGTGCAAGTGAAGGATAAATTTCTAAATGCGTCCCTGTTCTATCAAAGAATTATCTATTCGAGCGTAAAACTAGTGAGCTACGAGCCGTTTTTCCTCGATCATGGTATCCGTCATCCGGGGCAAAGACTGTGAATCCTGACACCTTTTTTACGTGAGGTGGCGCATCAATCACTCTGACGGGCAGCTATATAAAACTCCAGAGTTTTATACGCCCGTAGCAACCATGACGCGCTCTCTGCCGCGCGATCGTTACACGGCAGACGGACGCCGGTGTAGGGAGAGCGCCATTTTGACGCGGGCGGGACGGATTTGCCGCGCTTTTTCGCCGACGTGGCGGAAAGTAAAAAGATATCGTTTTCTTTCTCCTTTGCTATTTTGTTTTTTTTTATGGCCCATTCTCTTTGCTTGTTTCATAAGGTATATATGCATGTATATATTTATATATGATGGAAGTATGTATGCATGTATTAGGCATGTATGTATATTTATTGGATATATGCATGTATATAACTATATATGATATAAGTATACATATATATATATACATATATATATACATATATAAGTATGCATGTATACATTAGGCGTGCATGTATATATTGTATATATGCATGTTCGCTAGCATGTAAGACATAAAATACGTATTAGCTATAGACACTTCAATCAGTTCTCTATGGATATATATATATATGGAAGGTTTTAACCTTTAAAACTATACAAAAAATATTTTATCATTTGTTAGAAAACCATTTAGTCAGTAAGTCATACATTTACCTGAGATCACTGCATCAACTAGCTCTCTCGAATTCACTATAGTACCAGTAATAATTTATTTTTTAAGGGATCATCAATTGTTTACCATGAAATACTGGTTCGGGGATTTAAAAACAAAACAGTATATTACATCCTGGCTCCCCAGCAGTGTTGATCAAACACTACCTCTCTTAATCTTGGGGGAAAAACATGTTACAAATATTTGATCTAATTTTCTATTACTAATTGCTTTATCTAAGCTATTCGTGTTATAACAATGAATTTCTTACCTGTGAGATTCATCTGTTTTCAAATTCAAAATGGATATATTTTTAAATTTACCAGTCTTGTATTTATAAGATTAGGATTAATCCGTTAAACTACCTATCACCCCACTATGATTAGTATTTTGTATATTTACATTCTTATTTATTGAAAATAAAATATATATAAAGGTTAAAAATAGTTATACATATATACATTTTTCTCTTCCATTACACACACACACACACACACACACACACATATATATATGTATATATATATATATATATATATATATATATATATATATATATATAAAATGAACGTGTCTGTGTGGCTGTGTGTCTGTGTACATTTCCCTTCACAATAACTCTATCAATTTTTAGTCTACAGATTCGAAATTTGATATACAGGGTACTGCGATTTTGGAAAATGTATGTGATCGGTTTTCGGAGAGAAATTTGGCTGTTAAGAGGTCAAAGTTCAACGATTTGACCTTTGAGAACTCTACCTAACTCCTCCGACAATTTTAGGGTCTAAACACTTGAAATTTTAGATATAGGTTCCTTGGACATGTATCTAACTTAATAACTTGATTTTAGCCCAAAACAATAAATGTTAAGGAGACATAATTGGGATCAAAATTAAAAAATTGACCTTTTTTTTTGCTCAGCATACACCTCCAAGCGCCCGGGCAACGCCGGGCACCCATGCTTGTATATATATATATATATATATATATATATATATATATATATATATATATATATATATATATATATATTAGCAGGCGCCCGGCATTGCCCGGTCGTAAAATATTCTTAAATAAGATATTTTGATTCATGCATGTTCTGTATTTATTATCATATTATATCGGACCCAATATATAGTAAGTGATTTAAAAAAAAATGACTCGTACACCACCACTAATGAGAATCGAAACCGAAACGCTTAGCTTACGTTTTATTTTCTCCTCTACTGTTAATGACTGAGCTATGAAGACATGTTTGCTGTACGGCTAAAAATTAATGCACGAACTAATAGCTATTACGTTATGCATGCATACTCGTAATGCTGGCGTTTGACCTTCAACTGGCAAATTTAATTTTTTAAAAAAATTTTCACACTTTTGTATCGATTTTCCTGCGTTAAAACCCAAATGTAAAGTTTCGCATGGGTTCAAAAACTCTAGGAGAAGTTTTGTAGGCATTTTTTTTTAAACAACAATGTATACGTATACATAAATATATATAGAAAGTTTTGTGTTTACTATAAACTTTTTACGCAAATATTACGCAAGTATAAATCATGTAGAATATCTGCATGAATATAATTACACGTAATAGTTAACTAAAGATGATCATTCCATAAGAAAATCGAAAAAAACTCATAGGAAATTAACTAAACTATGGTGAGCTCCAGCACGGAAAATCCGACTAGACTCCGAAACGCTTGAACGATTTTTATGAGATTTAACACCAATATATTTTATGTGTTTGGCAGTGTTTTTCGATATCTATTGTATTGGAATGTCTCTGATAAGTATCGAAAATCGTTAATCGATAATCGAAAACTCCTATAAAAAAAAGAAACAGTTCGATTTCGAACAAAGTTCTCACCTAATTATATCTCATGTCATTTCAGAAGTTTTACCACCGCACAAGCAGAAAGGCCTGGCGTATAAAATTAATAGTATGTTTGCTACAGTGCAACGTAGACTTTAATGTATTATGGACAAAGTCACTGCAGAAAGGCGTATAAAACTGCCTTCTGTGGCATCGCGGTTTGTCTTCAACTAGAGCAGAAAATCAGTCTATTTCGATGACAATACAAATATAGTGTGGAACATTCGTTGATCCACATTTAGTATCGGGCAACATCGGGTCTTCTTGCTAGTATATATATATTATGTGAATTAAAAAAGTAAATAATACCAAATAATACACATACGCGTCATATAGAAACCAATCCAATATATTGCGTATACATAAACACAGATTATATATATATATATATATATATATATATATATATATATATATATATATATATATATATATATATATATATATATATATGATTAGTTTTTTTGGAAAAAGAATTCCAGCAGAGTGCTCAATTAAAAGGAAAATCCAAATTTTAAGAGCGTACTTATATTTTCTGTACACAAAATATAAATATATATATATATATATATATATATATATATATATATATATATATATATATATATATATATTTAGCCATTTTGATGAGTCGCATTCGGCAAAACACGTGTCAGTGGATGATTATATTATAAAATAATACATACGCTACTCCTCATTTTGAGGTACCAAATTAATCAAAAGGGAAAATTATTACCAACTCGCATTTAGGTTAAAATGAACTTTCGTATAATTAATTTGAAAAAAAAAGTATGACAAAGACAAAAACAAGTAACATCTATATCTATATATAAAGCTGAATGTGTGTGTGTGTGTGTGTGTGTGTGTGTGTGGTCACGAATAGGCTCCTATATGGTTGACTATTTTTAAAAACTATATAATGATTAAAGATGTATCGAGACACAGGAATGGGTATGTTTGATCTGGCAGAACGGTGGTTCATTAAAATTGTGGGGTCTGCGTTCGCACCTGGTCCACAAAGTATAGGAAGTAAAAAAAATAAAAATTAAAAAACAACATTTACAAGGGTTTTTGATATAAATGTACATAAGGATACTTTGATAAGTATGTTTTAACTTAAATAGGGATGGTATAATAAAATTGTGGGGTCTGATCTATGAAAGTATGATAGATTATGAAAAGGAAGGGTTGTAAAGAGATAGCTTCGAATTCGGGGGTATCAAAACCAAAGCAAAATATGATAAAAGTAAAAATAAAATAGATAAACCCCATAATTTATTATAGCATACCTGTTCACACTGAAACACTTATCACAATATTCTGTGGATCTATATTAAAAAACCTTGTTAAACTTTGTGACATATTTCCATTCTATGGAGGTCAGGCACGAACGAACACCCAATAATTTTATCATACCATATTCTTCAAACTGAAACATAATTATCAAAGTATACGTACGCAGATAGATATGAAAAATCTTTATAAAAGTTTGTGCCTATTTCCATTCTCTGGAGGCTAGGCGCGAACGCAGACCCCACAATTTTATTATACCATCCCTATTTAAGTTAAAACATACTTATAAAAGTATTATTATGTACATCTATATCAAAAACATTGTAAACATTTTTTTAAATTTTTTATTTCCATACTTTGTGGACTAGGCGCGTACGCCGACCCCATAATTTTAATGAATCATCATTATGCCAGATGAAACATATCCATTCCTGTGTCTCAATACATCTTCTATCATTATATGTGATCAGTTTTCTATGATAGTCAACTATATAGGAGCCTATTCGTGACCACACACACACACACACACACACACACACACACACACACACACACACACACACACACACACACACACACACACACAGACGTTCAGCTTTATATTATAGATATATATCATACAAACACAGTTTATAATTTAAAATATTACAGCATTATTTTTTTTAAATTCAATTTATAACATTGTATTACTAATTCTTAATGCTGCAATATTTTAAGTTATGAATTCATTTTTTGTTACTAGAATATCTTGTCCTTTTCTTTTTCATATTTTAACAACTAGTCTTTTACTCTTGCTTGTTTAAACTGAACCATATTACATTTCATGCCCGCATTTTTCTATTGTAATATATATATATATATATATATATATATATATATATATATATATATATATATGTGTGTGTGTGTGTGTGTGTGAGATTACTCCATTTAATTACATATATTAATATACAAAGATATAATTTTCTGCGTAAATTTTCAGTATTTACTTCAACAGTGTTTAATACATAAGTAGAGCTTGGTAGTAAGTTATAAAAATGTATATAGAGCATGAGCCTGACAGATTCTCACGAGAATGACACACGAAATGTTCTGTGTAGTTTAATCGCCAAATATATTTCATAACTTATATATATATATATATATATATATATATATATATATATATATATATATATATATATATATATATATATATAGGCAGGGTTGTATGCATATTTTTTGTTTGTATCCACCCATATATCTACTCGGAAGTCAGACGCCATAGTTAAACGCACGCCATTTTGACGCATGCGAGGCTGATTTCCCGCGCTTTTGGCTGACGTGGCGGGAAGTAGAAATAATCATGGCGTCGCTGAGCGAAAACCTTTGCGGCTCCTCTTGTACATTCTGGTGTTGTTGATGGCGATCTTGGGGCTTTTAAAGTGACGCAATCGATAATTCGGACAGCCGGAAAAGAAGCGAGGTTAGAGGTTCGAAGTTTATTGTTGAGAAGAGCAGTGAGACAAGGAGAGAGAAAGAGAGAGAGAGAGAGAGAGAGAGAGACGGAGAGTGAGAGAGAGTGTGAGAGTGAAGAAATATGAAGAGAACGAGAGAGAATAAGAAAGAGAGAGAGCATCCATGTATTGCTTTACTAAAATGAAAGAATACCCGTCCCAGGACAGGTAAAAGTAATTTTCCGAACAGAACAGCTTGGCACCACTTTTATGTTTTCATGCAACTATATTCATCATTCGATCCTGCTGAAAACTTGCTTAGAATGTTTATTGCAAATTTAATTAAATTCAATTCTGGTAAATTCCTAAAAGATGACTTCAGTATAAATGTTCTAAAGAATGAATCTAAGTTTACGTACTAGGTGGAGTGATAAAGTTGTCGCCCTATAAAGACGATATGATTCCATTTCTGTTTGATGAAAACTATTTTTTTTGTGCGTGTGTTTGCAGACCATCTCCTGTTTAGTCGGTTGTGTACAAATCCAAGAGCGATAGGAGCCTTCTATGATTTCTGAAAGTGAAACAATATTCAACAAGCGAGATTGGAGATGCGCTGCTGTACAACTCATGTTCTCTACTAATCCAAGTTATGAGAACAAGACCATGGCGAGCACCCTCAAAATGCGTCGATGGATTGCCACGAATAAAAGGGAGTAGCCCAAGGTGATGAAAACGAATTTTAGGGCCACGATTATGGTTTTGGGTGTAATTTCTAGTGAGGGCCGCATCATGCCACCTCAACTCTTCAAAGTCGTCTTAAAAGTACAACACCAGAGTGAGCATGGATGTGCTGAAGAGTAGAGTGACTCACTGATGCAATCAGATGGCTGGTGGCAGACCCTGGGTGTGGCAGCAGGACACTGCACCGGACCCCGTTTAAGGAGACCCTGGCTTGGCAGCTTTCTCTCACTGGCCCCGATTCTCCCCGAACCTGAACCCGCTGAACTACTTTGACTTCCCACAATACCATAGCAACATGCTCACAGCTATCCACCGACTATTCGCCGAGCTTCCGCCGGCGCTTGTGGAAAAGGCATGCTTCCAGATCCAGACCTGAATCGAGGTGGAGATTGAGGCAGAAGGCGGCTACATTGAAGAGATGACAGCTGTACTACATAACTTTCAATAACTATCAAATAAAAGCTTTAAAATAAGGCTGAACTGTTTTATTCTTTAGGGTGACATTTTCGTTCCACCATGTACTCTCGCTTAATGCGCGTCTAAAGACGGAATTTAATGCAAATCTGAAATATTAGATTTTTTGTTAAACTTATGCTGCTCATAAGTTTCCAGATATTTTTCTTATGGGCCGTTTTTTTTTATGGTACAAACATCCCCATCGAAATAATCTTTTCTGACAGCAATTCACTTGTACCGTTCCAACTTCTGGAAAACCCGATGGAAGTTCTGTCGTGTGAATGTGTCAATGGCCCTCGTCATAGTCTTCTGTCTCCCCAGTTGTCTAAGGTTTTCCTGTAGCTTAGAGATTAACCAAAAGTCATATGGAGCAAAGAGTGGACTATAAGGAAACTTAGAAACTGCTTTGATGTCCATCTTGGTCAAATATTCTGTGACAAGGATATAGTTGTGGGCTGGTGCATTGTCCTGGTAGAAATGACACTGAACCGATTTGAAGAGTGCTGGCCTCTTCCGACAGAATCTCTTCCTGAACTTTCTTAAAACCTTAACATGGTACTTCTTGTTGACTGTCTGTTCGGGGGGGGGGTCAGTGCATGTAGATAATATCATGTGCTGCCCCCCCCCCAAAAAAAAGGATCATCATAAGTTTCTGGATGGATTTGCTCTGTCTGGTCTTCTTGGGTCTGAGAGAACCAATATGCTTTCACTAAGAACTTTTAGTCTCTGAGTCATTGCAGTAGATCTAGCTGTCATCACCGTCCACTAGAGCATCAAGAACTGCGGAATCTGAATTGATCAGCTCGACCCTCTCCCTGCTGTCATGACAATGTTTTTTTTTTCCTGATCTTATTTGAGCACATTTGCGACAAACTTCGCGCAAATCTTCCGCATCTTCAGTTCCTCGCGAATAATTGTGTGTACAGTTCCCACACTGACATCAAAATTATTGTCTCTATAGATACATGACATTCCTTATCCATAAAAATCACCTCATCATCCCTTAAAAAGTCCGTGCCTGTCTTTGCATATCTGACACCATTCAAAAAACTGATGCCCAATTCATGCAAGATGGTCCAAAAGCAATCTGAAGCATTCCATACGTATCTGTGGCATTTTTTCCCAAGTTTAGAACAGAACACGTACATCAAGTCCGTTGCTAAGGTCGCTGGAAAGATGGTGGGATCCTTCTACCGCTCCAGAAGATATCTCACTATTGATGAAATTCTCTATCTATATAAAAGCCAAGTACGTCCAAGGATGGAGTACTGCTGCCATATCTGATCAGGAGCTGCTAAAAACAGCCAATCCTGCCTTGACAGAGTACAAAATATACTTCGTGGCTTAGTGAGGGACCCTTTTCTCTTCCCTGCAACCTCTCTCCCACAGAAGAGACGTTGCAAGCCTATTTTTGTTTTATCGTTATTTCCATGGTAGGTGCTCGTCTGAACTCCAATCTCTGGTACCCCCTCGCCAATCTTTTACGAAAAAAACCCATCTAGTTGAATCCACTGTCAAAACCTTTCCCCACTCTTTATCTATGCCTAAATCAAAACGTAGATTCCATGAACAAAGTTTCTTTCTTAGAACTGTACGCCTGTGGAATTCTGTTCCGTCGGCCTGCTTCCCACCTGACTATAACCTGGATGTCTTCAAGTCCAAAGTAAACAAATTCCTGATGAACCGCCCCCTTACGTATTAAATCTCCACACTAACGTACTACTTGTTAAAAAAACCTTGTAAAAAAAAAGAAAAAAATAATTTTATTGCATATCGTTCTTCTAAATTGTTCTTTCATTCAAATTGCATTTTTGAAACTCACGAGCTGTGACAATCAGGCCTTTGTTGAGTCTGTTTATATTCCTGAAGTAACTGTTCATTTGAACTCGAAATCATAAAAATTGGTCAGTCATCTCATAAGTCGTATAGCAATAACATCCTGAATGTTTGAAGAGTCTACGACAATTATAAATGCCTTTACAAAAAAGTTCGGAAACTTAGGCACCTCGTATATGTATACATTATACTTATTTCATAACTTAACTAGCGGGAACTGTGGAAATTCCGCAGGGGACTCATTCATATGTAATATACTGATGTTGGCATTCTGTAGATGTTCAGTGTAAATGAAGACGCTCTGGTATTATTGTAGCTTTTTTGTTAAGACTTCAAAAGTATTTATCCAAGCTACCATGAACGCCCAGCGAAGCCCGGTCGTAAAGTACGCTTAAATATGATATTTTAATTCTTGCAGATTTCGTATATATTATTATAGAGTTAATGTTCTATCGATTTTTATATGTTATAAAGTTGCGATTTAAAAAAAAATGAGAGCAAAAAAAATTATATCCATATGAATCGGGAGCATTAACTTGAATCAATACCGAAATAAAAACTTACTAAAAAGATATATATATATATATATATATATATATATATATATATATATATATATATATATATATATATATATATATATATATAACTTGAATTCGGTCAGCCATAATCGATACTGAGACCAAAATTTATGAAGAATCCTTGATAACAATATATATATATATATATAT
>NC_136525.1:38522956-38545456 GCF_053919585.1 Euprymna scolopes
TACATAGGAATCACTACTTATCAAGGCCAAGAGGCCACTCGACGTGAAGGGTTACCAAGTGTACAGTAGAAATTATTAGAAGTTAGAAAGTAGTATTTTATTTTATACGTTCTAACTTATTTAAATATGATCTGCTTAAAATCTCCACAATCTTTCTGGACAACTTGAATTTTTTTTAAATTGTGCTATTCAGGAGGAACGCTATATAAATGGAAAGCTTGAAATATAATTGTCTTTGCTAAGCGTTTAAATAGTTTGTATTTAGATTCGTCGTGCTAAGATTTGGAATAAGCTTTTGTACTCTTCAGTGCCTTCTACTCACCACCAAGCTACACTTATTTTACTTTGTGATCATTTATTTCTGGACTGTGGCCAAGAACTGTTGATATTGATCAACTCACAATCACGGTAATAAATAAAAAGACAATTTTAAGCGAAAAAAAAATCAGGATCATCTTTATTTTATTACACAAACACACACGCACATACATAACTCTTTATAATTATAAAACTGTGAACTGTCCTTGTTTGCTTGCTTATATCTTATGTGTGTATATATAGATATGTTCGTATATGTATATAAATACACACACACACACACACACACACATATATATATATATATATATATATATATATATATATATATATGGGTGTATTATATGTGCAAATCAGACTGTCTTGTATATATATATATATATATATATATATATATATATATATATATATATATATATATATATATATATATATGTCTCGTGTCGCGGGGTTCGAATCGTTCGACTGGTAGTAATCGTGACACCCTGCACTGAAGAATCCCGAAAGGATGAAACACTGTAGGTATTTAATTATTATAGTAAAAAAATAATTATGACAGCCCCTTTAAGAAATCTGTTTCTTATCGTTGAGCACTTTCAGTTGAATTAAAATTCGGTCAATTTAGCTCTTATGCGTAGATCATCGTATAACGATTTGATCACTGTCTGTCTGACGTAATGAACATTTGAATTAAAATGTTTAAAATTCAACGCTGTTTCACACGGTTAATGGTAGCCGAATGGATACGGTCTCCGCTAATCGAGCCAGAGATGTCTCGTGTCGCGGGGTTCGAATCGTTCGACTGGTAGTAATCGTGACACCCTGCACTGAAGAATCCCGAAATGATGAAACACTAGTGCCTTTAGGTATTTAATTATTATAGTAAAAAAATAATTATATATATATATATACGTTTTATTTTTTTATTACCGTACCTTTCTGTTAAGTTACATTATTGTTTCAGCTACCCGGCCGTTTTTTTGCCGTCTTCAGTTTTTATTAATTACCATTTCAACTATATATATTTAAAACAGTAATAAACATAAATGAATGTTTCGGGGCCCTACCCCTCTTCAGCGTAGCTTGATTGTTATTAGGACTCGAACCCTGGACCTTATGTATTTAGGTCCAGCGTCTTATCCATTACGCTATGATGCCATGGACAATTTACTGTTTAGTTTTTATCGTTTAGATATTTATATAGTTTTTTTGTTGTTGATTTTTTTAAACGATATTGAGGTTAGCGTCTTCACCTTGAAGATCGGATGTATTTTTTAGGTTCGAGTCCTAATAACAGTTAAGCTATGCTGAAGAGGGGTAGCGCCCCGAATCATGCATGTACGTAGATTACTGTTTTAAAAATAAATACATAAATAAATAAAAATATTTTATATATACATATACATATATTTATATATATATTGTTTCTCTATTTTATATTTAACTCTATCTGTTACATGATAAGGGCTGTCTCCTTTTCATGTAAGTATAAAAATGGAGAATTTAGTTTAAAATGAAAATGAAATAGCTATAGACAAATTCGAACCTCGTAATCTGGGTTTAGAAATAGATTACGTGTGAGAATTTAAAAATGTAAAGCAAACATTTGTTTAGAATATAGATAAATATTTCAAGGAAAGAATGTTAACTATCAAGTTTGTTATGGAATTTTATATTGAAAGAATGCAGCTTATAAGATAATGTTTTTAACATATTGGATAAATAGGTTACTGAGAAATAGGAAAAGTTTTGGACACGTATGTCCATAACACGTGAAAGAAGGCACACGTTTTAACATGTGTATGACGTCACGGAAAATAGAAAGTTCTAGGATAGAGAAAAACTTTAGTTAGAGTTAGACAGTCAGTGAGAAAACTCAGAGAGATTCAGTCGTCTAGGAGCGAGACGTCACTTCAAGAAAAAATGTGAAACTTTGAATTCTTGATGATAGAATCACGACCGTGTGACGAAATAAACCATCAAGTGTTTTTTGTAAAGCTCGTATTGTGTCTTATGATTCTTACAAAAAGGTAAAGTGGAATTGTATCATATATTTGTGTTATATGTTTTTACATACACGTCTCAACATCATCATGTCCGAACTGTCTGAACACTATGTTCTCACTCTAAGAGCTTTCTTCTTCTTCCATTCTACACAACAAGGAATGAACATTTTAATATATAAGAATCTCTCCAAACATGAACAATCTATCTAAGTCTCTTATAAACGAACAATCTCTCTCTCAGAGTCTTTCAACATCCCTCACTGTAATAAGACTCCTTCTAAGCATCTCTCTCTAAGACTCATCTTTTAATAAAACTCTTTTAATAAAAACCAATATGCAACATATCGCCATTTATTTATCCTCTTTTTCTTCCCTGATCTTTCTTATTTATATTTATGTCTCGGCAGTAGGGCGAAAAGCATATCTTATTTTTCTTTTATTAATATTATTGGACTTTTTTCCTTTTTTTTCCTTATACACATTTTTGTGAATCATTCCATGGATTTCTGCCTTTGGATTATTATTCGCCACCATCTTTGTTACTGGCAATTAATTCACAGTCAGTATCGGGACTACACTGCTTCTTCACCGCCATCTTTGTTCACCATAATGTCTCAAAACTTTACAGGTTATGGGCCCAGCCACGTCTTTTCTTTGACGGTCTGGAATCTAAATTCGAATTGTGGCAGGTAAAATTTCTGGGGTATTCACGGATTCGGAATATACACAAAGTGATATAATCTCCAACAGAGAATCCTAACGATCCCGAATTCCTCGAAAAGACCGCGACTGTTTTTGCAGAACTGATTCTATGCTTAGACGATAGAAGTCTGTCTCTGATTATAAGAGATGCATTAGATGACGGACGGAAAGCATTGAACATAGTAAGAGAGCATTACTTATCAAAAGGGAAACCGAAAATAATATCACTATATACAGAACTAACGTCTCTGAAACGTAACGAGGATGAAACTATTACCGATTACGTTATAAGTGCAGAAACAATCGCCAATGCCTTAAAACTCTCAGGTGGAATAATAAGCGATAGCCTGTTGATATAAATGACCCTCAAGAGACGTCCGGCCGATTTTAAAGCATTTACAACTGTTATAACGCAAAAAGACAAACCCATAAATTTCAGTGAATTTAAAGTGGCATTGCGCAGTTATGCAGAGACGAATCGGATGCTCGTGGACAATAATAATTCCGGAAATATTATGAAGTTCAAAAATGCTTCTCGAAAACAGAAACCAAATTACGCGTCTCATCGCAATGTTTTCCCAAAAGTAATTTTTCCAAGAAAAAGAATAAATTATCTGTTATAATTGTGGATGACCCAACCATATAATTATATCAGATAATTTTATTCTTAACTGATGTGTGTTTTTAAAAAGAATTCAGTGGAATTTCCATGGGTTCTGCTTATTATTGTTATTATTGTTATTATTGTTGTTATTATTGTTATTATTGTTGTTGTTATTATTGTTGTTGTTGTTATTATTGTTATTATTGTTGTTGTTATTATTATTGTTATTATTATTGTTGTTGTTGTTATTATTATTGTTATTATTGTTGTTGTTATTATTGTTGTTATTATTGTTGTTGTTATTATTGTTGTTGCTGTTATTATTATTATTATTATTATTATTATTATTATTATTATTATTATTATTATTATTATTATCTATGTGTCAAATTGAAAGGAAAGTATTTAGATGGTTGAGAAGGAAGACGCTGAAGTGTAGCATGTTGAAAAAAAATAAAAAAATGTAGAGTGCTAGTTAAAGAGTAATAAAGGTTTTAATAGAAATATTTTAGACTTTTGTATATAAGCATTGCATAGTATGTAAAAACTGATATTGATCAGTGTAATATCAGCGTAATATCGGATTATATATGTGTGTGTGTGTGTGCGCGCGAGTATATGTGATGGTGGCGGGAATGTTTGTCATAACTAACCGCCATTATTGTCACATTGAGCCGAAAGATTAAGATTATTGGCATTTTTATGATGGCAAACGGCATTATTATTTTTCAATGACACTAACAATATCATTTGTACATACATACATACACATATACATACATACATACATACATACATACATACATATATATCTATATATACACACATATAAGGCTTTTGACAGGGTATGGCATGAGGGTCTCCTCAGGAAGATTAGATCTTACGGTATCACTGGTAGAATACTTAACATAATTAAATCCTTCTTAGATAAGAGAAAAATCCAGGTTGTCCTCGACGGTCGTACGTCTAAACAATATAATATAAATGCCGGAGTGCCCCAGGGATCTATCCTTGGTCCTCTGCTGTTCCTGATATTCATAAATGACCTCCCCGATAAAATTGCCTCTGAGATGGGTATATATGCTGATGACACCACACTCTATAGCAGGCACGACAGGAAAACAAATGAACATATATCTAAAGTAATGGCAGAAACACTGGAGGATGACCTCAATTCAGTAGTGGAATGGGGACAAAAATGGATGGTAACGTTCAATGCCACCAAGACAAAACTGGTTTCATTCAATAATTACAGGAAACCTTCTCTACCACCTATAGCAATGGCCAACAACTCTTTAGCTGAGAGTACGTCTTTCAAGCTCCTTGACCTAACGTTCACAGGAAACATGAGCTGGAACAATTACATCGAGGGCATTGCCAGGGCCGCTGCGAGGAAGGTGGGCTCTCTCTACCGTGCTAGAAAACTTCTAACACCCGAAAGTATCCTGTACCTCTATAAGGCCACTATTCGCCCATGTATGGAGTATTGCTGTCATATTTGGGCCGGTGCATCGGCTACTAGTCTCTCTCCCCTTGACAGGGTTCAAAAGAGAGTCGCAAATCTGATAGGCCCTAAACTGGCATCAAAACTTCAGCCTCTGTCCCATCGTCGAAACGTTGCATCCCTCTGCCTGTTCTACAAGTATTATAATGGTGAATGCTCTGAAGAACTGCAAGCACTTGTGCCCCCACGACGTGAACACCCTCGACAGACCCGACAAGCTGCAAAATCCCACCCCCACACTGTAGAGATCCCTAGATGTAAAAGATCGTTCTACTCCAGTAGTTTCTTCCCCAGAACTGCTAGACTTTGGAATTCCATTCCAGGTCACCGCTTCCCCAACTGTACTGACATGCATAAGTTCAAGTGCAACGTGAACCAACATCTCGCTGCCCTAATCCCTACATAGTGCCCCAGTAGATGTTTCCCCTGATAGTAGCCCCCTACACCAAAGTGGCAATGTGCCTTGTTTGGGGTGAAATTATAATAAAAAAAAAAAAAAAATATATATATATTTTGTGTATGTATGTATATTGATAATTATATATATATATATATATATATATATATATATATATATATATATATATATATATATATACATATACACATGCATCATTCTTTATATATTGTGTATTGTGTATTTGGGCAGCATATTTTCATTTCAACAAGTATTGTTGAGTAGACCGAAATGTTTTGATCATCTTTTTTCATCTTTACGGGTTTTCGGATAATCCATCGCGTATTTCTGTCGAATTTTCGTACATGGGTGTTTTTGGCTCCATCTCTCCGTTTCTATTTTTGCGATTATTTTCAACTGGGTCACTCTATTGTCATCAGGCTTATGGATGTCGACCTATGCGGCGTTTATGTTGTTTAAATAGCTTTTATAGTTTTAAAAATATGTATGAGTGACTACGTGACACAGTAACCACGTGATCACGTGCTAGGTGCGTAGTTACTTGTCCCATATTTAAAGGTTAATCGTAATGTTTTTTTTTTACAGTTAAGAATACTTTGGTAGTCAATTACAATGGGGGATCCCTAAAATTGTCACCATAGAAAAGACAACATGGTTCCATTTCCGTTTGATAAAAACCGATTTTCTTTTTTTTTTTTTTTTGTTGCAGACCATCTACTAGTTGGCCAGTTGTGTACAAATCCCCAAAGCGGTGCGAACATTCTATCGTGTCTGAAAGTGAGACAATGTTCAACGAGCGAGATTGGAGATGCTACACTGTAAAACTTACGTTTTCTACGGATCCAAGTTATGACCACAGGACCATTGCCAGCATCCCCAAAATGCAAATCCGGACGGTTCAACGCTTGAGAGCACAGGTCAACGAATCGAACGACACTTTCCGGCGACAGTTAAAGTCTTTGGTGTGGTTTCGAATAAGGGCTACATCATGCCACCTCACAACCTCAAATTCGGCTTAACAGTCAACACCAAAGTATAACTGGATGTTCTAAAGAGTGTGGTGATCCCCTAGTGCAATCACGTGGTCACTGGCAGACCCTGAGTGTGGCAGCAGGACTCAACGCCGGTCCACTAGTTAAAAGAGACCCAAGCTTAACTTCAGAAGGATTACTACGACTTTGTACTCGTTCTCTCACTGGCCTCCTATCCCGATCTGAATCTGCTGGACTATTTCGTTTGGTCCTAAGTCGAGAACATCACAAACATGACCTCTCACAACACTAAAGCTAGCCTGGTCGCCGTCATCCGTCTAGTATTCGCCGAGCTACCGCCGACGCTTGTGGAAAAGGCATGCTCCCAGTTCCATATCGAGGCGGTGATTGAGGCTGAAGGCGGCTACATTGAATAAATATCAGCTCTACTATATAATCGTTACCTGAAATACTCTAGCTAGAGAGCTTTAGGAACGGAATACTCCACCAATATATACATATAGATAAAAATAGGCTACTATGCACCGGTTTGCATGTATATTGTCTGGAAAACTTATCTCTGTAACGACGCATATAAATTTATAAAATATATTTATATTCTAGTAGTAAGGAAAAGATAAACAACCCCACTGACCAAAATTTAGTTTATATATAGGAATGAAAACCTTTGCCTGTGTAATTATTTCAAACGCCAAAGTAGAGTAGAAAGTATAACTTAAATTATACCACCTTTATTTAAATTGTATAAATAAATCTGTATATCAGTTCACTGACTGTTTATTTGACAATATCGACATATATTTTATAAACAAACAAATGAATAAATAATTTAAAAACGAGAAACAAATGAACGGATGAAAACGCGAGGAATAAAATAAATAAATAGAGCTTATCAATAAAGTAGATAGTCCACTAGAAATAGAAAACAACAACAATCATAAAGACCTAAGATCGAGAAGGAACAGCCATCAGGGACTAATATTAACTCAAATGAAAGCGAAAACTTAGGCCAATAAACAACCGCCAAGTTAAAATAATACCAATGCCCGCTCGCTGCGACAGCTTGCCGCACGGAATTTTACTTCTCCTTTTACCTTCACTCCCAGCACAACACCCTTCCTTCATTATACCTTCCTCCAAAACCTCCACTGCTCACATTAACAAAGATTACATCCCACTTTATTTCAAAGCGTAAACCACACCCGAATATATTTTATAAAAAACGAATGTAATCTTGACTCTCGTTTCAATATCGCCCATTTTTTTAATCTAATGAATGGTCTCTTGAATTTGGATTACACGGAAACATGTATGCACATGCGTAACCAATAATGTTTGTATATTAAACAGACTATATATATATATATATATATATATATATATATATACACATATATATATATAAATGTATATTTATCAATCTATCTATCTATCTATCTACAGTTTGAGTGACGGGAAAGTGATGTCTTAAATGAAAACAAAACTCTACGAATGGTTCAACAAAATAAAATTTAAGGTAAAATATAAACAAATAACTAAACGGCATCTTAAGCAGGTTTAAAGAGTACCTTCCTTACTCCATATACCTTACTTAAGAAGAGCAAGAAGCGTTCTAAAAGCATCCGTTTCCCCGTAACTCCCCCTGTATTCAAGAGATTCTAAACAAATAAATATTTCGTTATTTTCAAAATATTGCGTTGTTTTGGCTTATAAATGTATTTTATACGTATTTTATTTTAACGGAAGCTTTTTTCACGGAAAACACAACTCTTATATTAATAACAGTATTTGACAGAAACCGACGATAAATAATAAATAATAGCTTCAACCGATAAGTATATAACCTTCCCTGCTCGAGAACATAACAGATTTTGTTTACGCCAGTGTTATGTTGTTAGTCTACCGGAAAACACTGTAAACTATTAGAATGGTTGAATATTATGATGAAATAATAAAAGTCAATTATTATGATTGGTAAAAGTATAATTGTTAAATAGAAATATGTTATCAAAGTGAAAAGTTATGTTAAGGTGAAATATTTACATTTAATGTTAATTTCATGTTAATTTGACAGATTAAATTTTAGCTAACCATAATATAAGCAAATATACGTGACAAAAACCCAGCAGGGATTTTAAGGCTACGTGTAATGATGGCGTAATAAAAATATAGATTTAAAGAATGACAAAGAAAAACAATTCAAAATCAGTAACAAAAACAAAAAAAATAAAATTAACGTAAAATATAAACAAATAACAGCAAACTAAACAGCATCTTAAGTAGGTTTAAAGATTACCTTCCTCTCTCAAAGGAGAGCAAGAAGCGTTCTAAAAACTTCCCTTTTCCGTGATTCACTATATATATATATATATATATATATATATATATATATATATATGCCATTGCATTATGTAATTATACAAACAACATTCGAAATATAAAACGTGGCGTCTTTAAATCAAAAGTACGCTAACGGAAATAATTTATTACACGGGCGTCCTCCCCCCTTTTAAAATTCATCATTCAATAAGGTGAAAACCTATAGCAAACATCTATATGAGTATTTTAACCATAGCTCCTGATTTTAAAAGGTGAAAAATTAAAATATACATCTGCCTTACTTTTAATGCTAGGTTTATTTATGGTGTCTTTTAAATTTAATAAAAACCCTTCAAAATTTGCTGACGAGGAGACCTTGTTTATTAAAAAACTATATGTAATAATTATTGTCCGTAACTTGATGTCTACCACAATAAAAACACTGTTTTCCGAAACGATCGTACAGATAATTGATTTTGTTGTTGTTCCTTCTTATGAAACGGATATTTAATTTAATTATAATTTGATTTTTAAATTTTAAATTATCAATCACATTACTTAATATTGAATTAGCTCTAGGATATTTACCTATCGAGCTTATTATATATCTTAATTACAACGAGCACTTTTTATTTCCTGTATTTTAATTAAACTAGTAATTTCACTGTTACATTAAAATACACTCAGCTCTTTAGACTATTGTTCTAATCTCCTTTAAATATATATATATATATATATATATATATATATATATATATATATATATATATAGTAGCATTTCAGCCCAGCGTTGCCCGGGTGTTTTGATGTGTATGTTGAGCAAAAAAAAAAAAAAAAGTGGTAGTAGGAAGGCAGGCTCGAACCCGTACTGCAAAGGAGGAAAAGAACGGGGTAAAACCTAACGTTTATGCTGTTACGACCACCGGCAAAACGGAAGTGACATTTTTTTAAATTAAGGCTAGACAATCTAAAAGAGAGAATAAGTTAAAAAAATATCGGCGAAAAAAGTGACCCCCCCCCCTGTGGAAAGTGCCTAGTTGAAGGGGAAGATATTAATGTTTTTAACCAATTTTTCGATATTTATCGTATGAAAGGTCGAACTTTAAAACGATGCTGATCTTGGTAAAATCCGTCGCCTCTATTGAAAGTTTAAGGCAGACATGCAAACAGACATACATACATACATTTATATATTGGTAACTAAAAATATTCGAACTAAACTTACGAAAAAGATTGCCCTATCTTTGAATAAACTTTATGTAAAATTTCAAATAGAAATTGTCTGAGTAATTTGGAAGAGACCGCAGAGGTCAATTTGTCTTTAAACTTTCACCCCTATTATGGCCCCTTAAAATTTATTGTTTTTGGCTGAAATCAAGTTATTAAGTTAGATCCGTGTACAAGGAACCTATATCTAAAATTTCAAGTGCGTAGACCCAAAATTGTCGGAGGAGTTTGGTAAAGTTCTCAAAGGTCAAATCGTTTAACTTTAACCCCTTAACAGACAAATTTCTGGCCAATAACCGGTCACATCGATTTTCCCAAATTTCAGTACCCTGTATATCAAATTTCGAGTCTGTAGACTGAAAATTGACAGAATTATTGCGTAGGGAAATGTACAGATACACACACACAGACACACACACACAGACACAGTCACTTTTATAAATATACGAGCATGGGTACCCGGCGTTGCCCAGGTGTTTGAAGGTGTATGCTGAGCAAAAAAAAAAAAAAACGGTCAATTTTTTTTTTAATTTGACCCCTATTATGATGCCTTAAAATTTATTGCTTTGGGCTCAAATAAACTTATTAAATTAGATCCATGTCCAAGGAACCTATATCTAAAATTCCAAGTGTTTAGACCAAAAATTGTCGGAGGAGTTTGGTAGAGTTCTCAAAGGTCAAATCGTTGAACTTTGACCCCTTACTCGCTAAATTTCTGGCCGAAATCGGGTCACATCGATGTTCCCAAGTCTCAGTATCCTGTATATCAAATTTCGAGTCTGTAGACTTAAAATTGACAGATTTATTGCATATGGAAATGTACACACACACACACACACACACACACACACAGACTTTCACTTTTATAGACATACAAGCATTTCAGCCCGGCTTTGCCCGGGTGTTTGGATCTGTATGTTGAGCAAAAAAAAAAAAAAGGATAACTTTAAAAAAGTGACCCTCCCCCTGTAGAAAAGTGCCTAGTTGAAGGGGGAGATATTAAATAAACCTATATCTAAAATTTCAAGTGCGTAGACCCAAAATTGTCGGAGGAGTATGATAGAGTTCTTAAAGGTCAAATCGTTGAACTTTGACCACTTAACAGCCAAATTTCTGGCCCAAAACCGGTCACATCGATTTTCCCAAATCTCAGTACCCTGTATATCCAATTTCGAGTCTGTAGACTTAAAATTGACATAGTTATTGCGTAGGGAAATGTACACAGACACACAGACACACAGATACACAGATACACAGACACACATACACTTTCCCTTATATATATATATATATATATATATATATATATATATATATATATAAAATAATAGATAGATAGATAGATTTGTTAAACAAAAATATATACGCATACATAAATATATATGGAAACAATGTTGTGTTTACTATAAACTTTTTACGCAAATATTATGCAAGTATAAATCATGTAGAATATCTGCATGAATATAATTACAGTTAATAGTTAACTAAAGATGATTATCCCATTAAAAAACCGAAGCAACAAATGGGGAATTAATTAAAATTAAGGTTTAAAAGTATATGCAAATTAGCTAGATCGTTTGCTAGTGATTGCAATTCCACAACCAAGATATTAGAAAAATTGTATTTTCTTTTTAAATAAATAGAAAAGAGGGGTTTTAATATGAATATCGATGCACACAAAGAAAACCAGATTTATAGGAATATATATATATATATATATATATATATATATATATATATATGTGGATGACAAATTAAAAGCCTCCCCCCCTTTGAGTTTTAAATATATTTTAACCTGACGCAGTTAAGCGAAGCCCACTATTTATTTGATTGCAAACAAATAATGGTATGAGCACTTTCTGCAACGGGTGAGCGTGGATTTAGAGGAGAAATATTTACGGCACTTTTTCGCAGCCCGATGGTTAGAGCTGTCGACTGTCAATGCGACGGTTGTAGGTTCGATCCACGGCTGGGAAAAAGTGTTTGTCTAGCCGCACTAATGAGCTGTGATACAACGAAACAGTACTGTATGTGGATGACTATATATATATATATATATATATATATATATATATATATATATATAGATAGATAGATAGATAGATATATATATAGAGAGAGAGGGACTCTTTACAGAAAACGAAACCATGAATTTGTTTGTATTCATACGAAGTCACAAATATTTTTTTTTCAAAATAACAGCCAATCAAAAATGGCGACGAAAAGCCGCTTTGGCGCCAAAATTACTATTCACTCTCGATTAGGTTCGACGGCTTAAAAACAATCGATCACTTTAAGAAGCAATCAGTTCTCTGATCAATTAGCTCGACAACTAATCAATAAGTATTTGGCTATAAGTAAAAATCGATCACTGTTTATTACGGAAGTTGAACGCTTTCGTAATTCCTGCTTCTCTCTGCATTTCGATGGGCTGTTTAGCTTACTGGGATATTAATCCCTTACGGTTCATTAAATCCCGAAACACTTTGACTTATTTGGATAGGTTGTTAGGCTTCAAAGTTTTAACATTTCAAAATATTTGTTAGATAAGTTTTATCATTATACTAGCATATCGCCCGGCGTTGCTCGGTCGTAAAAGACGCACAGAAATTATATTTTAATTAATACAGAAGCTGTGACGTGCATGCGAGTATTTTTTTTTCTAAAACGTTCACCTCTTGTAATTAAACAAAATAATCGAGTTGAGATCGAAACCAAAACCTCAAGACAGTAAGTCAAATACGATAATCGATAGATCAGCTTGACACGATCTTGGAAAATTTTCAAACCTCCATTACGTTAAAAAAATAGAAGCAATAGGCAGGCTCGGACCCGTAACGCGCATGTGGAAAAAGGAAATCATTATTATTTTATATTATTATTATTATTATTATTATTATTATTATTATTATTATTATTATTATTATTGTTATTATTATTATTATTTTATTGTTATTGTTATCATTATTATTATTTTGAATTATTATTATTATTATTATTTATTATTATTATTATTGTTATTGTTATTATTATTGTTGTTATTGTTATTATTTTATTATTATTATTATTATTGTCATTGTTATTATTATTATTATTATATTTATTATTATTGTTATTGTTATTATTATTATTGTTATTATTATATTGTTATTGTTATTATTATTATTTTATATTATTATTATTATTTTATATTATTATTATTATTTATTATTATTATTGCTATTGTTATTATTATTATTATTATTATTGTTATTATTATTATTTATTATTATTATTATAATTATTGTTATTATTATTATTGTTATTGTTATTATTATTATTATTATTTTATATTATTATTATTATTGGTATTATTTTATTATTATTATTATTATTATTTATTATTATTATTAATTATATTGTTACTGTTATTATTATTATTTTATATTATTATTATTATTTATTATTATTATTATTGTTATTGTTATTTCTAATATTATTATTGTTATTATTATTATTATTTTATATTATTATTGTTTTTAATTATTTTAATATTATTATTTTATAATATAATGCTTTTTAATTATTTTATCATTATTATTTTATATTATCATTTTTTTAATTATTTTATTATTATTTTATATTATTATTATTCCTTTTAATTATATTATTATTATTATGTTCGTTTTTTGTTTACTTATTTTATTATTATTATTATTTTTTTTTACTATTATTACTATTATCATTATTATTTTATATTATTATTCTTTTTAATTATTTTATTATTATTATTTAATATTATTATTCTATTTTAATTATTTTTTATTGTTATTTTCGTTTTTTGTTTAATTATTTTATTATTATTATTATTATCATTTTTACTATTATTACTATTATCATTATTATTTTATATTATTATTCTTTTTAATTATTTTATTATTATTATTTTATATTATTATTCTTTTTAATGTTTTTATTTTTATTATTTTATATTATTATTCTTTTTAATTATTTTATTATTATTATTTTATTATTATTACTCTTTTTAATTATTTTATTTTTATTATTTTATATTATTATTCTTTTTAATTATTTATTTTTATTATTTTATATTATTATTCTTTTTAATTATTTATTTTTATTATTTTATTATTATTATTCTTTTTAATTATTTTATTATTATTATTTTATTATTATTATTCTTTTTAATTATTTTATTTTTATTATTTTATATTATTATTCTTTTTAATTATTTATTTTTATTATTTTATATTATTATTCTTTTTAATTATTTTATTATTATTATTTTATTATTATTATTCTTTTTAATTATTTTATTTTTATTATTTTATATTATTATTCTTTTTTATTATTTTATTTTTATTATTTTATATTATTATTCTTTTTAATTATTTTATTTTTATTATTTTATAATATAATGCTTTTAAATTATTTTATTATTATTATTTTATATTATTATTTTTTAAAATTATTTTTTCATTATTTTATATTATTATTAATATTATTCATTTTAACTATATGATTATTATTTTTGTTGTTTGTTTAATTATTTTATCATTATTATTTTATATTATTATTCGTTTTAATTATTTTATTATTATTATATATTACTATTCTTTTTAATTATTTTATTATTATTATTTTATATTATTATTTTTTAAAATTATTTTATCATTATTTTATATTATTATTTTTTAAATTATTATTTTATTATTTTATATTATTATTCTGTTTAATTATTTTATTATTATTATTATTATTATTATTTTATTTTATATTATAATTCTTTTTAATTGTTTTTATTTTATATTTTCATTCTTTTTAATTATTTTATTATTATTATTTTCTTTTTTTATTATTTTATTATTATTTTATACTGTTATTCTTTTTAATTATTTTATTATTATTATTTTCTGTTTATTTTAAATACTTATTTTCAAGGAAAAAATCGTTTGTGCCTGTTTTTGTTTAACATTAATCCAACACGCTACTTACAAACTTTACCAAAAAGGCTTGAATATAACTAATTTTTTATATATTTCTAATCTATATATCTATCAAAGTGAACGTGTCTGTGTGTATGTGTACATTTCCCTATGCAATAACTCTGACAATTTTAAGTCTACAGACTCGAAATTTGATATACAGGGTACTGAGATTTGGGAACATCCACGTGATCGGGTTTCGGCCAGAAATTTGGCTGTTAAGGGGTCAAAGTTCAACGATTTGACCCTTGAGAACTCTACCAAACTCATCCGACAATTTTGTTGTCTAAATACTTGAAATTTTAGATATAGGTTCCTTGGACACGGATCTAACTTAATAACTTGATTTGAGCCAAAAACAATAAATTTTAAGGGGTCATAATAGGGGACAAGCTTTAAAAAATTGACCGTTTATTCTTTTTTTTTTTGCTCAACATACACCTCCAAACACCCGGGCAACGCCGGGCACCCATGCTAATATATCTATAAAAGTGAAAGTGTCTGCGTGTGTGCCTGTGTATCTGTGTGTCAGTGTGTGTACATTTCCCTACGCAATAATTCTGTCAATTTTCAGTCTACAGACTCGAAATTTGATATACAGGGTACTGAGATTTGTGAAAATCGAAGTGATTGATTTTTGGTCAGAAATTTGGCTGTTAAAGGGTCAAAGTTCAACGATTTGACCTTTGAGAACTTTACCAAACCCCTCCGAGAATTTTGGGTCTAAACACCTGAAATTCTAGATATAGGGTCCTTGGACATGGATCTAACTTAATAACTTGACTTCAGCCCAAAACAATAAATTTTAAGGGGTTATAATAGGGGTCAAAGTTAACAAAATTGACCGCCTTTTTTTTTTGCTCAACATACACCTCCAAAAACCCGGACAACGTCGGGTTTAAATGCTAGTATATCTATAAAAATGAACGTGTCTGTGTGTATGTTTGTGTTTTTCTGTGTATTTTTCCCTACGCAATAACTCTCTTAATTTCAAGTCTATAGACTCGAAATTTGATATACTTAGATTTGGGAAAATCTTTGCAAGTCCAAAACAATAAATGTTAAGGGGTCATAATAGGGGTAAATTTAAAAAAAATCACAGGAAGGTACTTGATGTACGTTGTAGAGTTCTTAGATTTTGTGTCGGAATGTCTTCATAACGTATAGATAATCGAAATAATCCAATGAAATAAGGCGATTTCGACCAGAATTAACATCGTACGCATCACACGATCATTTGAAATCCAGACATATAATATCAGCCGTAATTTCTTTGATATAGCAGGGGTGCGCTTGTGAATGTTTCTGTTTAAAGCACAATTCCACCATAATACTCAACTTATGTATTTTATACTTGAATTTTATCCACAATAGATACACATTTTTTTATATATAAAATCAACAGTACTGCTCTCTGTAGATTGCAATTTATTCTGGACTGAGTAACTGCGGGAAGTCACGTGAAACTAGCAGACAATGCACCGCGATTGGGCATCAATCGATTTGATTGGTCATCAATCTATTTGATTGAAAAAGGGCGATTTTTATTGTAATCATTTCGATGACAATAGATATATGCTCGTGTGAAACATTCGTTGGTCATCAAACAATCCCGAGCAACGGCGGGACTCCCTGCTAGTATTCTAATATACACACATACACATACATAGAATAAATAAATAAACAGACAAGTGGAGATATTAAACTAAAAGTGCATAAATAAATGTAGATAAAAAAAGAACTAAACATAACTAGTATATATATATATATTATTTAATTTGAATTCATTATTGAGATGAGTATTATTTATTGCCGACTATTATCCTCATCTTTTCTTGGTTGTTTCACGACGTTTCGGCCAACTATTCCTCTGTCCTTCGTCAGGTGGTAACAGCGACGGGATAGGAACTCCGAATCTTCTAACTGCATCCACTGCAATTACCGCCTTTCGTAGTAGTCGTCTCACTACGTTTTGGCAAGTAAGCCTCTTGCCGGCTTTGGGTAGGATTGAAACCGCTATCTTTAAACAATTCTCATCTGGAACCGTGTTGATTTAACGTCTCTATCACCTTACGAAGGCCATAGGAATAGTTGGCCGAAACGTCGTGAAGCAACTAAGAAAAGATGAGGATGATAGTCCGCGATGAATAAATTAATAACTTATATAGCCATAGCAATAATGATAGCAAAAATAATAAAAATAGACAGTTATACGAGGAGCCTTTAATAAGTTTCCAGACTTTTTCCGTATGGACACTTTTATTGATAGTACACATATGAAACTCTAGTCTCCTTCGAAGTAATCTCCTCTGGCTGCAATGCACTTGTTGTACTCTTCAAACAACTCCCGGAAAGCGCCATGGAAGTCCTCTTGTGTGAGCGTATCAATGACACTCTTCGCAGCCTCGTTCATCTCCTCAATTGTTTCTCACAGAGAGCATTATCTAGACTATAGGGAGGGTAAGGATCTGAATTGATCAGCTTGACCATCTCCCTGCTGTCATGACAACGTTTTGCTTTCTGATTTTTTCTGAGCACATTTGCGACAAAGTTTGCGCAAATTTTCCGCATCTTCAGTGCCTCGGGAATTATTTTGTTTACAGTTCCCACACTGACATCAAACTGTACACTTATTGTCTCTGTAGACACACGACGATCCTTATTCATGTAATTCTTTATTTGGCCAATAACTCTGGTGTCCTGGTTTCCTTACCCCTCCCCACACCTCTCATCCTCTCTCACAGACTCCCTACTTTCCTTGAATCTCTTATGCCACTCAAAAAACTGACGCCTTATTCACACAAGATGGTACAAACGCAGTCTGAAGCATTCCATACGTTTCTGTGACATTTTTTCCCAGTTTAAAACAGAATTTTATTGCATATCACGTTCAGATTGCAGTTTTGAAATTCGCCAGCTGTGACAATCTGGTTTTAGTAGGGTGTATTCCAATTCCTGCTAAAGCTGTTTATTTGAATCTAAAGCCAGAAAGAGTGGTCAGTAATCGCATAAGATATATAGCAATTACATACCGACTTTTCAAAAGTTTTATAAGATTTTATCGCCTGTACAAAAAGTCTGGAAACTTATTGAACGCACCTTGTACACGAAAAACATCACGAGAGAAAGAACTATAAATTAAAAGATCTGTTTATTAATATCTATTCATATATATTTATTAATGAAAGATTACGTTCAGAAAAATTGTGTAAAAACGATTACGCAAAAGGACAGGTATATACACATATCATTAGTATTCGTTTCATCGATATCGTTCTAGTTAGAAAAATATTTCCTTTTTTTTATTATTATATTTTCACCCCAAACAAGCACATTGCTACTTTGATGTAGGGGCTACTATCAGGGACCCAAGTTGCAGAGATACTATGTAGGGAGTTGAGCAGCAAGATGTCTGTTCACATTACAGTTGAACTTCTGCGTGTCAGCACAGTTGGGGAAGCAAGAAACCGGAAGAGATTTCCAAAGTCTTGCAGTTCTGGGGTAGAAGCTATTAGAGTAAAAGACTTTCTTACATCTAGGGATCTCGACTGTGTAGGGGTGGGACTTTGCTGTTTGTCGGGTTTGTCGGGGGTATTTTCGTCGAGGGAGTAGAAGGACTTGTAATCCGTCAGAGCTTCCACCATTAAAATACCTGTAAAACATGCAGAGGGATGCAACATTTCGTCGATGGGACAGGAGCTGAAGTTTAGATGACAGTTCGGAATCTGTTAGGTTGGCGACTCTCTTTTGGATCCTGTCCGGGAGCGAGAGACTAGTAGCAGATGTACAAGCCCAAATGTGACAGCAGTATTCCATACATGGGCGAATAGTGGCTTTGTATAGGTACAGGATACTTTCAGGCGTAAGTAACTTTCTAGCAAGGTAGAGAGAGCCCGCCTTCTTTGCAGCAGTCTTAGCAATGATCTCGATGCATCTAGAAAGACATCGAGTACTGGCGGTAAAGACCACGTGAAGGTTGCCAACATCTGGTTCATTAACTAGTACAGCGGGAGAGGGCATGGTATGAGTTATTGGGAAAAGACGGAAGTGTGAGGAGGAAGGGGAGGGACGGAATTACGCCGATTGCTTTCGTGTTAAGCGTGACTATGGCTGTTTGATCAGCAAAACGTCAGATGAAATGAATTCGAGGTGATTTATCAAGTGCCTCAACGATTTTTAAACGCTAGATGATTTGAAAATCGTAAAGTAAACCAAGGATCACATTGGAATAATAATAATAATAATGATGATAATAATAATAATAATAATAATAATAATAATAATAATAATAATAATAATATAAAAGAAAGCCTGGACAGGAGTGAAAATATAATGAATAAAAAGTAAACGTATTTTTATTTTTTAAATAATAATAATAATAATAATAATAATGATAATAATAATAATAATAATGATAATAATAATAATAATAATAATAATAATAATAATAATAATAATAATGATAATAATAATAATATAGTAAGAGACAGTCTAAAACTTCTGACACGCTCGTTTCTCTTGTCGGCGTTCCACCTATCAAGTCTTCGAAAGGGCATGACGAAACGGCCTACCTTCATCTTGATGGATGTCATTCGGACGCAATCAAAGGCTCTTTTGTTGCTTCTGTTTTTTTTTTTTTTTGCTGAAGATTTTGTTATCTATGAAACCAATAGAATACCCGTCCCAGGGCGAGTACAACCAATATCATTAATTGTATTATTTGGATTCTTCGAACTCCTGCTTTCATCTTCAACGTTTCAGCCGATGAAACAGCTGCCCTTCTTAAACTACACCAATTACACTTTGTAACAGAGCGCGTAGGCGCCTATGCGCGTGCGTATGAAATGCGAAATGACGTCACTATAAGGAAAAAGGACTATAAGCACGTGAGAGAAGGCGATCACGTGAGAAACGGCACAACCGTAATGAGAAGTCACGCGTGACGGGAGAATGAGGAAATGAATGTCATTGTTGCATGAAAAAGTGAGTTCGAGTTATTCTTTGTTTTGGTCTTCTTTGTGACGTACACAGCATACAACGTGTTGGGTCCCGTTGTGTGAACGTGTACAACTTTCAATCTTGTGTTGTTGTTTTTTTGTTTGTTTTTTTAAATTTTTAGCAACATTCACGTTATGGATATAACTAGTAGAATACCAGTCCCAGGGCGAATATAACTAATAAATATAACATTATTTGGATTATGTGGACTACTTTTCTCGTCTTGGGTGTTATTTTCCTTCTTCCCCTCCTCCTCACTTTCGTCTCTTGCAAATACATCCTTGTTTTATCGTTATTTTCATGGCAGGTGCTCGTCTGAACTCCAATCTCTGGCCCCGCCCCTCGCCAATCTTTCACGAAAAACACCCGTCTAGCTGAATCCACTGTGAAAAATTTCCCCCACTCTATATCTGTGCCTAAATCAAAACGCGGATTCCATGAACAAAGCTTCTTTCTTAGAACTGCACGCCTGTGGAACTCTGTTCCGTCTGCCTGCTTCCCTCCGGACTACAACTTGGATGTCTTCAAGTCCAATGTTAACAAATTCCTAATGAACCGCCCCCTTAATTAAACACTTCATCAAATCTCCACACTAACGTAATGTACTTACAATAACCCTTATCCCTGAGTGGCTTCTGGGCCTTGATAAGTGGTGATCACTGCGTAAAAAAAAAAAATAAATACATCATACTATGTATCCTCCTGATCTCCAATTACCGAACCTGAAGAAACCCCAGGATCGGAGTTACACCAGATTGCAAAACATTTATTTTTATTATTCACTCACTAAGAAAGAAGCTTTGTTCATGGACTCCACGTTTTGGTTTAGGCATAGATAAAGAGTAGGGGAAATTTTTCACAGTGGATTCAGCTAGACGGGTGTTTTTCGTGAAAGATTGGCGAGGGGGGGCAGAAGTCTATTTTGTACTCTGTCAAGGCAGGATAGGCTGTTTTTAGCAGCTCCTGTCCAGATATGGCAGCAGTACTCCATCCTTGGACGTACTTGGCTTTTATATAGATAGAGAGAGATCCTTGCTCACCTCAATCCCAGCTTCTCTGAGGTCGGTTTGAATTTCACCACGAGTAACAAAGGGTTTCTTTGTACCTTATTGCTTATCCGCCTTGTTTTTTTTTTTTCGTTTAATTTCCTTGGCCGACCACATCTTGGAAGATTTGCAACAGCTTCACCAGGGTTTTTAAACTTTCTAATAACGTTTCCAACTGTACTAAGTGATAGATTACGTTTCCTTGATATTAGTCGATGCCCTTTTCCTTATTTGTGCTTATCAACGAATGTCTTTTGACAACTCTTTGGTTTTAGACATTTTTATAAATGAACTGGTTGACTTTGAAGTAGCTGAACACAAACCGGAAGAATTTTACAAAAAATATTTTAATATAAAGTTCCCTGATTGTCAGTGATGACTCACTTGCATTATTGCAACACGCAAAGCAAAAGTCATCTAAAACTATTTCAGAAAAGGGACTTTTTAATTGTATCCAATACTTTTGCGTTTGTTAATTCATATTTTCCCTTAAATATAAACTTTCTAAACTTTGATTTTGTAATTACAACCCTAAATATGTTAAGATGATAATAGGAATATACTGACAAAATTTCAGGTAAAATTCTGGCCCCTAATAAGAGTTATGAAGTAAAATGTTATGTATCCAGTACTTTTGCTTGGCACTACATACATACATATATATATATATATATATATATATATATATATATGTATATATATGTATATATATATATGTATATATATATATATACTGAGGAAGAGCGAAGGATCGGTCGAAAATTATGTGCTTTTGAAGGAAACATTCTTGTTTTTTTTTTCAAAAGACTTTTTGTATTCGTACACATCAACACACAGGAAATAATCTATCTATATAAAAGCCAAGTACGTCCAAGGATGGAATACTGTTGCCATATCAGGACAGGAGCTGCTAAAAACAGCCTATCCTGCCGTGACAAAGTACAAAATAGACTTCGTGGCTTAGTGAGGGATGCCTTTTTCTCTACCCTGCAACCTCTCTCCCACAGAAGAGACGTTGCGAGCCTGTCCTTGTTTTATCGTTATTTCCATGGCAGGTGCTCGTCTGAACTCCAATCTCTGGTCCCCCCTCGCCAATCTTTCACGAAAAACACCCGTCTAGCTGAATCCACTGTGAAAAATTTCCCCCACTATATCTGTGCCTAAATCAAAACGCAGATTCCATGAACAAAGCTTCTTTCTTAGAACTGCACGCCTGTGGAACTCTGTTCCGTCTGCCTGCTTCCCACCGGACTACAACTTGGATGTCTTCAAGTCCAATGTTAACAAATTCCTAATGAACCGCCCCCTTAAGTAAACACTTCATCAAATCTCCACACTAACGTAATGTACTTGCAATAACCCTTATCCCTGAGTTGCTTCC
>NC_136525.1:38547956-38572956 GCF_053919585.1 Euprymna scolopes
GATTACATATAATGATAGAAGATGTATCGGGACACAGGAATGGGTATGTTGGATCTGGCAGAACGGTGGTTCATTAAAATTGTGGGGTTTCCGTCCGCACCTGGTCCACAAAGTATGGAAATAAAAAAATTTAAAAATTAAAAAAAAAAACGTTAACAAGTGTTTTTGATATAGATGTACATAAGAATAATTTGATAAGTATGTTTTAACTTAAATAGGGATGGTATAATAAAATTGTGGGATCTGCGTTAAATAGTCAACCATACTCCTATATTCGTGACCAGACACATACACAGATACATTCAGCTTTATATTATATATATATATATATATATATATATATATATATATATATATATATATATATACGGTCCGGAATGTGTGCGTGTATCCATTAAATATATAATATATATTTTGTATTAGATTTTATCGAAGGTGATATGGGGTAAGGCATTGATATTGGAAATAATAAGTAAATAAAAGATGTTTTGTCAATTTTTCAAATGAATATGTTCAGTTAATTAGTAATTTATTACTTTTTTTCTGGGAATAAAAGTTATTTCTTTGAAATTCACTAAGTTAAAAACCGTCTCACATTTTGTTCGCTGATTAAAAATTTCATAATAAACTTGTAAATTATGTAAGCTTATCTTTCTTTTATTGTTTCAGCACTTCACGCTGGTCTATTAATTATTGCCAAAAGCAAAAACGAAAACTAATAAAAACCTTGTTTCAGAAACACAGAAAAAAAAAGTCTATGCAAGAAGACGAGAAGTTTACTAAGGCATTAAATGAGCTCGGAGACTTAATAAACTTACAGAATAGAAAGCGCAAGGCAGTAAGAAAATTCCTAGAAAGAAAGACGTATAACTTATTCTAAGTAACAGCCGAAGTATATAGCGGTTTCACACGTAGGCGAAGTGTAAATAATTTTTTTAAACCAATAACAAATATTGATTTATTTATTACAGACGATTATTCTCATCTTTCTTACTTGTTGTTTCACGACGTTTCGGCCAACTATTTCTCTGGCCTTCGAGGAAGAGGAATAGTTGGCCGAAACGTCGTGAAACAACAAGTAAGAAAGATGAGAATAATCGTCTGCAATCCACCTGACGAAGGCCAGAGGAATAGTTGGCAGAAGCGTCGAGAAACAACAAGTCAGAAATCAAATAATAAAGATGAGAATAATAGTCTGCAATTAATAAATTAATATAAATAATACTCATCTCAATAATGAATTCCAATTAAAATAATATGAATAACAAATATATATTTCAATTCTATTTTAAGAGAGAAGGAAGATAACAATCGTACTGCCACTTCTAAAAAAAATATCGAAATATTTATTTAAAGGATAAATAAAATTATGCCATAGAGCCGTAAAGAACCAGACATACACGCGCATGCGCGAACACACACATATTATTTACTATAATAATTATTGAACAGACACTAGTGCTTTGTCCTTTCGGGAATCATCAGGGCTGAGTGTCCCGATTAACGCCAGTCGAGAGGTTCGAACCTTGGCAACAGAAGTCATGTCTGGCTTCATTAGCAAGGACCCAACCACTCGGCTACCGACAACCGCGAGAGATGCAGTTGAGATTTAAACATTTATTCTTATTAAATGCTTCTAACGTCAGTCAGATATACATGGTGGTCACTAGAAAAGCGGGAAATTTGTCAAACAACGATTTGTTTTTACAAAGAATAATTTTTACAAAGTTTTTCAAAAAGAAATGTTTTATTATACTCATAGGTACTCAAAATTGTCGTCCGTGCACTTCACTGCAGCGTCAGACAACGATTTATTTTTACAACACTCACACGGCACCAATAAAAAAAATAGCAATCACGCATATATATATATATATATATATATATATAGTTGCCTGTCTAGCAGCACTGATGAGCTGTGAAACAGCGAAACAGTACTGTATGTGGATGACTATATATATATATATATCCTAGCAAAAGTACCTGTCGTTGACTGGATTCAAAAACAGCCTACAGAAAATGGACTATGATTTATTAAAGTATGATAGGTTATGAAAAGAAAGGGTTGTAAAGAGATAGCTTCGAATTCGGGTGTATCAAAACCAAAGCAAAATATGATGAAAGTAAAAATAGATAAACCCCATAATTTATTATACCATACCTGTTCATACTGAAACACTTATCACAATATTCTGTGGATCTATATTAAAAAAAAAAAAACTTGTTAAACTTTGTAAGATATTTCCATTCTATGGAGGTCAGGTGCGAACGAACACTCCATAATTTTATTATACCATATTTCTTCAAACTGAAACATAATTATCAAAGTATACTTACGCAGATAGATATGGAAAGGCTTTATTAAAGTTTGTGTCTATTTCCATTCTATGGAGGTCAGGCGCGAACGCAGACCCCACAATTTTATTATACCATCCCTATTTAAGTTAAAACATACTTATCAAAGTATTCTTATGTACATCTATATCAAAAACACTTGTAAACGTTTTTTTTTTTTAATTTTTTATTTTTTTTATTTCCATACTTTGTGGAGCAGGCGCGAACGCAGACCCCACAATTTTAATGAACCACCGTTTTGCAGGATCAATAATACCCATTCCTGTGTCTCGATACATCTTCTATCATTATATGTAATCAGTTTTAAAAAATAGTCAACCATATAGGAGCCTATTCGTGATCACACACCCCCCCCCCCCCACACACACACACACACACACACACACACACACAGCCACAAACATTCAGCTTTATATTATATATATATATATATATATATATATATATATATATATATATAAGAGCAAATAGTTAATAAAACATGTTAAAAAACACTTTGAAAAAGAGTTGAAAACATATTTAATCTTAAAAGGAAACACTTAATAAGTGGATAGTCCTTAATCCGCGGAGTTTCGAAGAAATACTTTCCTTCTCATCACAGGGTAGGAATTAGCAAAATGCGGGATCGGATTTTGCATACAAAAGTATTTGATGAAACTGCAAGTAAGTCAAAGATCTTACTTGATAACAAAAAGGTGATTACACGTGAATGAATCGTCTGGTGAAAGGTAAATAATCCAATGAGGGTAAAATCTCAAAATGCAAATCCAAGAAAGTTTAATTTCCAATCGCGAAAGTAAAATCCAAGGGAATCACGTAATTGGAAGATGGTCCAAAATAATCCAAAAGTCCGAAATCCATGGAATAATTCACAAATATGTACAAGGAAAAGCGGCGAAAATTCCAATAATATTATTAAAAGAAAAATAAGATATGCGTTTGACACGGCTGCCGAGACTTGATTGTAATTTATATATATATATATATATTAGTAATTGGGTGATTCCCATAAATTACAGATTCCGTACTAGAAATGGCATTTGTAACGCTACAATTGCATTGCAGTCAGATATTACTTCGAAGAGAACTACAATTTAATGGTTAATTGACCAAACACAGGTTTATTTGCTTTGCTCGTCTATTAGACTGAAAGACAAAAAAGGAGGAAGAGAGCGAGAGAGAGAGAAAGAGAGAGAGAGAGAGTCATTTAGTATAAGCTCATGACTTACTTATTTCCAAATCTACTAAACTACGAACTATCTATGTTTAGGCTGTTTGCCTTCTAATCTGGAAATTTATTGAAGACAGCTCGTAAAAACTTCGTACTTTGATCTGAAGAGAAGAGGGGTCTCTCTCTTTTTAATTGTAGAATGTCTACAAAAACGGTTTGGAAATTGCTGCATCAATTGCTCGTACATCTAATGAAGACGCAGATAAGATTTCACAGAAAACGGTTGCTTGTAGATTAGAAAATGCAGGATTCCTTGCCCGTATTCCGGCTTCGAGGCCTCTTATTTCAAAGTCAAACCAAGAGGCACGCCTAGAGTATGCGAGAGAGCTTGTTATTTTAAGAGTTTCACAATGAGATACACTTCATTTCAATGAATATCTAATTTGCTGAGAGCGCCAACACCTGATTGGTTCACTTTTTTCAAAATAGAAATATGCATGAACCCGTTTCTCGTTGGGTAAAATTTAATGTCTCTATTTTTCTCTTTTCTTTATATTATACTAGCTGGGGTACCCGGCGTTGCCCGGGTGGAGAGAGGTGGTACAGTAAGACTATTAAGCAACGCTGCCCCAGAAAAAAAATGTTTAAATCAAAATAGAAGCGAGTGCCCATGCGAGCGCCAAAAAGAAAAGAAAAAAGATAGCCGCAGTAGGCAGGCTCGAACCTGTCACGTGAAAGAGGAAAAGGAGATGAAATAAGCAACCACGTTAGTCGTCTCGGCCGCGGGGCACTTGCGACATCAGATCCTCGAAATAGCGTCATCTAAACGTACGTTGAGATCGCTGAGCGTGAATGAATTGTAAAAATGTCGACGCTAAAGGTGACCCCTCATTGCAAAACACGGTCCGGTTAACGGTCAAAGAATTAATATTTTTGGGCTATTCTTGAATATTTATCATTCGAGAGATTGATCTTTCTAACGATATCAAATTTGTCAATGTTCGTTGCGTGTGTCGAAAGTGTTTTGCAGACATACTAACACATATTTTGCCTTTTATATAACAGAGCAGAAAATATCTAATACTTAGCATGGGTACACGGCGTTGCCCGGGTGTGTCGGAGTGGTGTGAAACAAAGTGGTAGTAGCCCAGGTGGAGAGATCTGTTAAAAAAGTGGCTGTAGGCAGGCAGGCTCGAACCCGTAACACGAAGGAGGAAAAGAAGGTTAAAAAATATAACGTCTCAGCTGATGCGTCCATGGCGAAACCGGAAGTCGCGGGTGTTGGAATTAAGGCTTGTCAATCCAACGGAGACGATGACTTGCAGAAATGTCGACGAAAACACCGACCCCTCCTTGCAGAAACTGCCCAGTTGCCAATGAAGGAATTAATGTTTTGAGCCGTTTTTCCGTTTTTTTTTTTCGTCCGAGAGACCGAACTTAAAAACGATACCGAATTTATTACGTTCCGATGCGTCAGTCGGAACTTTTTTGCGACACACACACACACACACACACACACACACACACACACACACACACACACACACACACACGCACGCACACACACACGCACACACACACATTTTGCCTTTTGTCTATAATATAAATCTCAACTGTCTGTTTAAATGTATGTATGTATGTATGTCTGCATAAAACTTTCGACAGAGGCGACGGATTTTCACGAGCTCGGTATCACTTTGAAGATCGACATTTCGGACGACAAATATCGAAAAATTAACTAAAAACATTAATTCCTTCAACCTCAACTGGGCCGTTTTCTACAGGGAGAGGTCAACTTTTTTCTCGATATTTTCAAACGTCATTCCCTCTAAAATATTCAAGAGAAGTCATCGTCTTATTTCAAGCTTTCCGGAAGTTTACTGTTTCTTTTGCGGTAACACGTCCATTCCTAGATTTGCGGTAACATTTGTTCTTTGGGGTGTCCGCCCTTTTCTGCTGTATCGATAAAATACATACAGACTTGCTGGGCCTTTACCCCGTGAGTTAATCAGGGCGCGTGGCGAATTTAACAATTTCTCTACCACGGATTCTGTCATTCCGTGTCTACCTGCTACGACGGTTGATTTCAGAGAAAGAGCAACGAGTGCTGTTTTCCAAAGGTTTCGTTTTTTGTCCTGAAATGTATGAACATTCAATGCCTCAAGATTAACGTTCAAATCATGTTTTTCTTTTGACTGGCATACTGGATAACCGGACAGCTGTAGTGGATAGGTATATATGAAAATAGCAAGATATATTTATCCTGCTGATGTTAGCCACCTGACGAAGGCGAAAGGAATAGTTGGTCCAAACGTCGTGAAACAACAAGTAAAAAAGATGAGGATGATACTCTGAAATAAATAAATGGATAAATAATACAAATTACTCATCTCAATAGAATTCAAATTCGTTAAACAATGTAAAAAGTTTTTAACAAAAAAATGCATTCTTTCAATATTAATATCATATAGAGGAAAACACTTAGCTTCATGTAATATATATATATATATATATATATATATATATATATGTGTGTGTGTGTGTGTGTGTGTGTGTATGTGTGTGTGTGTATTTGTTTACTGTTTTATGGGGGAAAGAATTTCAACAAAGTGCTCGATTACAAAAAAAAACTTTTTCGATATAAGAACTTAATATTTATTTATTTAATTGTACAGAAGTTCAGAAAAACATTGGTACCATCGGTTTCAAGCCCAACATTTAATGGTAAAATGTAAATGATTTTAGGCTCTCGTCAGCCATGTTGTTTTTGTCTGAGGAAAAAAAAATTCAGGCCTGCATTTATTTTTTATAATGATGTTCATTTTTATTTAACGAGAGTCTATCATCATTTACGTTTTACCATTAACTGGTCCCCTTTATGTTGGGCTTGAAACCGACGGTACCAATGTTTTTCTGAACTTCTGTACACTTATGTATATATATATATATATATATATATATATATATGTGTGTGTGTGTGTGTGTGTGTTAGTGATAGTCAGATACCAATATTTTTCCTCGATTCCGATATAATTACCGATTCCGTACTAAATTCCCGATTCCGATACAAGTACCGATTCCGATTCTTTTATAAATCTCTAAGTAAATAAAATAACACTTTTATGGTTAAATATCATAAAAGTGTTATTTTATCCCAATTATCATAAAAACACCTATTAAATGTGCACGTATATTCTCAAACGTAAAAACACACTTGTGAGGGGGTGTCTAGAGATTTTAGTCTTACTGGAAGTTTAAATCAATAACTATTTATTATTTTATAATTACTACTACAAGCAGTGGAATTTATTTCTTAAATCAAAATCAAATAAAAAGATCATTAAAGGAATCGGGTTTGGCATCGAAAAATAGGCGCAAATTTTTCCGATTCCGATACCGATTCTGATTTCCCCAAAAAGCTCCGATTTTTTCGATTCCCGATTCCGATCTCGATTAATCGTCCCATCACTTATATATATATATGATTTTCAGAATGTGAGAGATTGTATAATAAATTCCACAGCCAAACAACGCCGCAGCTCACAAGAGCCATGACAGCCAACGAACCGGAAGTGACTTCCGGTTCGTTGGCTGTCATGGCTCTTGTGAGCTGCGGCGTTGTTTGGCTGTGGAATTTATTATATATATATATATGTGTGTGTGTGTGTGTGTGTGTATGTGTGTGTCTAATAGATGCATTGATTTTTTTTTCTTGATGTAAATCCTATGAAACCCGCGTGATTATTAAAGAATGCTTAATGGAGGACAGAGCTAGTATATTGTCTGTTAATGAAGTTGAATTGTTGATTCCAAGTGTATGCACATATGTAACCAATATTGTTTGTATCATAAACAAACTGTATGTGTGTGCGTGTGTGTGTGTGTGTGCGTGTGTGTGTGTATGTGTGTGTGTGTACTTGTTTGTTTATTTATTTTTCCTTCCGGGTAAATTTACATTCATCGTTCGCTTCCTTTCTCTCGCCCCACTTTCGAGCTCTGAATTCTTGTCGGCTCTTTGAGGGGGCTCTCTCTTTTTAATCGGAATTCCAGCAAGCGAAATTCCAGAGGAAAAAAACACGGCCTTCTGGCATAAATTAAGTCAGTAATACCCGAACCGTGCGACGCGGCACACCATTTGGGCAACCAGAAATAATGAGGCGAATGCGCTCATTTTTTTTTTTTTTTACGAAATGTAAATTAAGTTTGTACTGTTCTGATTAAACGGACTACTATTCTCATCTTTGGTTTTCTATTTTAACGTTTCATAATTGTTGCATAGTGTGAGTTGGTATAGTATCCATTTACACACCGTTGCTGCTAACCTGTATTATAATCTTGTAAGATAGGACTGATGCGGAGACGATTAATCGGAAACATGGGAACATTGTTAAAATTTAGGAATTTACATATCAAATCAGGGGGGAAAAATCGAGCAAATTTCTGATTCGAAAACGATTCTTTTGATCCTTTTTGTTTTTAATCTTAATTTATTGTTTGTAAATTAAAATAAATATTTATAATCATTGCGAATTAAGGTACGATGACACCGGCAGAAATTTCGCGGTAAAAATGGCACGGGTGAATAGATAGGAAAAAAATGGCACAAGTGAAAAATATGGATGAAAATCTCACAAGCGAGTTTATCGAAATCGTTACTTTCAGTTAATTACGAGGAAAACATTAGAAGAAATAGTCCGAAAGGTACCAATAAAAAATTACACCTTGATGATTACGATAATGATGATGATGATTATGGTAATGATGATGATGATGATTATGGTAAGGATGATGATGATTATGGTACACTGCTGTTGCTGCTGATGCTGATGATAATAATGGTAATGATAATGATGATGATATTCCAATGATGAGGATAATTGTGATGATGAAGATGATGATAATGACTATTATAATGATAATGATTATAATACCGATGATGATACCGATAATGATGATGATGATGATGATGATGATGATGATGATGATGATGGTGGTGGTGGTCGTGGTGGTGGTGATGATTCTGTGTTTTTTATGATCTCTGACGGGCTTGCAAGCGCTGATATTTTACTGATTAACATTTTTTTTTTATTCTTTCAGATAGAAACATCATATAGCTATGACTACCTGAATGTACTTCGTTCAAACCTCTCTGCTTAACATGCACAGGGAACATGAATTGGAACAGATACATCGAGAGCATTGCCAAAAATGCTGCAAAGAAGGTGGGCCCTCTCTACCATGCTAGAAAGTTACTTACGCCTAAAAGTATCCTGTACCTCTACAAGACAACCATTCGCCCATGTATGGAGTACTGCTGTCAGATTTGTGCTGGCGCATCTGCTACTATTCTTTCACTCCTGGACAGGGTTCCAAAGAGAGCCGCCAAACTGATAGGTCCTGAACTGTCATCTAAGCTTCAGCCTCTGTCCCCTCAACGTAATGTTGCATCCCTCTGCCTGTTCTACAAATATTTTAATGGTGGATGCTCCTACGAACTACAAGCCCTGGTACCCCATCGACGTAAATGCCTCCTACGAACCCAACAAGCAGCAAAATCCCACCCCTACACAGTAGAGATCCCTAGATGCAAGAAAGCCTTCTACTCCAATAGTTTCTTCCCCAGAAATGTTAGACTTTGGATTCCCCTCCCGGGTTCCTGCTTTCCCAACTGTACTTATATACAGAAGTTCAAGTGTAATGTTAACAGACATCTTGCTGCTCAACTCCCTACATAGTATCCCTTCAACTTCTGCCCCTGATTGTAGCCCCTACACCAAAGTGGCACGGTGCCTTGTTTGGGGTGAGAATGAAATTTTAAAAAAATAAAAGAATAAAATGGATTCGTCCAGATGGTCTTGCAGAAATAATTCGGATGTATGCTGCTTCGAGTGCACCATTGGTTCTAATATGTAAATTAGGCATAAGTTTCGTAAAGGATACTTATTATGCTTATTTTTGTACCAACCTTGGTGGTTAGGGTAAAATCTGCCTGCTTCACATGGTCTGCGAATAATACATCGAGTATCGTCATTGCTAGAAAGAAAGACAGGTTGAAGTTTAGAATTCCTGTTGTTTAAAGAAGCACGCATTATTAGTGAATATCACAATGTGAAAGTAATTACCAGTAGCTTGTTATGACATAGTACTTCCCCTAAGATGATGGTCCCCGTCCTGATAAACTTTCACAAAAAACACCCGACTAGCTACAACAAATATAAAGAACTTCACCTACTCGCTATCTGTGCCTAACTCTAAACAAACCTCCTTTCCTTAAATTGCCCGCGTGTGGAACACTGTTCTTTAGGCCTGCTTCTCGGTCGACTATAACATAGTAGCCTTCAAGTCCAATGTAAACAAGTACTTGTAGAACCGTTTACATAAATAATCAAATTCCATACAATTTACACCATTACGGATTACTACACTATCGCATTATATTCATTAACCCTAATCCTCGACTGGCATTTGTCCTTGATAAGTGGTGACTACCTTGTATAAAAGCCCCCCCCCCCCAAAAAAAAAGAACCTGCAACCTCATGTATTCTCATCTTGAATCAACATGTCGCCTTGAACCACACCGCGGAGAAATCCCAGTTCTTGTCGTTGCGGAACTTCCTGGGATAAGTGATGAAGAAATCTCTAATATTTAAAGAGAAGTTTGGATGATGTAATGGAGAAGTGGTTCAGTACGATTACGCAGATGACGCTCCGCATCCCTTTGGCAATTTATAATTATCGATTCTCATCTGAAATCTTCTAAAAGCAATACTTGGGTGATCGTAAACTTGAAATGAAATCCGATGAAGACAGGGAAAGAAAATCGAACTCGGCAATCGGAAAAAAATCTGAACATTCCGTGGCATGAAAATCGGTACCAAAGAAAGATTATTTTTAGTTCCGATTTCACAAACGATTTCTTTAAACTTAATTTCCTATTCTTGGTATTGTTTTTGGTCCCCTGATAAAAGGAAGCTAGACCTGTAAATTCACCCTTGTCCGTTGGTCGGTTCGTCTGCCCGCACTTTTCTCAATAACCACGCCTTGGAATTTTTTAAAATTTTGTACAAACATTAAACATGATATGAATAAAAAAGTAACAGAACGGATTTTCACGGGGCTAACTCTCTCGGTCATGAGACAAAGGCCTGAGAGAGTTTACAGATTCACAGGTACACACAAGGGGAATAGGGGATTTCCCTGAGGTGACGTAATTAGTGGTGATTGGTCTAGGCGACAGCCCGATCTACCCCTGACCTTACTACATAAACGAGTCCCGGGCTGAAATCGAGAGTTGAAGCTGAGATTTGAGAGAAATCAAATACAATCGAAGGGCCGTCCCCCCTCTCTTCTCGAACCGCTACCACCGCAAAATCGAGAGTAATTAATCTAATCAGGATTCAGTAGAGTTTTGTCAAAATCAACAACTGAACAATTTTATATGATTTTATATTTTGTACATCTATCTTAAATTAACCAGTAGAATAGATATAATCGAGTCTGTCTTTCTTTTGCGTGCAATAAATTGATTCATTTCGAGTGTGACAGATCGACGAGGCAGCAGCCTCTCAACCAGAAAGTGGAAGTGATTCCAAACAAATCCATTGATGGGCCTTACTGTGCAAAGATATCTTGTGAAGAAGCCCACCGTGAAAGACGATCACAGGTCACATTGGGGTCCTTAACCGATGATTGACTCGTAAGTGACAAGAAAACCTTATTAGGGGTCACCGACCTTTCATAATTTAAAATCTAAAATTTAAGAGAATTTTAGCATAGAAATCAGTAATTATATCGGAATCGGGAATTTAAAATAAAATCACTATTTGCATCGGAATCAGTAAAACCATTTAAATCGTCCTATCACTAAAACCAACTACTTAAACATCGACAGTTAAAGGATATCACACTTACACTCTAGGATATACTACGTAGGGAGAAAAGGATAAATAATTAAAAAAAAAAACAATTTTTCACTGATTATTGTGTTTAAGAGCGGCATAATGAGTAACCTGCTTTTTTTTAGTTCACCCCATCCTCCAAAAGCCCAACCAATAACATTATGATATTTGTCTATCAAAGAAACATTTATCACAGCAGATCAAAACCTTTCCGCTTGCCAACCGCAATTTTTAGTTTTATATTTTATTAATTTTTATTTGTGCCTGTTTGTCTTAGATCGTTCGCGGTCGGCTTGTTAACGTTTTTTGGAGTCTTCATTCGCAAATTAGTCTTTGCCATCGACAATGAAATGAAAGAAAAAAAAAACGGCGACCAGCCAACCATGGAAACATGAAAAGAACACTTGGAGGAGAAACTATATATATATATATATATATATATATATATATATATATATATATATATATATATATATATATATATATATCTGTGTATGTGTGTGTGGATGTGTTTGTGTGTGTATATACATATATATATATATATATCAACATACAGTACTGATATATGTAAATATATATATGTATGTATACATATATATATCAACATACAGTACTGATATATATAAATATATATATGTATGTATACATGTATATATATATATATATATATATATATATCTTGAGTAATTGTCTGCGTCTATAACTGTGTAATTTTATAAGTTTATGACTGAGTCTAAAATAGATAATTATATATATACATATATATACATATGTATTCATATGTACATATATGTCTGCATGTATATATATATGTGTGTGTGTGTGTATGTATGCATGTATGTATTAATAAACCATGAACCTGTCTAATGCAAAGCAGATGAAATAACAACATATATATATATATATATATATATATATATATATATATATATATATATACATATATATATATATATATATATATATATATATATATATAGAGAGAGAGAGAGAGAGAGAGAGAGAGAGAGAGAGAAAATAAAAAAGGAACAAACCGTATTATGTGTTTACCAACGTTTCGTCTTTATTTCGAGACTTCCTCTGGGTGAATATATATATATATATATATATATATATATATATATATATATATATATATATATATATATATATATATATGTGTGTGTGTGTGTGTGTGTGTGTGTGTGTGTGTGTGTGTGGAGACAAGTGTGATCAAAATCACAAAATTCTTCTGTTTCACTATTTTCCTGTTTTTACTTTTTTTCAATCTCCGAATAATTTTTTTGGTGTTTTTTCAAAATTGTTTAGGTTGGATCCATAAGTTCCTTTAGCGAGCGCTTTCGATAGGAATACTTCCATAATCCTCCTGAATGTTGTGTAGTAAAAATTATGTTTTTAATTATATATATATACATATTTTTACGAGTTAGCTGGGCGTACCCCTTTTTTTAAATATATGCACATACATATTTGAAATTTAAAATCTACTCCCCTAGGAATTAAAAAAAAAAATATGCACAGAGATTGGAAAAAGTAAAAAAGAAAATAGTGAAACAGAACAATATAAACCCGGATACTTATATGGCAACGTAAAAAACCCATATGAATAAACAGGCCGAAATAGAACTCTTATATGAAAATCTTGTTAACTTAGAAAACGAACAGAAAATATCTACACATCCAAGAATTAATGATATACTCAGACCATGCAAAAAATAGATTCCAAAAATATAATACTATTTTAACTATATATATATATATATATATATATATAGTCTTTGAAGTTTTTAACCTTTAAAACTATACAAAAAAAATATTTTTCATCATTCGTTAGAAAACCATCTAGTCAGTAAATTATTTAATCACCTGCAATCACTGCATCAACTCGCTCTCGAATTTACTATAATATCAATAATTTATTTTTCAAGGGATCATCAGTTGTTTACCATAAAACACTGTTTCGGGGATTTAAAAACAAAACAGTATATTACATCATGGCTCCCCAGCATTGTTGATCAAACACCACCACCCTTAATCTTAGGAAGAAATAAAACTAACACGTAATTAATTAATTACTTAATAAAATTGATTATTTTTGTAAGCTTCAATTCATTTTAGACGATCCTAGAAAATTTAAGCAAGTTAAAAAAAAAAAACTCTGTTAATGATCTAAAAACTCAAGTAAATAAACTTATCACAGCGAATAATGCTGTAATAGACAATCTAAAACTCCCCCTAATAATTGGAGATTATAAACCCGGATACTTATATAGCAATGTAAAAACCCATAATCTAATTTCCTACGTAGTTCCATAATCTCACAGGTGACAACCCAAATATATAACATCAATAGACTCATCACACCGTATTTACCTTGCCGGTACAGCATAAAATCTACAAGAAGAACTTTGCAGATTCGTCAAGAATCTAAAATTAACAATAAAATCACCGCAAGTTCCGCCCAGCCCCTGCGGGGAGTGAGCATGAATTTCAAAGACCATATGTGAAAGTAAAATTGTGTGTCTGTGTGTACATTTCCCTACCAAACTACTCCGTCAATTTTCTGTCTACAGACTACAGATTTGACAGAAAGAGTAATGTCGGTTTGGAAAAATCTTTTTAATCGGTTTTCGGCCAGAAATGTGGCTGTCAATGACTCAAAGTTCAACGATTTGACCTTTGAAAGCTCTACTAAACTCCTTAGCCAATTTCGGGTCTAAACACTTGAAATTTTAAATGTAGGTTTCTTGAACATGGATCAAACTTTTAATTTGATTTGAGCCCAAAACAATAAAGTTTAAGGGGTCAAAACTGGGGTCAAATTAAAAAAAATAATCTTTGTGGTCTCTATCAAATTACTCAGTCAATTTCTGGTCTAAACATTTAAAATTTTACTAAAAGTGGATTCAGACATAGGGCAAGATTTTAATCTGTTTTGGCCGAAGATTTGGCTGCTAATGGGTCAACGTTACAAAGATTTGACTTTTGTGGTCTCTAGCAAACTATTCAGCCAATTTTGGGTCTAAACATTTGAATTTTTACATAAAAGGTATTCAGACATGTAGCAAGCTGTTTAATCAGTTATTGCTCGAAAATTTGGCTACCAAGAAGTTAAAGTCGAAATAGTTGACCCTTGCAGGCTCTACCAAATTCCTCGCCAATTTGGGATCTAAACACTTGAAATTTTAGATGTAGGTTACCGGGACATGAGTAAAAGTTTTTAATGTATATATACATATACACATAAAGTTATGAACAGTACATAGACCCCGAGCAAAACCGGGCTAAAATGCTAATCGATAATAAACCTAAAATTTTCATATTCCAATACGCCCAAAGTCTCGATTTTTTATATTCCCGAGGTACTTGTTAAGATGTAGTTGACAAATCGATTTTTTAAATTTGTCGTTTTAAGCAAAAACAATATTAGGTACTTAATTGTCATGTCGAAAATATTAATATATCCAAAAATTACGAAAAGACATCGAGGAGAACAACTACGATTACGGTTTTAGTAAAAAAATGTATTGTTATAGATAAAAATATTGCACGCCATGAACAAGTAATCTAATATATTCGTTCCGAATTATGTCCCCTGTGTATAGACTCTTCACCGCCTACATTCTAACGCATAAGGAAAATGCAGTTTTGCAAAATTGTCTTTAAAAATTACTTTTAATTATGAATAAATTTTATTCGATAAATTTTCGTAAGTTTTTTTTACTATATTACCCTTTTCGATGGATGTTGTTGAGAATGCCCCCCCCTGTCTAAATTTAACTTTTTTTTTTTTTTTTTTAACTTTTTTCCTGTTAATATAATCGATTACAGAATTAAGTTTCAGATTATAAAAAAAAAAAAAAAATGAAAAAAAAAACTTTCATAACTTTCCCCGTGGGGGTTTAGTTTTCAATTATAACGTTGTACTAAATTCAACACACAATTTGTGACCACGATGAATAGATAGATAGATAGATAGATAGATAGATGGATACATGCATACATAGATGAGAGAGAGAGAGAGAGAGAGAGAGAGAGAGAGAGAGAGAGAGAGAGAGAGAAAGGGCGGGTACGTAGATACATACATACATTGAACCCTTCCGTTTAACCCCTACCCCTACCCTCTGGTCACATCAGAGAGAGTTGCCATTTTTTTCATCGTGGTCACAAAGTTCGTGTTTAATTAATTCATCGTGGTCAAAAAGTTCGTGTTCAATTAATTTTTTTTATAATCTAAAACTTAAGTCTGTAATCGATATTTTTTTTTACTTTTTTTCCGTTAATATAATCGATTACAGAATTAAGTTTCAGATTATTAAAAAAAAAAAAAATTGAAAAAATACAAAAAAAAAACTTTCAGAATTTTTCCCGTGGGGGTTTAGTTTTCAATTATAATGTTGTACTAAATTCAACACACAATTTGTGACCACGATGAATAGATAGATAGATAGATAGATAGATAGATGGATACATACATACATAGATGAGAGAGAGAGAGAGAGAGAGAGAGAGAGAGAGAGAGAGAGAGAGAGAGAGAGAGGGGCGGGTACATAGATACATACATACATTTAACCCTTCCGTTTAACCCCTACCCCTACCCTCTGGTCACATCAGAGAGAGTTGCCATCTTTTTCATCTTGGTCACAAAGTTCGTGTTTAATTAATTCATCGTGGTCACAAAGTTCGTGTTCAATTAATTTATTTTATAATCTAAAACTTAAGTCTGTAATCGATATTTTTTTTTTTTAACTTTTTTCCTGTTAATATAATCGATTACAGAATTAAGTTTCAGATTATTAAAAAAAAAAAAATTGAAAAAAATTGAAAAAAAAAACTTTCAGAATTTTTCCCGTGGGGGTTTAATTTTCAATTATAACGTTGTACTAAATTCAACACCCAATTTGTGACCACGATGAATAGATAGATAGATAGATAGATAGATAAATAGATAGATAAATAGATACATACATACATACATACATAGATGAGAGAGAGAGAGAGCGAGAGAGAGAAAAAGAGAGAGAGAGAGACAGAGAGAGGGGTAGATACATAGATGAGAGTGGGCGAAGGGAAGAGGGGGGTAAAGAAATCTTCCTTTTTTTAACCCCTCCGTTTAATCGTTCACATCAGAGAGAGTTGCCATTTTGTTTCATCGTGGTCACAAAGTTCGTGTTCAATTTAGTACACATTATAATTGAAAACTGAACCCCCCCGTGAAAAGTTATGAAATTTTTTATTTTTCATTTTTTTTTTTTATATAATCTAAAACTTAAATCTGTAATCGATGATAATAACAAGAAAAAAGTAAAAAAAAAAAAAAAAAAGTAAAAATTGTGGAATTTGAGGGGGTGGCACTCTCGACAACGTCCGCCCCATTTCGATATAAAAAGTAAGTACGTAATAGTTTTTGCATAAAAATGAGTTATTAAAACATCAATATGTCAAATCTGTCTTAAGCACCGTTTTCAATTACGATTATTTCTTTTTTGGGGCAGTCGATAGTGCAGGCTCTGCATGTAAGTATATCGTATTGATTGAGCTTGACTGACTGACATCCCGATCGACATCAAGATTTGAACAAAGTATATTTACATCGATCGAAATTTTTATTTATTATGAAACATAAGAGTTCAAATTAGTAAAAAAATATTTAATTAAAAAAAATTAAATACACGTATATATACATTTAATATTATTAAGTTTTTTTTAATAGCATTTTTTTAATTAATATATATTAATCAGTTGAATTGCCAAGAAAAAGAAACTCCCTAAAAATTAATGAATTTTTAAAAGATTAAAATTCCATTATTTCCAAATCTCCCGTTACAACATATATTTTTAATTAATTGTGTTTAATTTTGTTTTTAAATATTAAGTTTTAATATAAACATGGCTCTTGTCAGCTATTTTATCACCAGACTAAAACCAATTTGAAAATATTGTTGCACAAACAGTAATCATTTTGTAGACCCCCCTCATATTTTGTTTGTCTCTTTTTACAAAACAAAAGTATGGAAGCCAATAATTAATACTCGTATATATATTTAATAAAACCGTATTTGATATTTAATATACAAATGTTTATAATATTATTAATCGTTAAACTGTGTAAATCTTAAAACTTAACAAAATTATAACAAAGATTAATTATTGATTGCAGTTTGAAGATAAACAAAAGTTTTTAAAAATTATCAAGGCGTTTCTGCTTTTCCATAGTTCGTATAGTTAACAAAAGTTTGACGTCACAAGTCTGACGTCACGCTCCAGTTTTCACAATCGTTTGGAAGACCCTATCGATCTGTTAGGTGTGTCAGCAATTTCGTGAAAACTATTGAATAATTCCACCCGTCTTTCTAAGCTTATAACTCCTCGAAAAATGTAATTCAAGCCTTAATTTTTTTTCAATTAAAGGAGCAGGGACCAAGGTTTTATTAAAAAACAAAAAAAAAAAAAAAAAAAAAAAAAAACAACGTATTTTTTTTTTTAAAAAAAGGTTTTAAACTTCGGACTTTACAGGTAAATTTCTAAAAAACACTACTTTTTTTGTTTTATATTTTAATATATAATTTATTGACCTTTTCTCTTCAATTTGCGATATATAACACTTTGGTGAGTAAATTAATTATTTACTTTTTAATAGACATTTCAAAATGGGAGGCGTGAATTATTCGACCCCCTGTCTTTCCAAGCTTATAACTACTCGAAAAATGTAATTCAAGCTCTATTTTTTTTTCAATTAAAGGAGCAAGGACCAAGGTTTCATTAAAAAAAAAAGAAAAGAAAAAACAAACAACGTGGTTTAAAAAAAAGGATTAAAACTTCGAACTTTACAGGTTAATTTCTAACAAAAACACGACTTTTTTTTGTTTTAAATTTGAATATATAATTTATTGACCTTTTCTCTTCAATTTGTGATATATAAAACTTTGGTGAGTAAATTAATTATTTACTTTTTAATAGACACTTGAAAATGGGGGGGGCGTGAAAAAAAAACGTTTGTCTAAAATATTATATTCGGTTTATTGGAAAGAGCATAAAATTTCACATTGACCCTGAAAATATCGTAAAAATAGAATCAATAGAAAAATTTTGATAGATTTTTAAAGTTTAAAAATTGAAAAATATTGAGTTCGTAAAATTCATTACTGTTTTAAAAAAAATAAAAATAATATTTCTATTACATTTAAAACAATTTAATAGTTTACTTTGGAAGTATAATCCATAAAGAAAATAAACAACCCACTTTTAAAAGAGAAATTACGAGTTTTTTTTTATATTTTATTCGCAGTTTCGTGTTAGGGGTGTCAAAAATTCCTACAAAAATTCTGATACACCTATCAGTCTGTGGACTTTCTCTTAACAAACAGCATTACCGACTCCAACTACGTCTTCTAACATTATTATTAAAAAGTCGATCGTGCAGGCTCTGTACCACTGTACCGTATTGATTGAGCTTGACTGACTGACATCCCGATCGACACCAAGACATGGATACGTTTTACTTTACTCAGAGCATTCCGGCCATTCACCCGGTTTTGAAATGAAAAATGAACTCACTCTGTTTTTTTTTTCTGGTCTGTATTTTGTTTGTCTGTCTTTCGCCACCATAAATCTGTCATAGCTGTCAGGGCGAATTATTTATTGTCTCCCTCTAACCCCAACCCACAAATCGCTAAGCTCCCCCTCTCTTTCTCCCCACCGACAACACATCGGGGGTTTTACCGAAACGATTAAGCTAAGACCCTCTCTATGATAAAAAAAAATAAAAAAAATTGATGAACAAACGTATATTCTGTTATAAACTTAAAGATATTGGGTTTCTCTATTCTGTCTGGCCGTGCAGGCAAGTCTCCGCTATTTCTGGACTTCATTTTCGCGGAGGTTGCTGTACAAAAATGGTTGGATTATTATACTGTCCCAGAAAATTGTTAAAAACAATTACGTAGTGTAAGACAAATAAATTAAACTGGTTACGTGTTTAGGGATTACTGATGACTAGCGGTGGAAGCCCGGCCTTGCACAGCCTTAAAATATGCTTAAATATATTTTAATTCTACAGATTCCGTATTTATGTTAGATTATGCCTAGGCGACATCGAGGTTCTTTGCTGATAGTCCAGAACAAATAGTCATTATTAATAAAAAGTAAAAATGCTAGATAACGTTCATCATTATTATTGTTATTGCCCACAAGGAGCTTTCACACAGGTCATCAAAGACCTCATTGAATACAGCCCGTGGTTTCCCTGGAAGCTCAGTAACAACAAGTCTCCCCATATTTTCCAGTACTCTCCACCTCTTTCGATACGATTCGCAAATAAATTTAAATTATCGCGACAGCTGCCTCAAAAGGATCTTTCACACGGGTCATCAAAGATCTCTCCTTGAAAACAGCCTGTGGTGTTCCCTGGAAGCTGAGTGAGAACAAGTCCCCTTCCCCAGATTTCCAATGCTCTCCACCTCTTTCAGTAGTTTTTGCAAACAAATTTGCATTATCGCAACCGCTGCTTGCCATGGATTTCTCGTTGGCAGCGGCCATTGGTCTTCACTGTAATTTGAGTGGCAATAAGCCTCCCCAAGGCCCCTGTTCTCTTCGCACTTATCCAGCGATGATCTGGCCAGTGCTCACTCCTCGATCTTTCCTCCCCCTCCTCCTCCTCATTATTATTATTATTATTATTATTATTATTATTATTATTATTATTATTATTATTATTGTCATCATCATTATTTTTATTATTTTAACTGTTATCTAGAAAAAGGTATGCAGAAAGAATGTTTTTAAAGAAAGTAATGTTTAGTAAGATATTTGGGTAACCTTAGAAAAAATACCAAGAAAAGAATGTTGTATATACATAAACAAATAAGCTTTTGAAACCTAAGGATAAAAACAATAAATTTGGCCAGAAAATGTGATGTATGAAATAATTGTACCTTCCCTAGGACAGGAAATTTACAGCACGTATATCGAAAAAATTTTCCTTACTTAGGGCGGGTAATGTATATTAATTAAATGTTATTTAAAATAATTTACATAATTTTCTGTTGCGCTAATTTTTCTGTATGTCACGGGTAAGAGTTTGCTTGTTTTTACACCAGAGTGCTATAGTGAAGAATTTCCTATATAATACTACTCGAATATATTATATGATTTTCAGTTTTGATAACTAATGTACGTCACAGGTAAGATTTTCTTTGTTTTCATATGGATACTATATTGCACAATTACCTTTTTCCTGGGTTCTTTAAATTAGAAAAAAAAGGGTACTTGTACGGTATCCTACCGTACAAGTACCCTTTTTTTTCTAATTTAAAAATGAAAGAACTTGATACTTTTAAGTAATTTTCTGTTGTGCTAAATTTTCTGTACGTTAGGGATAAGAGTTTTTTTTGTTTTTTTCATCTGGGTGCTATAGTGAAGAAGCACCTTATTTCTCAATTAAAAGTCATACTACTGGAATATATAACGTGAGTTTCGAGTTTAATAATTTTATGCACGTCACAAGTTAGATTTTCTTTGTTTTTTTTCATATGAGTACTATACTGTACATGCATCTTATTTCTTGGGTACGATAATGCACAAGTATTTTATTTCTAATATATAGATCAAACTACACGATAATTTTATACAATTTTCTGTTGTGCTAACTTTTCTGTATTATTAGTCGACACCAGTTGCGTTTATACGCGAAATAAGTTTATTGGAAACACTCGTCTGGCTGTAAACACTATCAATAATTCCCCCCCACTCTTTATCTCTGCCTAAACCTAAACGTAGATTCCATAAACAAAGCTTCTTTCTTTGAACTGCGCGCTTGTAGAACTCTCTTCCGTTTCCCTTCCTTTTTAGCTGACTACAATATGGCCGTCCTCAAGTCCAATGTAAACAAATTCTTGATGAGCCGTTCCCCTTAAGTAATCTAAGTTAGCAAATTTACACTTCTAACGATTACTATGATATTGTCCTTTTGACCAATGTACTCTCTTTAACCCTTATCCTCGAGTGGCCTCTAAGCCGTGATAAATGTTGATTCCCTTGTAAAAAAAAGAAAAAAAACTATGAGTATTATTTCACTTTTAAACTATGAGAGTTATTTCCCGTTTGATTTTCATAGAGACAGATGGATGTGTTTCCCTAAATCCAATATGTGATTCACTTTCCGGAAAATCCTAACAATTCGGTGTATCTTAAACAATGTGTTTCAACCGGGCAACGCCGGATACATATACAGCTAGTTATCTCTGAAATTCAGAAATTTGTATATCTTTTTAATTCGTTTATTTATTTACTTTATTTATTTTTATTTTTTTAGATTTGCATTGATTGCATCACGGGATCTTAAAACGATGTTCGAATTTTCTTTGAAAAAGAAATTGTTTAAATAATGAAATTTCAAAGAGTTAATTTAATGTATATTTTTTATAGAATTATTTTACTTTGTTCCTTCGACACTTTCTGCAAATTTTAGATTCATATCGAAAGCTCTCCATTATAAATTCTTTTTGCGCACCAACTAATTTGATTAGAAGCAACTCGCTCCAATTAAAAAAAAACAAAAACAAAATCATAGACTGAAAATTCTTTTTGATATGTGATGAGCCTAAAAGAAACCTGAATTTTGCAAGACACCGGAATTAATTTTAATATAATGATACCAGACATACTCGTCGTGCCCCGTTGGTTCATAACCACAACCACTATTCTTCTCAGATTTCAGGTCCTGGATATGACCTTAAACTATATCCGATTGCGAGGCCCCAATTTGCAGGCTTTGCGGAGTGTGGAGCAACCCTTTAATTGTCATTGCTCCCAGGTCCACCCTGATCCGTAGTGGTAGTACCTGTTCGGGTCCCAACTATAGGTTAAATAGAAACCAACTTGGAAAAAATATATATTCTATTAAAAAATTTCTTCAAAATCACTGGATTCAGCATTAAGGGTTGATATGCCGTAAAACAAAAACAACCAACCAATCTTAGATTTCATTCGTTCACAGGAAAAATGAGTTGGAACAATTACATTGAGAGCATTGCCGGGACCGCTGCGAAAAAGGTGGGTTCTCTCTACCGTGCTAGAAAGCTACTAACGCCCGAAAGTATCCTGTATATCTATAAAGCCACCATTCGCCCATGTATGGAGTATTGTTGTCATATTTGGGCTGGTGCATCTGCTACTAGTCTCTCACTCCTAGACGAGGTTCAAAAGAGAGTCGCCAACCTAATAGGTCCTGAACTGTCATCCAAGCTTCAGCCTCTGTATCATCGACGAAATGTAGCATCCCTCTGCCTGTTCTACAAGTACTTTAACAGTGAATGTTCCGATGAACTGCAAGCACTTGTACCCCCTCTACGTAAATACCCTCGACAAACCCGACAAGCAGAAAAATCGCACCCCTTCACAGTTGAGATCCCTAGATGTAAGAGAACCTTCTACGCCAGTAGTTTCTTCTCCAGAACCGCTAGACTTTGGAATTCCCTTGCGTGTTCCTGCTTCCCTAACTGTACTGAGATGCAGAAGTTCAAGTGTAACGTGAACCGACATCTTGCTGCCCAACTCCCCACCTAGTACCCCTGTAGCCTGTGTCCCTAAATCAAAGTGGCAATGTGCCTTGTTTGGGGTGAAAGTGTAATAAAAAAAAGTGTATAAATTAAAACATTCTTCTTGCCTAAGTAAAAATAAGCTCTTTACCCCTGTATTATTATCAAAATATTAATTTACTTTCCCATACGCACAGTGTAACAAAAACATCACCATTGCTAATATTAATAAATGAGAAACGAATTATCTCCCTTTATAATCGCTCTTTATCAGTTAAAAATCATTAAAACCATTTCTTCTCCCAAAATTTACAAAAGAAATTAAAAAAAAAAAAATGGCTGTTTGTTTACGGTTTCAAATCGGCTATTTTATATAAAAAAATATTCAAAGCAACAAAACAATGTGTTGTGTGCTGAATTTACATTGAAAAAACACTTACATTTTTTTTCAATCAATTCTTTTTAACTTTAAAAATATAAAAAAGAATTTGCTAAAAATATTTTTAAATTCGTTGTTATTTGTTTTGTTTTGTTTTTCATCATTATTTATAAGGTGTTTCAAAAATTATCAACTACCGTGGAATTTTCACAGGTGCAGCTAGTTATTATTATTATTATTATTATTATTATTATTATTATTATTATTATTTCACACAGGTCATCAAGATCTTTCTTTGAAAACAACCTGTGATGTTCCCTGAAAGCTGAGTGAGAACAAGTCTCTTCAGGTTTCCAGTACTCTCCACCTCTTTCGATAACATTTGCAAATAAATTTGCAGTATCGCAACAGCTGTTTGCCATGGATTTCTCGTTGGCAGCGGCTATTGCTCTTCGCTAGAATTTGAGTGGCAATAAGCCATGGTCTCAGTTCACTTTGCACTTATCCGGTGGAGGCCTAGTCAGTTCCTCGGTCTTTCTTTCCTCCTGGACTACTTAGCAATTTGGTCTCACACTTTTTTGTGGGGGAGGGGATGTGGCAATGGGAGGGTTGGGTTGGGTTAGAGAACTTATAAATATGTGGCTTTAGTGTTCTTGGTTCCATGTAGTGTTTCATATTTTACCTTTGCAGCAGTTTGTCGCTCCTATGTGTTAGTTTCCACATTCAAGGAGTTTCCTTAATATTTCAGCTGTTTTCATTATTGTTATTCGTTGTATTTTTCCAGTCATTCCTTTGATTCCAATTTCTCCCATTCTTTTTTCAAAGTTTTTCGGGATTTTTCCTAGTGCTCCTACTATAATAGGTACTATCTTAATTTATTTTTCATCATCCATATCCTTTTCAGCTCTCTGGCTAGCACTGTGTATTTGCCCCGTTTCTCCTTTTCTTTGGAACAGCAAAATCTACGATTTGACAGGACTTTTCTTTCTTCCGGTCTTCTTGCTTGGATGGTTTTATCAGTTTGTATGCTCATGTCCCATAGGATTTTGTGATTCTCGTTTTCAAGTACTGTTGCCGACTTATGTTTGTACCACTTGTCTGTGCGGTCGAGATACAGTTGTTTGCATAATTTCCAGTGTACTACCCTTCCCACTTGGTCGTGTCTGCTCTTGTATTCCTTTTGGGCCAGTTTGCTGCATTCATTTATTATATGGTTTATCGTCTCGTCTCTTTGTCTACAGAGTCTGCATTTGCTGTTTTCTTGTGTTTTGTTGATCTTCGCTTTGATGTCGTTTGTGCTTATCGAGTTGTCTTGTGCTGCAGTTATTAGGGATTCAGTTATTATTATTATTATTATTATTATTATTAATAATAATAATAATAATAATAATAATTTTACAGGGTTTTTTTTAAACAGGTGTAGTCTCCTATACCAAAGCTAGTGAGCATAATGGAAAGGCCAATCAGATGGAAAGCAGCTTGCGTAGGATATTTGTTGTACCAAGTAGAACTGACTTCTGGAGTACGGTGATATGCTTGATTCCCACAGAAGCACTGAGATTAAACGGGGTACGTTGTAAGCACTTGTTCGTCACCGATTCTAAACTTTTGGCACAAATGCCGATGCAAATTTGCACATATTTTGTCACGCTTACATAAT
>NC_136525.1:38577956-38645456 GCF_053919585.1 Euprymna scolopes
AAATGCTTCCAATCGCAATTAGCCTTTGATAAACGCGGACGGAAAAATGTATTTCTCATCATCGAATAAGCAAACTATACCGTAAAAGTAACCAAACGATATTCAAATACGTATTTAAAGAGAAATAGGATCACTGCACTCTAAAACGATGTGTTGTAGATGTCGTATTTTGGACGAATTTAGGAAAACTCGAATTTAGGAAAAAAGACCAGTTTTCCTACCTAACAATAAGGGGGAACTTTTCAGGCTACGAGTTTTCCGGGTACGAGTTTTCCGAGTACGGGTTTTCCGGGTACGAGTTTTCCGGGTACGAGTTTTCCGGACACCATTCTGGACCTAATGTCACTCTTTCTACGCCCATGTAATGTATACGCCCCGTCCATATATATACACTCATGAGCAAAAAAAGAAAAAAAAATGGGTGGGCCAAGAGTGAGAGAAGGAAGAAATCGATTTTTCAATATTTTTCTGTGAATTTTCGCCAATTTTTACTGAAAATTTCTATTTTGCAGATCATTATTATCATAACATATAATAAAAAAGTGGAAAAATTAATCCTAGAAATGCAGGGTTAAGGCAGGCGAAAATTATTTACAAGCAGATTTTTGATATTTTAAGAAAAGAAAATATGAAAATATCTCTTTCTGTAGTGAAGCGAATTGGTGGAAGTTTCAAAGTCGAACGCTTAGTAAAAGGGAAATCTGGATCTGGTCGCCCTAGAGCATCCACTTTGAAGGACGACAACAGGCTTAAATCAACTGTTTTGAAGGATCGAAAGAAAAGTTATGTTGACCATAGCAAAGAATTATAACAGGGGCTGGAAATTCTCTTTCGAGATATACAATATCTTGAAGAATGTAAGAAGTGCGATTTTCCCCTAAAAGGCGTGCAAAGAAACCATTTTTATCTAAGAAGAACATCAATGATAAAAAGTGATTTTTCTCGTATTATGGCAAGAAAGCTACAGACTGGTTCAGGAATGTTTTCTGTTTAGATGAATCAAGATTTTGCCTTGTTAGTGATGCTCCCGATGTCCCGAATTACTGGAGAAAGATTTTCGCCAAGTTGCATAAAAACGACAGTTAAATACTAAGCATGTATTAAAGTAAATGTCTTGTTCTGTGTTATTAGTCTCGTTTAAGTTTCCTTGTTCAATTGTTCATTGTTCAATATAGATTTTAGTGCAATAAAATGTATACAATTTGTTTGACCCCTTTTTTTGCTCACGAGTGTATATATATATATATATATATATATATATACAATACACACATACACATATATATACATATATATATATATATATATATATATATATATATATATATATATATATATATATATATATATTGGAAGCAAGTCATTATTCAAGCACATCTGATTGAACATGACAGAGTAATTCTTTTGTTCCAATTTTCCTGGATATCTATCTATCTATCTATCTATCTATCTATATCTATCTATCTATCTATCTATCTATCTATCTATCTATCTCTATATTAATCGTAAAAATTGCCTGTTTCCCACCTGACTACAACTTGGACCTCTTCAAGTCCAACATAAACAAACTCCTGACAAACCGCCCTCTTAAGTAAGACACTCTATCAAAACCCCCAATACTAATGATTACTACAATACTATCTCATTGTACTGTATACGCAATAACCCTTATCCCTGAGTTGCCCTCGGGCCTTGATAAGTGATGACCCGCATGTAAAAAAAGAAAAAAATGGTAAGACCGCATTAAGAATGTGAGAGATTATATAAATATTATCTCTCTCTATATATATATAATTAATTCGACAACCAAACAACGTCACAGTTCACAAGATCCATGACAGCCAACAAACCGGAAATCCAAGACTCTAGTTTCGCTCTCATTTACGTTCATCAGTTAGACATATCCAACTCTGGATTCGGAGCCCGAGACAAAGTAGGTAGATTTCACAGTCGGATTTCGCCGCGGTTTGTTTGATCTGTGTTAGTTGATAGAATTTCTTGTGTGCGGGGCGTTTGCTCAGGTGGCAGAGCGCTTGCCTTGCATGCATGTGGCTCGAATTTTGCATCCCATGTACGGATATGTCTAACTGATGAGCCCAAATGAAGGCGAAATCCGAGTGTTAGACTTTCTGTCTGTCATCGCTCTTGTGAGCTGCGACGTTGTTTGGCCGTCGAATAAATTATATATATATATATATATATATATATATATATATATATATATATATATATATGTGTGTGTGTGTGTGTGTGTGTGTGTGTGTGTGTGTTAAGGCGATTAATTGGAATCGGAATCGGGAATCGAAACAATCGGAAATTTTACAAATATCGGAAACAGTATCGGAATCGGCAAATATTGTGCCAAAAACGACACTGTTAATTGTCTTTTTATATTATTTTGTTTTAAACGAAATCGTCCACTGCTTGTAGTAATAATAAAATAATAAATATTTATTGATTTTTAAACTAGCAGTAAAACGAAAATCGATAGCCCACTCCCATGCAAGAGAATATTTACGTTTGAGAAAATATCTGCACATGTATGTTTTTACAGAAATCGGAAAAAATATCAACTCTATATTTAAATATTAAGAAATTTATAAAGAATCGGAGTCAGAATCTGTAATTGTATCGGAATCGGGAATTTAGTAAGAAATTTGTAATTGTATCGGAATCGGGGAAATAATTGGAATCGTCCCATCACTGATATATATATATATATCTATATATATATATATATAAGTGAACGTGTCTGTCTGTTTGTGTATCTGTGTATCTGTGTGTCTGTGTGTGTACATTTCCCTACGCAATAACTGTTAATTTTTAGTCTACAGACTCGACATTTGGTATACAGGGTACTGAGATTTAGAAACATCGATGTGATCGGTTTTCGGCCATAAATTTGGCGATTATGGGTCAAAGTTCCACGATTTGACCTGTGAGAACTCTACCAAACTCCTCCGATAATTTTCGGTCTAAACACTTGGAATTTTAGATATAGTTTCCTTGGACATGGATCTAACTTAATAACTTAATTTGAGCGCAAAACAATAAATTTAAAGGGGTCATAATAGGGGTCAAAATTTAAAAAAAATGACCACTTTTATTTTTTTTGCTCAATATACATCTCCAAATACCCGGGCAACGCCGGGCACCCATGCTAGTATATATATATATATATATATTGGGGATTTGGGGCCTGGCTTTTCCCGGACTTAAAATACCTTTAAAAATGATTTTTTTTAATTCGTTCAGATTTCGTATATTATATTATAGCGTCGTGATATCAAAAATAAAAGAAAAAGTATTTGCGTGTCATCAGCTAATATCGAAACCGAAAGTGTAGCATTCAAAATTGGGCTCTGTACCAACATGACACGCACATGAACTGATGAAAAATGAAAAATAAACTAAGGTGAATGTACAAAAATGTATAGCGATTTTTTCAACTTTGACCCATTTTTGACCCCTTAAAAACAATTTTAACCAGCTAAAGACCCATAAAATATCCTATCATTTGAGGCCCCTAGCGCCGCTCTGCAGCTTTTAATTTCGGTGGAGATAGAGTTCGAAAATATGGAGAGAGTCAGACAGACATATAGCCTTTTATATATTAGATTGTTAATATGCTTTTAGATAATTCGTCATAAATAAATCTAAAGAAAGACCTGTCGGGCACTTTTTGATATAATATTCGTAAATTAACAACTGCTGACTGACTCTAAACACACACACACACACACACACACACACACACACACACACACACACACACACACACACACACACACACATATATATTTATATTTACATATATATATATTATATATATATATTTATTTATTTATATTTACATATAAGGCGGGTGGTTCAATTAAGACCTTCGTTTGATTTCAATTTTCTCCGGCGCCACGACTCAACCAACATCGTGCCTCGAAGCGCGTGTCACCGGTGCCAGTTTTAATTCCTGCTAGAGGGCGTTTTAGTATTTTCGCATTTATTAGCATCTATGTTTCTCCATCGCTCTCTATCTTCCCCTGTCTTACTGTCTCTCTTTCAAATCCTCTCTAACTCTCTGTCTGTCTGTCTGTCTGTCTGTCTGTCCGTCTCTCTCTCTCTCTCTCTCTCTCTCTCTCTCTCTCACAACCACACACTAAATTCATGTAAATGTCCCGATAAAAGCCCGTAACAAACCTGAACTCTTGTTTTCCCCGTAAGCTGTTCTTTAAGTGTTCTGTGACGTCAGAGGGAAAACGTTTTTCAAAGATGGATTTTCTCTTTGATGATAGTAATGTTTGTCGGGAGGTATTCAATTTGTCTGCCCCTCCTTCTCCTTCTCTCTCTCTCCCTCTCTCTCTCTTTATATATATATATATATATATATATATATATATATATATATATATATATATATATATATATATATATTAGTGATAGGACGATTCCAATATTTTTGCCGATTCCGAAACAATTACCGATTCCGTAATAAATTCTCGACTCCGATTCAATTACCGATTCCGATTCTTTATAAATCTCTAAATATTTAACTATAAAAGTTTTATTTTGTCCCGATTACTGTAAAAACACATCTTAAATGTGCTTATATTTACAGGTCCACCCTTTTTTTGTCGAGGGACCAATTAAAATATAATATTTGTGTATTTTACGACCGGGCAACGCCGGCCTACCTGCTGGTATTCACATAAAATAAATTTTTGCACACACCTCATATTTTTTATTTGAATTTTAATTAGTTAATATTAGTGATGGAACGATTCCAATATTTTTCCCGATTCCGATACAATTACCGATTCCGATTCTTTATAAACCTCTAAATATTTAACTATAAAATTGTTATTTTGTCCCGATTACCGTAAAAAACACATCTTAAATGAGCATATATTTTCTTAAACGTAAAAACACACTTGTGAGGGTGTGATCTAGAGATTTGAGTCTTACTGGAAGTTTAAAATCAATAAATATTGATTATTTTATTATTACTACAAGCAGTGGAAGATGTTTCTTACACCAAAATAAAATAAAAAAGATAATTTAAGGAATCGGTTTTGGCATCGGAAAATAGGCTCAAATTTTCCGATTCCGATACCGATTCTGATACCCCAAAAAGTTCCGATTTTTCCGATTCCGGATTCCGATTCCGAATAACCGTCTCACCACTAATATATATATATATATATATATATATATATATATATATATATATATATATATATATAAAGAGAGAGAGAGAGAGAGAGAGGGAGAGAGAGAGAGCGAGAGAGATATATTATCTGTGTTTGTTTTGCGATACATTTTGAACGAATTCAATTATTTACGAAAGTGCATTTTTTTTTACCTAAATGCGAGTTGGAAATAATTTTCCCTTTAACCAATTTGGTACCCCAACATGGGGAGCGGTATATATATATTTTTTAATATATAATATTTAAAATATAATTATCCACTAACATGTGTTTCGTCGTCTACGACTCATCAGAGTGGATGAATCTAGCGAGACTAGAAATCGGGAACACACACACAGATATATATATATATATATATATATATATATATATATATATATATATATATATATATATATATATATATATATATATATATATATATACCACGTTAAGATTTTTGTTCCTTAGAAGCGCTGGTTGAGTTTGAATAAAATAAATATATATTATATACGTTTGAAGCTAAAACAACGCATTATTACAAAATAAACAGACATTTATTTTGTTTGAAATTCATGTTGAAATTTATAAATATATTTCGAGGCTAAGCCTCATCTCCTATATATCTTTTTTTTTTTTTTTTTTTTTTTTTTTTTTGCCAGGTTGTTGCCGGGGCAGAGAATGAGAAAGTAGATGTCCGTTTTTTTGTTTTTTACGGTAGTTTTTTTTAAATCTCGGAACGGTGCGTTTGGTCACGCGGGATTCACGTTAAGATTTTGTTCCTTAGAAGCGCCGGTTGAGTTTGAGTAAAATAAGTACGTATTATATACGTTTGAAGCCAAAACAACGCATTATTACAAAATAAACAGACATTTATTTTGTTTGAAATTTTTGTTTTAATTCATAAATATAACAAAAAAAAGAAAGAAAGAAATACTGAAGATGAAGCTTTGCCTCGAAATATATTTATGAATTTCAATATAAATTTCAAACAAAATAAATGTCTGTTTATTTTGTAATAATGCGTTCTTTTGGCTTCAAACGTATATAATACGTATTTTATTTTATATATAGATATATAGTGAAACCCGGCCGCCTGTACGACAGTCAAGGCTCCTAACCATTACGCTAATCGGCGACTGCTGTGCGAGTCATCAATTAACGATATTTGGACATCGTGCGAGATACCTAAGCTCGATTAGTTTACACAAAGAGCATCGCTTTATACGCTAATGTTAATTCGTGCATCGCTTCTCAATATGCTCAACTCAATATATATATATATATATATACATATATATATATATATATATATATATATATATTTCAAAGGAGATTAGAATAATAGTCTAAAGAGCTAAGTGTATTTTAATGTAATAGTGAAATTACTAGTTTAATTAAAATACAGGAAATGCTCGTTGTAATTTAGATATATAATAAGCTCGATAGTTAAATGTCCTAGAGCTAATTCAATATTAAGTAATGTGATTTATAATTTAAAAATTAAAAAAAAAATTTTTTAATTTAAAAATCAAATTTTAATTAAATTAAAAATCAGTTTCATAAGAAGGAACAACAACAAAGTCAATTATCTGTAAGATCGTTTCGGAAATCCGTGCTTTTTATTTGTGGTATACATGAAGTCACGTAGAACAATTATACATAGTTTTTTTGGTAAGCACGGTCTCCTCATCAGCAAATTTAGGAGGATTTCTATTGAATTGAAAAGACACCAAAAATAAACCTAGCATTAAAAATAAGGCAGATGAATCTGAAAAATTGAAATAAAAGGTTTGGATTTAAAAATTATAAGAAAATTAGTATAGGTTAGAGATAGAAATGAGTAGAAAAAAAAATATATTTGAATTTACATAATAAATGTTATTTAAAAATATATAGAGATATTTACCTTTTAGTTTTTCTTTTTTTGAAATCAGGAACTGTGTTTAAAGTAGTCATTTAGATGTTTGCTATAGCTTTTTATTTTATTGAATGATGAATTTTAAAAGGGCGACGCTCGTGCAGTAAATTGTTTCCGTTAGCGTATTTTGATTTAAAGACGCTACAGTTAATATATATATATAGAGAGAATATTTATTTTGCAAGTTATTAAGGGGAGATAATTGTCATGTGTTATTGGCTTTATTTATTATTTGATTTACGAGTCTAAGGGCGGTAATTGGTCTAACTTAATTTATTAAAAAAAAAAAAATTGTAATCTATTTTTACTAATGAGTAATTTTTAATGATTTAAGGTGGTTTATATTTATTAAATTTAAACCAACGTTTATGATTACATGATAGAAGCTCATGTCTTGAATTTACTAGTTTGGTTGTGCTTTTTATATCTTCATATTTTAAAATTTTTAGGGTTTCTTTTGTACATAGTGTACAAAATTTATCTCCTGGTTTATATGATTTGGAAGTCTCAATTATTTGCCATTTTAAGTTGATCTAGTTGGCCTTTTCCTTTTAAATGAAATACATTGTATACTCCATAAACAATTCAAACTTGAAGGAGGCCTATATAGAGATGATGCACTTTTCATAACGAATTCTACTAATAAAAATTATGAAAAAGCAATTAAAGCTCTACATAAATTATTTAAAAATTATGGACTTAGTATAAAAATTGACCCTAATAAAAAAATTGTTAATTTCTTAGACATAACCTTAAATCTTGAAAATTCTACCTTTGAACCATACCATAAACCTAACCAATCACTTCTATATGTCCACAATCAATCAAACCACCCTAAATCAATATTAAAATCAATAGTTCCCAATATCGCTCTAAGAATTTCTAGACTGTCTTCTACTAAATCAATATTTACCAAAAATGAAAAATACTATAATGAAGCCCTTAAAAACTCTGGATATAATTCACAAATTAAATTCATAAATGAAAATGATAGAAACATAAACTGCATTAAAAATAAACCTATTAAGAGCGTAATAACATATAATATGGCAATGTCTTCCCGTATACGAGTTAAGAAAAATAACCAAGAGACAAAAAAAGATAAAACCAAACTACAAATATTAGATAATGATACAAATAAACAACAAACTAAAACCCGCAAACGTAAGAATAGACACAAGGAGATCCTATGGTTCAACCCCCCGTATTCCAAAAACCTAGAAAGAAACATAGCTAGAATATTTTTTAAAATATTAGATAAGAACTTTAAAGCCCCCCATAGATATAATAAGATTTTCAATAAGAACACAATTAAAGTCTCTTACTCTACTATGCCTAACCTTCATCAGAAAATAATTAGCTCTAATAATAAGAAAATTAATAAACTACAAAATACAACTATACAAAATACATCGGACTGTAACTGTAGAAGAAAAAATAAATGTTCCCTACAAGGCTCATGTAAAATTAAAAATGTTATCTATAGCTGCACAGTATCAAAAACTCCAAATATACAAGAACCTATCAACAGCCATAACTCAACTACCAGATTAAATAATAACACCAACTTAAATCAATCTACCGATCAATTATTAATCAACCCACCACATTATAATCCAACAATAGACCTAACGGAAAATAATCATAATAATCAAGAGGTAATATATATTGGTTCCACATCTGGCCCAATAAAACATAGAATTTCAACGCACAAACATTCTTTTAAAAATAACTCTCTATCAAACCAAACTACTCTATCCAACTATATTTGGCAACTAAAAAATAGCAATATTTCTTTCAACTTAAAATGGCAAATAATTGAGACTTCCAAATCATATAAACCAGGAGATAAATTTTGTACACTATGTACAAAAGAAACCCTAAAAATTTTAAAATATGAAGATATAAAAAGCACAACCAAACTAGTAAATTCAAGACATGAGCTTCTATCATGTAATCATAAACGTTGGTTTAAATTTAATAAATATAAACCACCTTAAATCATTAAAAATTACTCATTAGTAAAAATAGATTACAATTTTTTTTTTTTTAATAAATTAAGTTAGACCAATTACCGCCCTTAGACTCGTAAATCAAATAATAAATAAAGCCAATAACACATGACAATTATCTCCCCTTAATAACTTGCAAAATAAATATTCTCTATATATATATATATTAACTGTAGCGTCTTTAAATCAAAATACGCTAACGGAAACAATTTACTGCACGAGCGTCGCCCTTTTAAAATTCATCATTCAATAAAATAAAAAGCTATAGCAAACATCTAAATGACTACTTTAAACACAGTTCCTGATTTCAAAAAAAGAAAAACTAAAAGGTAAATATCTCTATATATTTTTAAATAACATTTATTATGTAAATTCAAAAAAAAATATTTTTTTTTTCTACTCATTTCTATCTCTAACCTATACTAATTTTCTTATAAATTTTAAATCCAAACCTTTTATTTCAATTTTTCAGATTCATCTGCCTTATGCTAGGTTTATTTTTGGTGTCTTTTCAATTCAATAGAAATCCTCCTAAATTTGCTGATGAGGAGACCGTGCTTACCAAAAAAACTATGTATAATTGTTCTACGTGACTTCATGTATACCACAAATAAAAAGCACGGATTTCCGAAACGATCGTACAGATAATTGACTTTGTTGTTGTTCCTTCTTATGAAACTGATTTTTAATTTAATTAAAATTTGATTTTTAAATTTAAAATTTTTTTTTTAAATTTTTAAATTATAAATCACATTACTTAATATATATATATATATATATATATATATATATATATATATATATACATATATGTATATGTATATATATATATATATTGCCTTCTTATATTTTTTATCATTCGATTAAAACCTATTTAGTCAGCAAGTCATTTACTCACTAGGATTGTGACAACAGCATATTATTTTCATTCTATTGACTCTCAAGTATATATCCGACACAGTAAGACACAGTCAATCAACCGAGAACTACAACAGTCTATATAAAAACATATAGGATATAAACAGATATATACTCAAGAGCCAAAACAATGAAAAGAATATGCTGTTGTCACAGCCCTATTAATCACGTACAATCGATGTATCGACTTGCTTTCTCGAATTCACAATAGTCCTCATTGTAATTTAAGGGATCATCAGTTGTTTTCCATGAAACACTGTTTCGGAGATTTAAAGCCAAAACAGTATATTAAATGATGGCTCCTCAGCAGTGTAGATCAAACACCACCTTCCTTAATAACAAGAACAAAAAAGAGTCTAAATCTAGTTACCTAGGCATGATTAATTTGGCTAGCCTATTCATGTTATACAAAAATAGCCGTGGCATTCATCTCTGTCTCCAAATTCAAAATGGATATATTTTTTAAATTTACCAGTGTTGTATTTATAAGTTTGAATTCATCCATTTTACTTTTCATACCTCACTACTATTATTCGTTCTTTATATTTTTACATTCTTATTTATTTATTAAATATATGTATTTATATATACACTTTGTTTTATATATATAATATATTTTATATATTACTAATATAGTTCGAGTTTTCTGGTTAATCTTAAACGATTCAAAAGCATCAGGATAACGAACAAATGTTTTATTTAATTGTTTAAATATTTTAGTCTTATCCCCATCTTGTTTTATCATCCTTATTACTAAGCTAGAAACTGATGGTATAAAACCTATTAATTTTAAGGGGATGCGAGCTATTCTTAAAAACTCTGATATAATAGGTAAGAATATCAGTAAGTTAATCGAATAACAAATTAATAAAATTATTAGGGAAATGTTTATGACAAGTGAATAAAACACATACACACAAAAATACACACACACGAAAACACATGTAGAAGATACGCACACAAATACAAATACGTATATATATATATATATATATAAATACACACACACACACACACACACACACACACACATATATATATATATACATATGTTGTCATGGTGATCGTTTAAATTAACTGTTACTTATGCCGTTATAAATAAGAATAGCGTCTTTTAATTTTAAACCGTTATAAACTAAAAAAAAAAACGTATATAAGAATTAACACATAATTAATATTTAATCATACACCCCTCTTGTTATATACACTCCTACTACTTTAAATTCCAACGTCCTCTCCCTTCCAGTCCCCCTTCTTTTCTAACTCTCCTTCATCTACGATTTTTCCATTCTTATTTGATATTATAGTTCATCTATGAATTCTAACGATGCTAGTTGGATATTTCCTCTTCTTTTTGAGGATCTCCCTCTAGCTGAAACAATATGTAAACTCATTCTGGACTCACAGTAATAAATTTCATATATATATATATATATATATATATATATATATATGTATATATATATATAATTATTTTCTTACTATAATAATTAAATACCTACAGACACTAGTGTTTCATCCTTTCGGGATTCTTCAGTGCAGGGTGTCACGATTACTACCAGTCGAACGATTCGAACCCCGCGACACGAGACATCTCTGGCTCGATTAGCGGAGGCCGTATCCATTCGGCTACCATTAACCGTGTGAAATAGCGTTGAATTTTAAACATTTTTAATTTAAATGTTCATTACGTCAGACAGACAGCGATCAAATCGTTATACGATGATCTACGCATAAGAGCTAAATTGACCGACTTTTAATTCAACTGAAAGTGCTCAACGATAAGCAACGAATTTCTTAAAGGGGCTGTCATATATATATATATATATATATACATATATATATATATATATATATATATATATATATATATATATATATATAAGCACAAAGAATTAATAAAACATGTTGAAACACTTTAAAAAGAATTAAAAACATATTTAATTTTCAAAAAGGAAACACAAATTAAGTGGATGTCCTTAATCTGCAGAGTTTCGAAAGAAATACTTTCCTTCTCATCAGAGGGTAGAAATTAGCAAAAATGCGGAATCAGGTATTGCTTTAAAAATATTTAATCAAACTATAAGTAAGCCATTGGTAAAAGTTATAATATAGTGAAGCAGAGAGAATGGGAGGAAAAATGATTTCACATGAATGGATGCTTGAACTTATCCTTTGCTAATGGAGTCAGAGATGGTGTCGTCGCTGGGTTCGAATCCCTCGACCAGCCGTAATCGTGATTCCCAGCATGATAATTTCAGAAAAGATGAACCACTAGTGCTTGTAGGTATTAAACATAATTATAGTAGTAATTATTTCTGACACTTTAAGGACTCAGCTTTTATTGTCGAGCGCTTTATGTAAAAAAATGGGTACTCCTGCAGTATTTTACCCACCGATTTCACGATCTTAGCCGAGCGTTGACGAACGCTTTCGGCGTTAACGCCGACGAAAGCCGAGAATTCGGAGCTACGGTGCAAGAACGCTAAAAGTATGTGAATAGCAACAACATTACAAGGAAAAGATATTACACCCACACAACAAAAATGGATAAAATTAATACAAAAAATTTGGATAAAATAAATCACAAACACTTACCGTAAGTTTTTTTTAAAGTAGAATAAATTTATTTTGTTGAATATTTTTTTTTTTTGGTTCATTTTGTTTTCCGATAGCTTTTTTTGGGGGGGCGGGGAAGCAACAGTAATAAACACTTCAATGTTTTTTTTTGTTTGTTTGTTTTTAACAAAACGTTATTAAACAGTAACAACAATGTTTTTTTTTCAGTAATGTTTGTAGGGGGGGGGGGCAACAATTACTGTTTATCTTTAGTTCCGACTGGAAGATTTTCTACTGACTGTAGAGGCAAAGTAGGGAGCAAAGGGTTTTCAGAGGATGTGGAAAGAAGCTCCTTCCCAACCGGGTAGCCTTCCGCGATTTGATATCGCTAAATTAAATAGCTGAAATGAAAGGCTGTGTATTTTTACTTTGAATAATAAAATAACTGAAATGAAACGCTATGTGTGTAATTTCAATGAAAATTATTCGTCTGCTGCGCGTTCGTTTGAAGCGCCCTGATTGGCTGATAGAGTATCGTACCGCTCGCCATGTTCCGGCGTTTTCCGACGGATGTCGATCAATGCTCGGCTAAGATCGTGAAATCGGTGGGTAAAATACTGCAGGAGTACCAAAAAATGGACTAAGTCGGCCACTTTAGCCCACGTGCGCAGACTGTCATATTTAAATCAGAAAATCACTTTCAGCTTTCCTGAATGACATTTACAATTTATATAAATTTTAATCCCAATTATATTTCTAGCCGCGGTTAACATTGCGCAAACGCTTTGTTCCTTGATAATGGAGATAGAGATGGCTTCCTGACCGGGTTTAATCTCCCGATCGGCGGTAATCGTAACTCTCTGCACTGATGATCCCGAAAGCATGAAACACTAATATTTTAAGTATTATATATATATATATATATATATATATATATATATATATATATATATATATATATATATATATATATATATATATCTTAGCAGGGGCGCTCGTCGTGGCCCCGTTGTAACATACGCTTAAATATGATATTTTAATTTAACCAGATTGCGTATGTATTATTGTAGAGTAAATTATTTCATTTTATATTCTAACCAACATATAGTCAGGATGCAGAAGATAGAAAAATGATTTGAGTACCATCAGCTTGAATCGAAACCCAACCAACAAAACATAATTTCATAATTTAAATTATGTCTACAAGTTAAGTAAAGACTGAAATTTATTTGTACCTAAGTTCAAAGGTACGTGAGTTTTCTAAAATTCAAGCTGCCTCCAGTGAGAACAATGTTTTTGATAGACAAGATGCATGCAAAGGCGGTCGGACGGTTCACACCCCCCACCCCCCACACACACACATAATAAATTCCACAGCCAAACAACGTCGCAGCTCACAAGAACCATGACAGTCAACGAACCGGAAGTCCAAGACTTTTTTGCTCAGTCGGTAGAGTGCTTGCCTCGCATGCAAGAGGCTCGGGTTTCGAATCCTGAGTTCGGATGTGTCTAACTGATAAGCCCAAATGAGGGCGAAACTCGAGTCTTGGGCTTCCGGTTCGTTGACTGTCATGGCTCTTGTAAGCTGCGACATTGTTTGGCTGTGGATTTTATTATATACAATCTCTCACATTCTGAAAAACACACACACACACACACACACACATATATATATATATATATATATATATATATATATATATATATATATATATATATATGACAACATAATATGAGACTGTTAATTATATTTTACATGAATTTATTGTTCGACAGGATATTCAAATAGGAAATATTAAAGCATGTTTTAATTTCCTTAATACACGGAGTTTCAAAGAAACATGTTCTTCTCGCCAGACGAAAATTATTAGCAAATGAATATTAGAAGGAACCCATGAATTCGAACAGTATTATATGAAAACTCCTCATGCAAAAATGTGTCCTTTTATGATAAACTATTTTCTTATTGTATTGAGCTTTATTACATAGTTGGGTAAACTATATAATATTAATATTTATATTCGCTTTAATTTTACACTAGCGTTTTAGTAGTAATTTTTTACTTCTGTATATATATATATATATATATATATATATTAATCAACAGACTGTTTTCGGATGTGAAGTACACCCTTCAGCTTCCAGTTAGCGTCGGGTATTCAGGATAGAAATATGAATCTTTTTGTCATCTTGTTTTTTTGTAGTTATTTCATTTGTAATTAGTTGTAGGCTGTCTATAATTGTGGGGTATTAAAGTTTGGTTTCTAGATAATGTTAATTCATGTTGGGTCATCAGAAGAGAATACACATTGTTTCGGGGCCAACAGTGCATATTCTCTCCTGATGAACGAAAATTTTATGGAAAACAAAAATTATCTCCCACAATTAAAAACAGCCTACACTTAATTTACAAATATAAGAACTACAATGAGAAGGTGACAAAACGATCCATATTTTTATCCTGAATACCCAACACTGAAGGGATATGTTTCACATTTGAAAAGAGTCGTTTGAATAAAACCCACTGAACAGACGAATTGTTGAGCATTTGGTTTCTTCCTTTTCTTTCAAAATTATGTTTTTTAATCCTTTTATTATAACTATTGTTAAATATTTGTCATTAATAGAATAAGCTATCAAACGTCAAATATGTATATCTATCTATGTTTACTATTTTTATTTAGCAAATCTTTAAAGTATATTATTGCATGGTTGAACTAGAATTTACTTACAAGTTAAGCCAAATTCCTCCAAAGGGGAAAGTGTCAAGGGAATATTATTAAAAGACTGTCCCCAGTCACATGCATATCCCAATCAGATGAAGATGTTAGATTTTTGCAGTCCTTGCAGGGACGTGTAGACGTCCTCCTACATACAGCACCTGTTATTCCCAGATGGTCACCCCTCCCTCTGGTACTGCTCAGGCTCAACGTTGCTTAACTTTGGTGATTTAACTGATATGTAGAGGTGAGTATGACATATATTTGGACAAGGTGCAGCATCCGTTGACCGGATTGGATAAAGTAGGTGTATATGCACTAACAGAACAACCGGCGTCGCCCGGGATTGTATGACATAGGTGGTTGTGTACTAGCAGATTATTAAGACAAAACCAAATTCAATTTTTTCATTGTGTGTACGGTCCCGAGCAACGCCGGGTAGCCCCGCTAGTATATATTGATAGCTAAGAACACATTTCCAACAATTCCGTAGCTGTAAATCTTGTCAAATTGACCTTTATGCCGTGCCATATAAAAAGACTTCCGTATGTCAAGAGCAGTTGCTCTAGAAACAAAGTCGCCGTCAAGAGATTCACTAATATTGTTTGATGTGTTAGCACATCTGCTGTAAATCTAGCAAGACGAAAACCATATTGCATGCTAACAAGTAGGTTGCTATACGGAGGTGATTGCCTACGTCTCTATTTATCACATATTTAAGCAACTTAATCATGACGTGATCTGAACTGAGAGGCAGATGAGGGATTTCCTAAATCTTTAAATACAGAAATGACTGACGAAGTTTTCCAAGAGGATGGGAGTATTTCTCCTTAATACAACGTTTTAACTATTTTGCAAAGAATGGGAGCTAGTTCCGGTCGAAGCTTTTTGAACGCTATAATTAGTATTCTGTTAGGTGCGTTCTTGGAATCAAGGTTTTTGATAGGTTTTGCCAACACCAAGGAAAGATATATGGCTGTCGCGGAGTATTCTCACTCGGGGGTGAAAATTCAGGAGATATCTCTGATCACAAACGATGGAATTTGATTCTAACTTCTTAGCAAAGAATTTAACTATGTCAACTGCTTAGGAAATTAACTCAACTCAGTTCGTGATTAGAATAAAGGGTATTCATCTGTTCAGGAAGTGGTTGTTATTAGCCAAATCTCGTAGTAACCATTGTTTTAGATTTTTACATTTGACGATGTAATAATTTTAAAGAAGATAGCTGGAGTCATGGCGAGTTGGGAAACAATCACGCAGATAAATCCGAGCGGGGGGGGGGAGAAAAAAGACGTTGATGAAAGGATTTCAGAATAAATTGATGAATTTATGATTACAAACAGAAAGTAAATATTAAAATAAACCTCAAGACGTCTTTCGACCGATACATTATCAAGAGAAAAAACCCGCCAAAATGTCGGCGAATACAATTAAAAACGAACAAAGAATTTTTATGTGATTGTTTCCCAACTCGACATGACCCCAGTATATATATATATATATATATATATATATATATATATATATATATATATATATATATATATATACTCGGGTTTTTTATTCAAAAGTAATGGACTAGTGAATTCAACGAGATTGGTAGATAGTGCTCAATACAAAGAGCTGATAATACTTGTTTATTGTTATATAAACATGTTTACATCCCGCTGCTACAAACAGCCGCTTGTTTCAATCAAACAACAGATATCATCAGGCAGCGACTTGACTATTAAAATGTTCAATGAATAATCCATTCATTCATTCATTTATTCATTGAACATTTGAATAGTCAAGTCGCTGCCTGATGATATCTGTTGTTTGATTGAAACAAGTGGCTGTTTGTAGCAGCGAGATGTGAGCATGTTTATATAACAATAAACAAGTATATATATACGTATATATATATCACTTTCCTTCTCCCTCTCTACCAACCTGTGTACTTACTTATAGTCCCTGTCTTTCGTTCCCTCTATCTCTTTATATATATATATATATATATATATATATATATATATATATATATATATGATTGTTGATTGTTGAGCTGGATTAAATCCGACGATATGAAATAAAATGGAGGTGGAAGGACCTGGATACTCAACGTTTCGCCCGATTTATGCGGGCTTCTTCAAGAGGGATGGTCGGGCGAAACGTTGAGTATCCAGGTCCTTCCACCTCCATTTTATTTCATATATATATATATATATATATATATATATATATATATATATATATATAGTAGAAATGATAATTAATAAAAACTGAAGAAAGTGCTCAATACTGTTGTAAAGCAAATATGCGTTTTATTTTTTATTACCGTATCTTTCTGTGAAGTTACATTATTGTTTCAGCTACTCGGCAGTTTTTTATTGCCTTCTGTAGCTTCCTCAGACTTTTAAAGAATTGTTCGTTATGATGGGATGGAAGAGTGAAGGATGTCAGGGGAGGGGTGCGAGAAGAGCGGAAAAAGAGGAAGGGAACAAGGGGGAAAGGTGGGAGGGGGTGCTTGGTATGTCGGTAATGTTTTAGTTTTTGAGTTTAAGGACCTTGTGGGGGAGGGTCTGGGAAGTTCATTTCTGGTGTGGCTGAGGGCATAGGGATACATGGAGGGGGAAGGGGAATATATATATTATGTCACTAGAGTTTAGTTTCCTAGAAGTACATCCAATGAAACAACATGTGTCTACCAAAAAGTGCTCAATGAGCAAACAGAGCAGGTATATTAAATTTATTTATACAAACATGTTTGTATAATGTTCGTATAAAAAAAATTATACAAACATGTTTGGTTAATGTTTGCATAAATAAATTTAATATATATATATATATATATATATATATATATATATATATATATATATATCGCACTCTCTATCTAATTCTCTCTATCTAGCTCAATATTGGCCCTGGCTATGACCTTAAACTATATCCGATGGTGAGGCCCCAGCTTGCGGGTCTTTGGTAGTGTGGAGCCACCCTTTAATTGTCATCGCTCCCAGGTCCACTCTGCCCGGAGTTGTAGTACCTGTTATGGTCCCAACTATGGGTTAAATAGAAACCAACTTGAAAAAAAATTATATTAACAATTTTTTCTTCAAAATAATTGGATTCGGCATTAAATTACCTGAAAAGGGTTGGCATGCCGTAAAACAAAAACAACCAACAAACCTACTAGCACAATCTCTAGATTTCTATATCTCTGTACACACATACACATACATATACATATACATACACACATACATGTACATATACATATACATCATTATAAAGTTATATGTCATATATATATATATTATGGCAGTGGAGATTAGTTTCCTAAAAGTACTTCCAATTAAACAACAAGTGTCTACTAAAAAGTGCTCAATGAGTAAACAGAGCAGGTATATTAAATTAATATATATATATATATATATTTATATATATATATATATATATATATATATATATATATATATTACCTTGAGGCTTCCGGTTTTGTTGAATTGTAAAATACACTTAAATATTCTTACGAAATACAACTTTCGTATTTATTATTACAGAGCAATTCTCTATCGAATATTTTATTGTACCTAATATATGGTAATGATTTCAAAAGTCACCAAAAAATTGACTAGGGTGCTTATATCAAGAATTGAAATCGAAATCTTTAGCGATCGAACAACGTTCCCTACCGATGTAGCTGGAAAGAAAGATTTATTATTAAGACACTTTAAGAAATGAATTGAATTTGGGCATGCGCAGAAAGAAGTAAAAATATGTCGACAAGTTGAAATGAACGGTTTGCATTTCAGCTTGCCGATATAGATAAAGAGGAAGGGAACAAGGGGGAAAGGTGGGAGGGGGTGCTTGGTATGTCGGTAATGTTTTAGTTTTGGAGATGAAGGACCTTGTGGGGGAAGGTCTGGGAAGTTCATTTCTGGTGTGGCTGAGGGCATAGGGATACATGGAGGGGGAACGGTGATATATATATTATGTCACTATTCATCGATTCAAACAAAGATATTATTCTTTAGAAATCATTCTTTGCGTATGAATACTATTTCCTGTTAATTTCAGCAGTATGTGACCAATGGTTTTGGAGTTTATCGGTTAAATATTTACACACAGACACACACATGCATTTAATGTTATATATATATATATATATATATATATATATATATATATATATGCGAATAAAGCTACACAGAATATTCCACGTTTCATTCACGCTAGGATTCATTAGGCTTATGCGAGAATTTTGTAGTTGTCTCGCGTTTTTATATACGCACCTTCTACTGAGTTTTTAGTTAGCCAATCCTAGCGTGGATGAAACGCGAAATATTCGGTGTAGCTTAATTGCCATATATATTTTATAACTTACTGTTATATAACAAATTCCCCAACCAAACAACGTGGCAGCCAACAATAGCCATGAAAGTCAACAACTGGAAGTCCAAGACTCGAGTCTTGGACATCTGGTTGTTTACTGTCATGGCTGTGGTAGGCTGCGACGTTGTTTGGCTGTGGAATTTATTATAAATAATCTCCCACATTCTGAAAATCATATATATATATATATATATATATATATATATATATATATATATATATATATATATATATATACTTTTTGGGGTAGAGAGGGCTCCCGTAAGCCGTGGTGAAGGCAACCTTTCTAGGAGAAGCAAATCTCTGATTTAAAAAACCATAAAGCGGAAGACCAGTACCCGCATTAAGCTGGTCTTCAGTTTAACTTGTTGCTGGCTATCTTGCTCTTGCTTGTTGCTGGATCTCAATATTTTGAACCGAGAGAGAGACTTAGCTGTCGTACAAAGCTAAGACTCTGTAACATCATCTTTGTATAGATACTCCCTCAGGCATTTGGGCTCATGGACTTTAAGTGTCTGAGGGAGTGGCACTCGTCTGATAAGACGTTGCAATCATCATATATATATAATGCAAGATAAAAATCCATTTTATATAGATCATCGTTAAGAATAGCGCTTAACTCACAATACTTACAATAGAAAAGCATCCCTCATTTGTTTTGAGAGCACATACATTCGACTACTGCCGATAAGTGCTACATAATTTACAAAATATTGAAGGTGCTGATAATAGTTAGTTCGCTGCACCATTAGAAAGGTCGATACAAAATTTGAGGAGGTAATTTCCGAGAAAAAGTGAGTATAAATATGGTATTGTTGCGACTATTGCTGATTACTCCTAACTCTGCATCGGACGTAGTCCTCTGCACCGTATCATGAGAAAGATTAATACAAAATTTCTGCCAGATCGGCCAGTAATTTCTGAGAAGGAAGGATGGAATACTGCTGCCATATCTGGGCAGGAGCTGCTAAAAACAGCCTATCCTGCCTTGACAGAGTACAAAATAGACTTTGTGGCTTAGTGGGTGATGCCCTTTTCTCTACCCTGCAACCTCTCTCCCACAGAAGAGACGTTGCAAGCCTATCATTGTTTTATCGCTATTTCCATGTCAGGTATTCGTCTGAGCTCCAATCTCTGATCCCCCCTCGCCAATCTTTCACGAAAAACACCCGTCTAGCTGAATCCACTGTCGAAAATTTCCCCCACTCTTTATCTGTGCCTAAATCAAAACGTAGATTCCATGAACAAATCTTCTTTCTTAGAACTGCACGCCTGTGGAACTCTGTTCCGTCTGCCTGCTTCCCACCTGACTACAACCTGGATGTCTTCAAGTCCAACATAAACAAATTCCTAATGAACCGCCACCTCAAGTAAACACTTCAATAAATCTTCACACTAACGTACTGTACTTGCAATAACCCTCATCCCTGAGTGGCTTCCGGGCCTTGATAAGTGTTGACCACCGTGTAAAAAAGAAACAAAAAAAAACAGAAAAAGTCGAACGGACAGACCGACAAATAAAGAGATATATGATATAGATAATAGCTTGGTTTATTTAAAAGTACTTTAGAGTCAACGGATAGACATCAACCATTCATTTAATTAGACTTTACTCATATTTCAAAGTAAAATTCCCGAAAGCCATCCTGTTGCCCACCCCCTAAAACGGCGCATTTCAAGAAAGCGGCACTTATAATCAGAGGATATGGTAAATATATACGCTTGATTAGCTCCATATCTATCTCTCTCTCTCTCTCTCTCTCTCTCTCTCTCTCTCTCTCTCTCTCTCTCTCTCTATATATATATATATATATATATATATATATATATATATATATATATATATATATATATTTATATGGTTACAAAATTTTATAACGGATTTAAATAGCGCTGGGGCAAATGCTATTATTAAAATTGAGGACTTTTTTTTTTTTTGACGTTTAATCAAGAAACACTACAAAGTCTAAAATCAATCTCCAAAACATGTAGTTCAAAATTATTTGAACTGAATGAAGGGGGAAAAAACAAAAAAAAAAGGGGGGGGGCTAAAAAGAATTAAATAAACGGAAGACGTCTTTCGGCCGATCCTTTTCAACAGTAACATCGGCAATTTGAGAGCAAAAAAAAAAAAAATATATATATATCGAGGTCTAAAGACTAAAATTAGCGAATGAGGGGGTGAAATTAATGAGGATTGGAGAAACAGAGAAGCATTCTCAAACCACACCCATAAGTTCAAGATTATGGGTGTGTTCTTTTTGCCTACACAGAGTTGGTTTCCGTAGAATAATTGTAACTGCTTCGAGAATTTTCAAATGTATTTTTCCCCCTTCATTCAGTTCAATAATTTTAAAGGAGATTTATTTGAAGAAAATTGCGTTAAAATAACTTAGATGTAATATGAAAATGAACGATGTAAACAAAATGCCGAAAGTATTAATTGTTTATTTGGATAATTTAAACGCGAAAAAAAAAAAAAGACAGGACAATTGGGACGCTGAAAACGTACACAGTAAAACAATAGGTTTTATTGTCGCGTTGTTTGTCTGTTTATGTATGCATGCGTAACCGGATGTTGGGTTACAAGTCATTTGAGTTTTATAATCATTTGGTAATCAGTGTGAAGAAGACAGTCGTGATGCACCAGGGTGACGCATCACAAATCACCATCAATGGCAACTTGCAGACCTGAGACTGTCCAGCACTTTGCGTATCTTGGATCCAATATCCATTGAACAGGAGCTACCAACGCATAGGTATGTAACATACTAGCACAGGATAAAAAAAGTATGTAACATACTATAAAAGGACTAAAAAAGGTATGTTACATACTAGCACAGGATCAAAAAGGTATGTAACATACTACCACAGGATCAAGAAAAGATACGCCACATGCTATAACAGAATAAAAAAAGTATGCCCATTTTATAAGTGTATTGCTTATTTTTAACTAAGATGTGTCCCATTTATTCATATACGAATCAGTCACAACTTACCTAGGTTAAAAAAAAACATTTGAGGATAAGCATTAATAAGATTGTCAAATTAATAGTGATGAACAATATTAAGAGAGGATTGAAAACATGAATGGAATTGAAAAAATTTCATAACTTGAAAGAGCATGGTTCAATAAATGCCTCACTTCTTGCACAAAATGCCGCATCTACGAATACTGTATTCTAAGTTCATTACTGTATGGGGCAGAGACTTGGACCACGTATGCTCGTCACAAGAAAAGACTGAACGTCTACTATGTCCGATGCTTGCGACATATCATGGGCATCAATTGGTGGGATAGAATCACACACGAAGAGACGCTAAGACGTATCGGCGGCCGCTCCTTGTTCCAGACACTCAAAATCCGACGATTGAGATGGCTTGGACACCTGCGCAGAATGCCCGATGACCATCTCCCTAAGGATATCCTCTACAGCAAACTGGCAAATGAAACAAGAAGTCGCGGTCGTCCGGTGCTACACTTTAAAGACGTGGCCAAACGGGACCTGATCGCCCTTGGCATCGATGTGAATGTGTGGGAAGAGCTAGCCGAAGATAGACCAGCATGGAGACGTACGTTAGTAAGGGTGGCGAAGGACTTGAGAACCTTTGGTTCGAGAGGCTGTTGCAGAGAAGACAAAACTAGTGACTACGTTTACTGCTGTTTGCATTAATCTTTCGTAGATTGCTTGCCATTAAATAAATATATATATAATGAGTGTATCGATTCGTTTCCTAGATGTAAATTCAATGAAACCCACGTGATTATTAAAGAGTGCTTAGTGCAGGACAGAGCTGGTATATAGTCGGTTTATTATACAAATATTATTAGTTACATATGTGCATACATGTTTCAGTGGAATATCAATTCAATGTTAAAATCTCATTCCCCCCCCCAAAAAAAAAAGAATCGATATTGAAACGGGAGTAAAAATTACATTGTTTTTATAAAATGTCTGGGTGTGGTTAAGGTTCTGGAAGAAACTGAGGTGTATAAATTGTGAATGTGAGTAGTAGGATGGAGGTGTCGTGAAGGAAAGGAGTGTGAGTGAGGGAGGAGGGGTAAGTACGATTTCGTATGGTTCAGCTCTCACGGTATTCTTTTAACCTGGTGGTTATTTATTGGCCTAAGTTTTCACTTTGATTTGGAGTAATGTCGTTACTTTAGTATCTGAATTTTTAAGGTACAAAATCTATACTCTTTTAAAACAGTGTCATACATTGTTTGTATGTGTTCTATACTTCATATTAATACGGACTGGGTATTATGATAAAAACAGTTCTTAACACATATAGACACATATAGAGGAGGGGAGATTCATTATTATGATGAAGAAGGCACATTACTTGTAAGAGGGTCATACAAGAGTTCGTTTATAGATGAATATACAAAACACAATTACCTTTTTAGTTGTAAAGACGACACGAAGACAACACAGTTACAAAATTATTAATGATTTCTTTATTCCTCAACCGACCGATTGATGATGTCAGGAATTCAAACCTTTTCTACTACATGGTTTACTCTGCTCCCTTCGCCTCTAAGGGGCTCCCAGTCTCCAACTGACTATCACTGTGTGTGATCTGCTCTGATTATCTGATTCTCTCTAACTTAGAACCTTCGATTCATACATTAAGAAATCTCCTTTGTTTATGATGTCAGAAGTGTGGTTCCCAACGTGACTAACTTTCACGTGGATTTACATATGTCTGTCCGAACACACTTTTGGCAAACAAAGAATCCTCAATTCTAATTGCTTAATATCTAACCTATTTTTAAACAATATTTTTTTTTTTACTCGCAGTGTCCATTCTTTTAACTGACATATTTAATATCCAGTTATTCTAAAAGAATGGACAATCGCTTTTTTACGACATAAATAATATTCAGTTATTTCTAAAAGAATTAACAATGGACTGCATTAATAGGATTTCAATTTTCCATTATCTTTCAACACTTGCCTACAGGGTTCGATTCTAGCCTTTTCCTAATATCATTTTCACTTATCCAGTTTGTCTTCATACGTACATGAGAATGAGAAAGCCCTTCTTATCTAACACAAGTTGCGTGATATATCTTTTGAAACAGTGTCATACAAAAGATTGGAAAGAAAACTAGACGGCATATACACCCGTATGCCAAGAACAATATTAAATATATCTTGGCAAAATCATCCCACGAAGCAGCAACTTTATGGCAATCTACCTGCCATATCTGATACATCAGAGAAGACGCCTACGAGGAGCAAGCATGAATGGGTGAGTGATGTATTGCTATGGACTCCAGGACACGGACGCGCAAGCAGAGGACGACCTAGATCCACGTACATCCAACAAATGGCACACGACGCCAACTGTGAACCTGATGGAAGACAGGAAACTCTGGAGAGGAAGAGTCACATTGGTCCGGGCAAGGAGCCCGTCATGATGATGATGTCATACATTGTACGTGTTCTATACTTGCTCAAAAAATAAAAACTTCGCCATGACAAAGTGCACTGGATTTTCTGTCAAATGTTTGGAATCCAAGTGACGGAGAAATGGTACCAACATCACTCAGAAGAGGTCGTGGAAAATGAGGACGTTAAGATTTTCTGGGATTTCATGATTCAGTGTGACCGACAGATAACTCACAAGAAACTGGATATTGTAGTTGTCAACAAAAAGACTAATGAATGCCAAATTAATGATGTTGCTTGCCGAAACGGCATCAACTTAACAGGTAAGAAGATGGGGAAAATACGGAACTTACAGAAAATGAGGGGGAGATTCCTAGATTTTTGAATAAGAAAACTTCCATCGTGCCAATAATCATAGGTGCACTTGGTTCAATGTTTGATGATCTTATGAAATAGGTGAACTCCTTGGGAATCAGATGCAACACCGCCGTACTCCAGAAGGCTGTTCTGCTTGATTCAGCAAACATCCTACGCCAGATGCTTTCCCTGGAATTGACTCTTTGATTATCCTCGCTAGCTTTGGTGCAAGAGCCTGCTTGCCAGGAAAAAGAAACCGGTGTAATACATCACAACACTGTAATAATAATAATAACAATAATAACAATAATAATAATAATAATAATAATAATAATAATAATAATAATAATAATAATATTTAAATGAGAAATTTGAAAACTTGAAAGTGTCAGAAATAATGATAAAATCATTTTATTTACTTTTATTGTTGTTGCAAGTCCTATATATTTCGCTATAAATAGCTTCATCACGGTAGGAAGTTTAGTACGTAGTTTTTTTTTTGTTTGTTTTTTCTTCATTTTGTGTTAAGGAGGATGTCATGCCTCGGAGTAGAAGAGCAGAGAAATGTACGTCTTATTCCGTTTATTCCAGGTAAAATGATTTTGTGTAACCATACTTACTCTTTATCCCCGACAGGCAACTTCGACAATTAAAATAAAATTTAAAAAAAATCGACGAATAAAACAAATTAATAAATACTCACAGTCAACTCTGCAACACCATGCACTCACTCTATCTTCCAACAGACAACTTCAACTATTAGGTTGGTGCAAAAATAATGTCGTTTTTTTTAGCGTTTAACTTCATATATATATATATATATATATATATATATATATATATATATATATATATATAATAGACAAAGGTAGTTTGCTTGAAACATTGCTGGTAAATAGTAAGTGAGGAGTACCAGAAAGAATAAGATAAGAAGATTATATATATATATATATATATATATATATATATACATATATATATATATACATATATATATATATATATATATATATATATATGATAGACAAAGGTAGTTTGCTTGAAACATCATTGCTGGTAAATAGTAAGTGAGGAGTACCAGAAAGAATAAGATAAGAAGATTATATATATATATATATATATATATATATATATATATATATATACATATATATATATATATATATATATACATATATATATATATATATATGATAGACAAAGGTAGTTTGCTTGAAACATCATTGCTGGTAAATAGTAAGTGAGGAGTACCAGAAAGAATAAGATAAGAAGATTATATATTTAGAGTACTGTTGCCACAACGACATTATTTTTGCACCAACCCAACAAAGTAAAATAACAGTAACTAGTTAAATAGAACAAATTAACAATTTTACTATAAATACACTTAACTAAGTCTCGACAACAAGAACAACAACGACTCCTGACGACGGTCGAGATCACCGATCGAAAGCGCTAGGAGAAATGTGGCTGAAAACCATGAGTACCACTGGTATTTAACAATGTCGACTCAGGAGAGGCGTGGCTGGAGATTGCACACCTCCTAACGGAAAAATTTCACACCCAAGCACCCCTACGGTGGGTATCCATAGTCTTTCAAAGACTTAAGGATCCTCTTTCTTGCAGGTTTTTTATCAGGGATAAATTAATTTGTATACTTTAGTTTTCCTTCCCGGTTGGTTTTTTATTATTATTTTGATTAGTTTTTTTTTTACTTTAATCATTGGTTAATTAATACTTAGCCCTTATTCTAGAGTAGGTTTCGGACCTTGATAAGTGGTAACCTACAAGAAAAAAAACAACGTTGGACGTATTCTGTGAACTCAACGGCCATTTTCTTCCGAGGCCGCTATGTCTTCACTTTACCCCACGATTATACTATAACTACAAACTTCCAGTTTTTTTTTTTTGCATTGGTTTTCACTATAAAACTAAAAGTTGAGAAAATCGACTTCATCAAAGCTACGATTGAAAAATGTGTAGGTACCAAAAAGAGCAGAAGAGAGAGAGAGAGAGAGAGAGAGAGAGAGAGAGAGAGAGAAAGAGAGAGAGATACATAAATGAACGAGTAGAAATTACATGCAGAGAGATTTGCCAGAAACGCGAGTGGAAGAGAGAGAGAGAGAGTGGAAGAGAGAGAGAGAGAGAGAGAGAGAGAGAGAGAGAGAGAGAGAGAGAGAGAGAGGTGCATATTTCGATAGCTAGAAATGACGTCAAAGAAAGCAATTCGAATTCAATTGTCTAAACGAGCTGCCCAGTAAATCCGTTTAATGCAATAAAAATTACATTTTAAAACTTGACAACTGACTTAAAATAAACAGACGATGTTAGTGGGGAAAAGCAAACAGATGTTTACGTAAAACAACAAACAAAATCAATAAATAAACAAACCCATGGACAAATAAAAAGCAATAAACATGGCTGCCACAAACAAAGATGGCTGAATGAAGCAATTAAGTGTCTTCGCACACTTTGCGTTATATTATTAGAGTGTTCGCTCATTGGTTAAGAGACTGGGGTTCAAACCTAGGCCGAGCTATACGATAGCTTTATTAGTTTTTATACTTCTACTTGATATCCACTTATTAAAATGCTAAGGTTTTTAAATAATGTCGTTTTCAAACGTAACCTTCGGCCAAATTAATTTCGATTGTATTATTTCTTCTGAAATAAATATTTTTTGAAAGGTAAGTGCGTTAATCTCAGAAAAAATAGCTGGTGTGTTCTATTATACTTCTGTATAGTAGTTAAGGTAGAAACCTCCGGGTCGCCCTCAATTATGGTCGACAGCATTACATTGTTTATAAAAAGTTATTCACAAATAAGTGTTCCATCGTCTATAGCTAGTTATGAATAGATAATGGCCGACATAATAAATGGATAAATATTCAAATGCCCATACGTATATATCTATAATATAAAGCTGAATGTGTGTGTGTGTGTGTTTGGTCACAAATAGGCTCCTATATGGTTGACTATTATAGAAAACTGATCACATATAATGATAGAAGATGTATCGAGACAAAGGAATGGATATCTTTTCTTGGCCTTTTGGTCAAGATCAAAGTTAAAGTGTAGTATCTGTTCCGGCAGATACTGCAAGCAAAGACCATATGTGGGGGCGACCCCACATATAAGACCTTGGTCAATGTAGGGGCAACCCTTCATACCAATTGTCACTATCCAACTCCCCTACTCCCCGGGGAGTTGGTTCCCATTTCCCCTTCACTCCTCACATTAAAAATCGGCCTTGTGCCTAATTTGCTCGGTGGGGGAGCAAATAAATACCATCTGTTCCGGCAGATGCTGCACTTAAGATAATTTGTACCAGTCAATGGAGGGGAAACCCTCTATACTGGGACAATTATTATTTTTGGTAACCAGAGTGACCCCTTTTAGGGGAGCTGGTTTTTACCTCACATTAAAAACGGCCTTGTGCCTAATTTGCTCAGTGGGGGAGCAAATAAACACCATCTTTGATCTGGCAGAACATGGTTCATTAAAATTGTGGGGTCTGCGTTCGCGCCTGGTCCACAAAGTATGGAAATAAAAAATGTAAAAAAAACGTTTACAAGTGTTTTTGATATAGATGTACATAAGAATACTTTGATAAGTATGTTTTAACTTAAATAGAGATGGCATAATAAAATTGTGGTGTCTGCGTTCGCGCCTGGCCTCCATAGAATGGAAATAGGCGCAAACTTTAATAAAGACGTTTCATATCTATCTGCGTAAGTATACTTTGATAATTATGTTTTAGTTTGAAGAAATATGGTATAATAAAATTATGGGGTGTTCGTTCGCGCCTGACCTCCATAGAATGGAAATATGTCACAAAGTTTAACAAGGTTTTTCAATATAGATTCACAGAATATTGTGATAAGTGTTTCAGTGTGAACAGGTATGGTATAATAAATTATGGGGTTTATCTATTTTATTTTTACTTTCATCATATTTTGCTTTGGTTTTGATATCCCCAAATTTGAAGCTATCTCTTTACAACCCTTCTTTTTCATAACCTAATAAATCAGAGCCATTTTCTGTAGGCTGCATTTGAACCCAGTCAAGGACGCATACATTTGCTAGTGTGTATATATATATATATATATATATATATATATATATATATATATAGATAGATCGATAGATAAGTACAATTGTCTGTGTGTGCCTGTCTGTGTGGGTACATTTTCCTACCAAACTACTCTAAGAGTTATCAGTCTACAGGCTCGCGATTTGACATAAGGGGTATTGAGATTTAGGAAAATCTTTTTAATCGGTTTTCGCCTAGAAATTTGGCTGTCAAGGCGTCAAACTTCAACAATTTGACCTTTGAAAACTCTACCAAACTCCTCCGTCAATTTTGGGTCTAAATACTTGAAAGTTTAGATGAAGATTACCTGGACATGAATCAAACTTTTTAATTTGATGTTAGCCCACAAAAGTAAAATTTAAGGGGTCAAAATTGGCGTTGAGGTTTAAAAAAAATCACCTCTGCAGTCTCTACCAGATTACTCAGACAATTTTTGCTCTAAACAGTTAAAATGTCACATAATGTGTATTCTAAAGTTCCCATCCAGATTGCATTTTTGAAATTCACGAACTGGAACAACCAGGCTTTCGTAGGGCGTGTTCTAATTCATTCTGTAGCTGTTTGAACCTGAAATCATAAAATTGGTCAGTCATCTCATAAGATGTATAGCAAATACATACTGGATTTTCAAGCGTTTATGACAATTTTAAATACCTGTATAAAAAAAAGTCTGGAAACTCATTAAAGGCACCTCGCCCCACCCACATTTTTTTTATTAATGATGATGATAATAAGGAAGTGTTTGTCTATAAACGATCCGATAGTAGCAATAATAATATTTAAATTCATTATGAAAAGTAATTCTTTCTTAAATCGGCGAAGTAGATAGTTAAAGTCTATCTGCTCTATTTTTAGGCAGCGACTAGACAAAACTGATCGACTTTCGTGGCCTAGTGTAGGTGAAGATTTGATCCAGATAGCTGGTAGCATCGGCTAACAAACGGTTATAGGCACGTATAGAGACTTAATTTCTACATCTTATTATTTTTATTGGTTAGATCGAAAATTTGAGCTTCCAAGGTGTCAAAGCTAACAAGATTTGACCTTTGCGGTGCCTAGCATACTACTCAGCCAATTTTGGCTCTAAACATTTGAACTTTATACATAACGGGTATTCAGACATGCAGCAAGCATTTTAATCAGTTTTGGGCCAAAAATTTGGCTGCCAAAAGGTCAAAGTTGAAAGAGTTGACCTTTGCAGATCCTACCAAATTCCTCCGAAAATTTCATCTCTAAAGATTTGAAATTTTAGATGTAGGTAACTTGGAGAGGGTTAAAACTGTGCGGTCTCTACGAAATTACTCAGATACATTTTGGTATAAACATTTGAAATCTTACATAAAGTGTATTCGCACGTAGGGCAAGTTATTAACAGAATATAGGACCCGAGCAAAGCCGGGCTGAACTGATAGTATATATATATAAAAGTGAAATTGTCTATGTGTCTGTGTGTGTACATTTCCCTACCGAACTACTCTGTCAATATTCAGTCTACAGACTCGAGATTTGACGTAACGGTTATTGAGATTAGGGAAAATATTTTAATCTGTTTTCGACCAAGGGGTCAATGTTCAACGATTTTGACCTTTTGCACACCTACCAAACTCTTCCGCCAATTTTAGATCTAAACACTAGAAATTTTAGATGTAGATTACTTGGACATGGATCCAAGAAATATAGAAATAAACTTAAATAGATAGATAGATAGATGGATGGATAGACAGATAGATACCCAAATGAAAAAAAGCAAAAAAAAAACCCAAAAAACAAAAACAAAACGACAGAAAAAAAACAAAAAAAAACAAAAATAGCAAAAAAAAGAGAAACACGAAAAAAACGCAAAAAAAAGAAAACAAAAAAGCAAAAAAAAAACAAAAAACAAAAAACAAAACAAAAAAACGAAAAGAAAAACAAAAAAAAAAAACGAATCTATAAATCAAACAATGCAATGAGAATTAAATGCTTGAAGAAGTTGACAATCGATGAGAACAAAATATAAACGCATTAAAAATCATGAAAAAAACTAAAATAATAATAATAATAATAATAATAATAATAATATTAATGATAATAATAATAATAATAATAATAATAATAATAATAATAATAATAATAATAATAATAATAAAAAAACTAAATTACAAATAAATAAACCAACTCGACACGAGGAAAAAGAAAAAAAGCTAAATATGGCGGACATGTACAAAACTCAGCAATCTCCGAAGAAAAGAAAAGAATTATTCTTTCGGCCGTGTCAAACAGTGTAGAATTCGGATGCGGGAATGCGGAATGGAGGAACTGAGGGTGCGGCTTGGCGATGCGAAATCTACGGAGGCCCGAAAGAGATTGGATTGAGTGAAATGTTGACACGGGACTTTTGGAAGCCGTCAGAGGTTTTTGTCGCTCCGCTGGACAAATTCGCCAAAAATGTCCCCAACGTCACCAGCGAACAAGCAAACAAACAAACGAAACAAGCTCGGCGGACTCTAGGCGAAGTTTACTGACAGACCCCAAAAATCCACGCCAGATAATCCTAATCTTTCAAGACGTCCGCGAGGGAGGGGAAAAGACAATGCCGGGGGAGGGGTTGCATTTGGAGATTTTAGAGGACATATTCCGGAGACACGTTCAGAAATAAAACTAGAGGTAAAGGCGGGTACAGGCTTACGTGTCAACATTTGCTCGATGAAGATAAGAAGATTATATATATATATATATATATATATATATATATATATATATATATATATATATATATATATATACAGATATACATACATAATAGATAAAGGTAGTTTGTTTGAAGCATTGCTGTTAAATAGTAATGGAACAGTACCAGAAAAAATGAGAAAAGATATGTATATATGGTCAGGTCTCAGGTCATGTCATATGCTACTGGTACCATGTAACCCAGTACTACCTGCTTCATGGTTGGGTCACCGGCGACTAAACTGGCTCCCCTACCAGACTTGTTTGGTGAAGAGGGTTGCTAGTCTCCCTGAAGGATTAAAAACAAGACCTTCCAAAGGGCGAATGAACCCTTTTTCGGGGTCAACGGCCAACTAGCACCGTGAATATTTGTGTCTGTGTGTATATATATATATATATATATATATATATATATATATATATATATATATATGTGTGTGTGTGTGTGTGTGTGTGTGTGTGTGTGTTGGGGTGGAGAAGGCACTCGTAAGCCGTGATGAAGGCAACCTTTCTAGGAGAAACACATCTCTGATTTAAAAAACCATAAAGCGGGAGACCAGTACCCGCATTAAGCTGGTCTGCAGTTTAACTTGTTGCTGGCTATCTTGCTCTTGCTTGTTGCTGGATCTCAACATTTTTAACCGAGAGAGACTTAGCTGTCGTACAAAGCTAAAACTCTGTAACATCATAGATACTCCCTCAGGCATTTGTACTCATGGACCTTGAGTGTCTGAGGAAGTGGCACTCGTCTGACAAGACGTTGCAATCATCATATATATATATATATATATATATATATATATATATATATAAATATGATTATTTTTTTTGGAAAAAGAAATCCAGTAGAGTGCTCAATTAACAGGAAAATACGAAAAATAAGAGCGTATTTATATTTATATTTTGTATTTTGTGTACAGAAAATTGTTAGGTGAGACAAATCATTGGTACCGTCGGTTTCAACCCGATAATTAGGACCGTTTTAGATATCCATATCAAGCTCTCTTCGAACCTATATCTAAAATTTCAAGTGTTTATACCCAAAATTGGCGGAGGAGTTTGGTAGAGTTCTCAAAGATCAGTTCGTGGAACTTTGACTGCTTAACAACCAAATTCCGGGCCGAAAACCGACCAGAAAGATTTTCCCAAATCTCAGTCGCCTGTATATCAAATTTCGAGTCTGTAGACTGAAAATTGACAGAGTTATTGCGTAGGGAAATGTACACAGTCAAACATACAGACAGACAGACACACAGACAGGTTCACCTGTATAGATATACAGATATATATAGCAGCTCCACCCAGCTTTGCTCGGGCCCTATGTACTGTTCATAAGGTTATGTACATATGTATATATTAAAAAGTATGAATATGTAAAGTAATGCCTTTCTGTATAATAGTCTTCCTTAATTACTATAGAGAAAAGACAGACAGACATTTTCATTTTTATAGATAGATAAATATATTGGATGCAATATATAGTAATGATTTAAAAAGTATAAAAAAAGACTCATGTGCCACCACCGAGAATCGAAACCAAAATATTCAGCTCACGATTCATTTTGCCTCTGCTGTCAATGACTGGGCTACGAAAACATGTTTACTGCAAGGCTAAAAATTAAAACATGAACCAATAGCTACTACGTTATGCATTCGTGATGCTGGCGTTCGACCTTCACCTGGTAAATTTCTTCTTTTTTTTTTTTTTAATTTTCACACTTTTGCACCGATTTTTCCGGGTTAAAACCCAAATATAAAGTTTTGCATGGATTCAAATACCTTATATATGAAGTTTAATGTCTGTAGACCAAAAACTCTAGGAGGAGTTTGGTAGGCAAAATTTGTTAAACAAAAATATATACGTATACATAAATATATATGGAAACAATTTTGTGTTTACTATAAACTTTTTACGCAAATATTATGCAAGTATAAATCATGTAGAATGCCTGCATGAATATAATTACACGCAATAGTTAACTAAAGATGATTATCCCATTAGAAAATCGAAGCACTAATAGGGTATTAATTAAAATGAATGTTTAAAAGAATATGCAAATTAGCAAGATCTTTTACTAGTGAATGCATATCCACAACCCATATATAAGAAAATTGTATTTTCTTTTTAAATAAATAGAAAAGATGGTTTTTGATATGAATATCGATACACACAAAAGAAAAATAAATTTATAGGAGTATATAATATATATATATATATATATATATATATATATATATATATATATATATATATAAGTGATGAGATGATTCGAATATTTTTCTCGATTTAGATAAAGTTTCCGATTTTGTACTAAATTCCCGATTCCGATACAATTACCGATTCCGATTCTTTAGAAATCTGTAAATATTTTACTATATAATTGTTTTTCTTTGTCCGGATTACCGTAAAAGCACACCTTAAATATGCATATATTTTCTCAAACGTAAAACCACATTTGTGATGAGGTGATCTAGAGATTTTATTTTTACTGGTAGTTTAAAATCAATAAATATTTATCATTTTATTATTACTAAAAGCAGTGAAATATGTTTCTTAAAGTAAAATCAAATAAAAACAGATAATATAAGGAATCGGTTTTAGCATCGGAAAATAGGCTAAAATTTTCCGATTCCGATACATAAAAAGCTCCGATTTTTCCGATTCCGATACACAAAAAGCTCCGATTTTTCCGATTCCGATTAATCGTCCCAGATCAAAATAAAATTGAATAAATTACAATATGTACTTGTCTATCAAAGCATTTGATACAAGTACTATAATAATAAATAATGAATAATTGCTCTGTTTAATATATTGAGCTTTTTACTATCTTGATATGTTCTAATTCCAAGATAATATTTACAAATAGGTAAAAAAAATACTTAACAAAGATGCCAAGCCGGACACAAGTTCGCAAATACAGATGAAAAAAATGAACCACCTAATGTACACGGACGATCTGAAACTTTATGAGAGAAGAAAAATGGACGTAGGAAGAATCAGAATCTTAAGCCAAGAAGAAAATGAAAAAGGGCGCACAATCTATCTATCTATCAATCTCTCTCTCTCTCTCTCTCTCTCTCTCTCTCTATATATATATATATATATATATATATATATATATAACACAAACACACACACACACACACACATATATATATATATATATATATATATATATATATATATATATAATAAATGACAAAATGTTATATGCCAGAATCTTCAGCCAAGAAGAAAATCTATCTATCAATCTCTCTCTCTCTCTCTCTCTCTATATATATATATATATATATATATATATATATATATATATATATAACACACACACACACACACACACACACACATATATATATATATAATAAATGACAAAATGTTATATTCCAAAATTCATGATGTTGACCATCTTATAATTTATTGCTTTATGTCATTTGACTTATGCAATCCTTGGGAGTATCTGTTTCATAGCGCGAAATCAATCGCTTAATTATTATATCAGTCACTGAATCTATAATGCCCTGAACTCATCAGAAGAAATAGCAACAATCAATCCGTCACAAGGAATTGAAATGTGATTTGACATGGCAAAAATCCGAAAATACAGATACTTTTATATTTTTCCATTACGCCATATTGAATTTTTATCAAACCATATATATATATATATATATATATATATATATATATATATATATATATATATATATATATATATATATATTGAATTCGTTAAAATCTCTGACATGTTTCATTTACTTTATCTATTTGTTGATTTTTTTATTTGGGTTTTTTTATTGTAACGAATAAGATACCAGTTAATATTTAAATTCTGAACGAAAGTGAGTGAGGCTTTGAATCCATAATGGAAACAGCGTTTAATAGCAGCACGGAAAATATATTATTTAAAAAGTAAAGTGACATGAAACTACATGATTGTTTCTGCCTTACGAAAGAGGTCATGTCAAGAATTCAACGTTTTAACATGCCGAAAAAATTAAACAGTGAGATGGACAACTTATAAGAATTTGGAATATAGACTTTTGTCACACACACACACACGCACATAGTATTTGCAGCCCAAATAAGATCTCCTCACTACGGCTACTCCACAGATTTTCCGAGGAATGGTGCACCTTCTCCAAGTGATATTACCTCAAGTAATAGCACGAAGCTGGATACTCCACCAGAATAGACAAATTCTTGTCCTGGAATCCAGTAAGACCATGAGACCAACATGAAAGATATACTACAAGATATAAAATGGTTAATTGTGGAGAGGAAAATTATGTTCTCTATTTCTTTACTAACTCAGTGTTTGAGAGATAAAGAACTTTAATGGAACATTCGAATATCTATGTATCTCATATAGATTTCAAGTGTTAGCCCCAGGTTGTGGGCCCCTTGATTTCTGAGAACTTCGACTGAAGTAAAATAAAACACACACACACACATATATAGTACATCATAAAAGTGAGTACACCCCTCAAATTTGTCGCCGCCACAAATGCTTAAGCCATCAGAACCAAACAAATTACCTGTCGTCTAATCAGACCATAGGACATGGTTCCAGTAATCTATGGGCTTTGTTGACATGTCTTCAGCAAACTGTTTGCGGGTTTTCTTTTATATTGTCTTCAGCAGAGGCTTCCTCCTGGTGTGCTAGCAATGCACACCAATTTGAGGAGTACAAAGATAAGTGTGTCATGTCTACACTCAAACATGGTGGTGGGAATGTGATGGTCTGGGGCTGCATGCGTGTTGCAGGTATTGGAGAATTACATTTCATTGAGGGAAACATGAACGTCGATATGCACTGTCAAATACTGCAGCAGGGCATAATCCATTCCCTCCAGAATCTGGGCCGTAGAGCAGCGTTCCAGAATAACAATGACCCAAAACACACTTCCAAGACAACCACTGTTTTTTTTACTGAAGAGGCTGAGAGTAAAGGTAATGAACTGACCAAGCGTGTCCACAGACTTGAACCCAATACAACATTTCTGGAGCATCCGCAAGAAGAAAGTAGAGGTGCGCAAAGTCTCAAATATCCGCTAGCTCCGCGACGTCATAATTGAAGAGTGGAAGAGCATTCCAGTGGCTACACGTGAAACTCTGGTAAACTCCATGTTCAGGAGAGTAAAAGCAGTTTTGGATAATGATGGTGGCCACACAAAATATTGAGAGTAGACATATTGTATGTTAATATTGACAACTTTTCGTAAGGGGTGTATTCACTTTTGTTGCCGGGGATTTAGATGGCTATATTTTGAGTTATTATGAGGGGAAAATAAATTAACTCTGTTATATATGTTGCAGACAGACTATTTTTCATTGTTTCAAATAATCATTTTTTCAGTGTTTTCCAATGAAGAGATATACTAAAATGTTTGAAGAAATGTGAGGGTGTACTTGTGATACACTATATATATATATATATATATATATATATATATATATATATATATATATATATATATATATGTGTGTGTGTTTGGAGGTACAGAATTTATATACGATTTTAAATTTAATAGGCGGCGGTTTCTCAAGAGCTCTTTCGGCTATCAGGAAAAAATCGATAGCGTAAAAATAATATTATGTCGAAAATAAAGGGTTCTAAAGGGGAATTATTGAATGTACCAAAAGTACGGGGACACAAAAATAAGTTTATTAACGTTTAAAAACGATTAAAATATTGGCACAACGAGGGGAAGAAAAGAAGAAAAAAGCGGAAGACAAATTCAAAGTTCCAACTTTGAATTTTTCTCCCGCTTTGTTTTTCACGTCTCAAAATTTGAAAAGGTGTTGAACCATTTCAATTTTTGTACCATAATTTTTCTTGCCCGCTGATATATAACATAGTTAAAACCGTCTACACATCGTCGCAAGATATGACCGTATTTACATAAAAAATAAAAATAATATATATATATATATATATATATATATATATATATATATATATATATACACACACACACACACGGCATAATACATTGACACACCGGCTCTCGTCAGATCACTGAAGTTTAGCAACGTTGAGCCTGGCGAGTACCAGATGGGTGACCATTTGAGAATTCTAGGCGCTGTAAGTGCTCTCTTTCAGTCGTCAGATCTCTCAACTTGCCACTGGTATGCAACAATATATATATATGTATATATAGCAAGGGTGAGAAGCCTTGACTGTCATTTGGACTGTCGGGTTTCGATCCTGGCTTGAGGTAGTTGTATGTGGATGACTATATATATATATATATATATATATATATATATATATATATATATATATATATATATATGTATAAGGAATGAAAAAATACCAGTGGTGGTTGACGTTATGTTATGAGAAAAATAGAAAAAACCGAATGAAATTATTAAAAAATCAACGTTTCGTCCTTATTTCAGAGGACATTTATTTCAATTATCCTGAAGATGTCCTCTGAAATAAGGACGAAACGTTGATTTTTTAATAATTTCATTCGGTTTTTTCTATTTTTCTCATAACATATATATATATATATATATATATATATATATATATATATATATATATATATATATATATATGAAAAGTAAATGTTCAAAATAAAATTGAATAAATTACAATATTTACTTGTCCATCAAAACATTTAATATAAGTACTATAATAATAAATAATGAATAATTGCTCTGTTTAATATATTGTTTAATATATTGAGCTTTTTTCCTATCTTGATATGTTCTAATTCCAAGATAATATTTCAAAATAGGTAAAAAAAAATACTTACCAATGATGCCCCTTAATAGTATACGTGGAAAATGCCAAGCCGGACACAAGTTCACAAATACAGATTAAAAAAAAATGGACCATTTGATGTACATTGGCGACCTGAAATTTTATGAAAGAAGAAAAAGGCGTAGGAACAACCAGAATCTTCAGACAAGAAGAAAATAAAAAAGTGCGCACTGCTAGTTAGAAAAAGTAATGTTAAGCCTGGTACTTCCGAACCGAAGGAAGATTAGGGCACTAAGTGATCATGTATCTACAAATATATGGGAGGTTTGGTAGCAGACACCATCAAAGCAACAAATATGAAAGAGAAAATCAAAAAGGAATACTTCCGATGAACAAGAAAACTCCAAGAAAATAAATTATACATAGAAACCTAATAAAAGATATGGACCGTTTATAGGTTGGATCAAAAGAAAAACTGATGTATCTCGATCAGAAAACCAGGAAACTCATGACCATACACAATGCACTACACCCAAAGGATGATGTTGACCGATTTTACTTGAATAGAAAAGACGAAGGAAAAGGACTGCTTTTTTATAGAAGACTTTTTGAATGACACGAAATAAGAATTTAAAAAAATACAAAATGCAAAACACAGAGAGGATAATTACCGCAGCAAGAGACACTGATAAAATGAAGAAAACAGAAAACGGATAGACAAATGTATTAAACGAGAAAATAAAAATGGGAAGAACAACAAGTTAACGCGATAAGAACCAACCATGTCTAATCAAAGATCGAAAAAACAAAAAACACAAGAAGGCAACAACTTAATCATTTTGCAAATGTAATCGAAAGTGATAGAGAGTCCTGGAAATCTGAGTAAACTTGTTGTCACTCAGATTCCAGGAAACAACATAGGTTGGACTCAAAGAAAACTCATAGTGAGTGAATAATAATAAAACACAATATCAAGGAATAGTTCTAAAGAACTTGAAAAACAGAAATCAACATCAAGAGAAGAATTCAGACTATGCTATGAACAGTTATACTGAAAACAGCTAAAAACCCTGAATGCGGAATTCGATCTATCCGGATGCCAACATTATATGGCCAAAGACTCATTATCTGAAAGTACTTCTTTTAAACTCCTCGGTCTAACGTTCACAGGAAACATAAGTTGAAACAATAATATTGAAAGCATTGCGAAAAAGATAAATTCTCTCTACCGTGCTAGAAAGCTACTAACGCCCGAAATTATCCTGTACCTCTATAAGGCCACCATTCGCCCATGTATGGAGTATTGTTGTCATATTTGGGTTGGTGAATCTGCTACTAGTCTCTCACTCCTAGACAAGGTTCAAAAGAGAGTCGCCAACCTGATAGGTCCTGAACTGTCAGTTAAGCTTCAGCCTCTGTCCCATCAACGAAATGTTGCATCCCTCTGCCTTTTCTACAAGTATTTTAATGGTGATTCCTCTGACGAACTGCAAGCACTTGTACCCCCTCGACGTAAATACCCCCGACAAACTCGACACGTAGTAAAGATCACACAGTAAAGATCCCTCGATGTAAGATAGATTTCTACTCCAGTAGTTTTTTTCATCAGAACCACTAGACTTTGGAATTCCCTTCCCAACTGTACTGACATGCAGAAGTTCAAGTGTAACGTGAACCGACATCATGCTGCCCAACTCCCTACATAGTACCCATGTAGCCTAGGTCCCTGAGAGTAGCCCCCTACATCAAAGTGACAATGGGCCTTGTTTGAGATGAATATATATATATATATATATATATATATATATATATATATATATATATTTATATATATATATATATATATATATATATATATATATATATAAAATTAACATGAAAAATACAACCAAAAAACAGAAACTGCAAAATTGTTCAATTGTATGCAAATTACCCCCCGACTCCGGCCAGTATGTATCAAGAAATATGGAAAGACCAAGGAATGAAAGCACCAAACAGACTTCCACTAGATGGCCTTGAAATGGGCTATAACCCTAGGGAGGCTTATTGCTACTGAAGACGATTGGTCATTGCCAGCGAGATATCAATGGCAAACAACTGTTGCGATAATGCAAATTCATTTGCAAAGTTTATCGAAAGAAGTGAAGAGTACTGGAAATCTGAGGAAATTTGTTGTCAACCAGACTCCAGGGAATACTACAGGTTATTGTCAATGATCAGTTGCTGAAGATAACCTGTGTGAAAACTATTACATTACAAAATGGCCGCCATGCCGAAAATATAGAATTATAATAATATGACACAACTTCGTGTATACTTAAGATAATGTTATGGAATTTGCTGTAGTTGAAAATATTGATCACGAGTGATGCATGTTGAACTTAGTTAAGATAGATTCCCATAATTTTATACATTTAACATGATTTTATTATTACTTTGTTGCCAATTCAAAGATGAACACCATTGTGAAAACGCTTAATTATAAGAACATCACAGATCTTTTTTTATTTATGATATGATTTGAAGAGGCTCTTATGCTACAATAGGAAAAACGCTTGAAAATATTATCTACATTAAGTATGTTTGTTTTCTTCAGACTTCTAACGAAGAAAGATGGCTTCGTCTTTGTTCAAAATCCGGAACTTTGTATTACAATGAGTATCGGTTCAGTTTATGCATTAATTGTTGCAATACTATCTCCTATCAAAAAGAAAAAGATTAAGGGTTGCTGTTCATTATACCTATTTACTATGCCTCCCCACGGGACAGAGTTAGACACCAGGGTCGTTTTTTAATGTGGATAAAAGGTACAAAAATAAAAATTGTCTCAGTCGTGAAGGATTTCTCCTCCACCGAAAGAGAACAAGAAAATGAAGTGCAGCATCTGAAGAACAGATGGTATTTTTTGCTCCCCCACCGAGCAAATTAGGCACAAGGCCGATTTTTAATGTGAGGAGTGAAGGGAGGGGGAAGGGAAAGAAGGGACCAGCTCCCGAGAGGTGGGAAATGGGAGCTGGTTAAAGGTCAGGTATGTGGGGTTTCCCCCACATCTGGTCTTTGCTTGCAGTATCTGCCGGAACAGATGGTATTTATTTGCTCCCCCACCGAGCAAATTAGGCACAAGGCCAATTTTTAATGTGAGGAGTGAAGGGAGGGGGAAGGGAAAGAGGGGACCAGCTCCCGAGAGGTGGGAAATGGGAGCTGGTTAAAGGTCAGGCATGTGGGGTTGCCCCCACATCTGGTCTTTGCTAGTCATAGCTAGTCATAGCTTGCAGTATCTGCCGGAACAGATACTACACTTTGATCTTGTTTATATATTTTATTGAGAAAGAAAAAATTGAACATAAAAAACGTACAAAAAATTCAATTCAACAAAATTAGGCACAAGGCCCTACAAGAAATTGGGAGGGGGAGGGTACAGGGTCTTTTTGACTATGTAACAGATGAGACTTTGAAGTCTTACTCTTGACTGGCAACATTTACCAAAATACCTCAATCACTCTGTGGATCCTAATCTAACTAATAACCCCAGCGTTCAATGTAAAATTTAACTATGTACAATTTGTATATTCATTTCTGTATGTTGTGTGTGCATTTTTTTTTTTTTTTTGTGCGTGTATGTGTGAGAAAATAAAGTTCGATTTCATTAGAAAGAGTTCTTGAATTAATTGGCATAAAATGTTCGTGGAGTGGGAAAAAACTAATGAAAATGTTCATTTCAAAAATAAGGAAAAACTACTAATGTGTTGTTAGTAAGACCCCCCTGTACTATTCTATGTGGCTAGATCCCCCACTGTTTTCTGGGGAACCGAAAACAAGCAGAGCATCCCTAATGGGGTTTGGGGAAGTCGCCTTAATGGAGGTGGGAGAAAATAAAGCAACGGATGGAGGGGGTAGGAAGGTGACCTCTGAGTAGGGGGATGACCGGGGGCATCAGAAAATAAAGATGAGGAGCAGGGGGGTTGGGCAGACTCAGAGGTTCTCTAATACCAAAAAATAAAATCAGGAACAGGATCTCATTTGTACCACCAGTCAAGAGTTACTTTACTGAACTTATAATGCTAACCTAGGCGGGATGGGTTCCGTAGGACCCAGCACCGCCCATGCCATGCCTAAGGAGGGAACACGTATTGAAACTTGGCTCCTCGACGGATGCACAAACTAGTGCTGTGCACCCACCTCTTGTCAAATTCCACTCTAGGCAACCTCTTCCAATCGCATCTGATCTTTACTTTAAGCAAATGTTTAAAGTAAACGATCAGATCCCGATCAGGAACAGATGTCCCTTCGTGGACCAACTTGAGGCGCGTGATCCAAATGGTCATGCGCGCTACTGCTAGGATCGCCAGGAAAACCAAACTTTCCTCCCTGGGGAACGGCGGCTCCATGTTGTACACAAAAGTTCCTACGTCGAGATCGAGCAGACACTCGGCATCGATGCGAGCTGTTACCCCCTCGACGTACCTTAATAGGGGCTGTATCCGGCTGCAACTAAAAAACGCGTGCTCGATTGTTTCGGGCTCGCGTTCGTCACAGCACAGACAGAAGCGGCTGGTATGTTCTTTATACCGGAAAAGTACGTTGAAGAGGGGCAGCGCATTTCGGACCAGTCGCCAAGTCAGGGAGAATTCCGAGTTATTCAGAATCTCCCGTCTCGGCGCCCAACACCATTGAGAACGGACAACCTCCATCGACCATCCCATCCGCCTACAAAGTGGATCCTTCACGGTCCCCTCCACTAAATCCCGGTACAGTTTCTTCCTTGGCTGATCGAGGACATTGGTCCCCGGCAAAGCTCTAAGAGCGGTTCGGCATTCGGAGAAGAACTTGGACTCCCCCTTCGGTCTACGACGACCTTCTACCGAAGGGTTGGGTTTGAGATTGGGAAACGAGTTCTCAACCACAGGGACCCAAGGAGCGTCTCCTTCAAGCGAACGACCCAGGAAAGCCAATCTCTCGGCGTTTCTATGACACAAGAGACTGGGCTGACCCAGGCCTCCCTCGCCCGGATTTTGAACACAGACCTCTCTGCAGACATAATGCTTACCCTCGTTCCACAAAAGTGAATCGAGGCGCCCTTGTAAGCGGGTTAGTCGTTCTGCAGGGAGAGGAAGTACAGACAAACGGTAAAGGATGAGCGGAAAGACGTATGTAGCACACGCCTCCGCCCGACCCTTCAAGGACAATTTCCTTCCAATCCAAGTCTTTACTGACGATTTGACCTTAGACTGTACTTCCGACCAATTCTTTTCCAGCTGAAGTCCCGGTCCAAACCAGACACCGAGAATGCGGACCGGTCCATCGGTCCAGCTGAAAATACCTGGAAGCGAGTTTACCCCGGTCCAGGCCCCCAACCGCAGGCCAACAGACTTGCTACGGTTGAAGATGGCCCCTGTTACTTCTTCGTATCGAGCGAGCGCCTCGACCACCGCTTGGACGTCCGTGAGGCAAGACACGAACACGGTGACGTCATCGGCGAACGCGGAAACCCTGGCTCGTGTGCCTCCAGGGAGAGCTATTCCGCGCAGGACTGGTGTAGCCGCCTCGTCCCTTAACTTGCGAAGGAGGGGTTCCAACGCCAGGACATACAACAGAGGCGACAGCGGACAACCCTGTCGCACCGACCGAGAGACAGCGAATGACTCTGACAGCTTACCGTTGATCTGCACCGCTACCGTCGGCCTGTCATACAGAACAAAGATCCACTTGCGGAAGTCCGGATTAAATCCGGCAGCCTCTAGCACAGATCCTAGGAACCGATGGTCGACCCTATCGAATGCCTTGGACTGATCCAAACTGATCAGCGCGGCTTCGGCGTCGTCTTCTGTCCCCTCTATGATCGAGCGTATCAAGTGCAAATTGTCTTGAATCGATCTCCCCTTCACAGCATAAGTCTGGTCCGGTTCGATCAAGTCAGTGATGACAACCTGCAAGCGATTCGCAAGAATCTTTGCCAAAATCTTTAACTCTGTGTTTAGCAGAGTCAAGGGCCTAAAATCATCAAAGTTTTCCCTCCCACCATGCCGTTGACCTTTCCTCAGCAATGTGATCACTCCCTTGGTCACCTGTCCAGGGATGGAACCCTGGGCAAACCAATGGTTGAACATATCCTTCAGAATAGGGACCAACATGGGCGACAGCCTCAAGTAAAACTCGTAGGGTAAACCATCAAGCCCCGGGGATTTGTTATAGCCGACCTGCTTCAACGCAGTAATGACCTCATGTTCAGTAATAAGACCATCACAGCTAGCCGCCCGAGCCGCCGTGAGGCGGGGCGAGTCAGCCAAATAGCTGCCAAACTCATCAACCCTGAGTCCGGGTAGTTGGGTGAAGCGCACCGATAGATGCTCCCGAAACCCCTCGCAGATCTCCCGAGTCGATACTAAGGGGTGTCCTTCCAGGTTATGTACTTTACGAATGTACCCATCCGAACCGCGCCTTAAAGCAGCCTTACGCTCAACAGCGTCAACATTCACAGCCTCGTTAGAAACTTTCTTTAACCTAGCCCTAACTACTTGACCTTCATACCGCTCGCTAGCCAAGCGGTTGAGATCCTGTTTAGCTAGTGCTTACTCTAGGGGGTCCCCCCCTCCACCGCCCGGGTCAGCTTATCCTCTAAACGCTTCTTTGCCTTAGCCTTATCTATAGCGAGGCGTTGGCTATACTGGACAGAGAAGCGCCTAATTTTGGCCTTGAGACTAACCCACCACTTACTCCCTGTAACCGCCCCCATTAAAGCCCGCTGAATTAGCTCAGTGACCTTCAACCGGTAGTCCTCCAGCTCCAACAAGGTGCTGTTGAACTTCCAGTATCCGGCCAGTTTAGGCCTAGCACTTAAGCTCAAACGGGCCATAACAAGTTTATGGTCCGAGTGTCCTAGCAAGTGGAACGTGGGGCAAGATAGGAAGTCTACATCGCCTCTTCTAACTAACATCCGATCCAAGTAAGTGCTTGGATGGGAAGGCACTACAGGATGCCACGTCCACATCTCCCGCCCCGGATGATCCAGACGAAATCTGTCGACGAGATCGCACGAGGCCATCAGGTCAGACAGACTGCTGTCACACCACGCCGACCCGCTAGTCCCCTCGACCTTATCTATTTTGGGATCAAGGATTGCATTCCAATCCCCCATTAAAACTAACCGTTCCGGATCCACTAAGAAGCCCTCCAACCGTCGAAAAAAGGTTGCCCTCTCTACAGCAGCATTGGGAGCATAAACAGCAACAATCCGAAAAACACTACAATTAACAGCAACATCAACAACAAGCGCCCGCCTGTCCTCGCCTGCGTGAACAACATTCACCGACGCTGACAGGGTGCGACTCACTAGCAAGGAGATTCCACGACTATAGGTATTGCCATATGCTGAGTAGACATCGTAATCGTTTACCAGCACCTGACAATCCCCGTCACAAACAAAGTGGGTCTCCTGGATAGCGGCAATATCTACCTTGAGGGACACCAAGTCTCTCACAACGCGCGAGGCCTTGCTCCGACACCTGATGCCCCTCACATTCAATGTAGCCAAGTTCAAAGACATGATCACTTACCTCAAGCACTGTCACAGACGGGTCTGAAATCCTGGGCAGTGAGGACATGGCAGGCCTGGCCAAGGCTGCCGGTAAGTAAATCCGATGAAGGTGATCCATCCTTGGCCACGCCCCCCACGTCCAGGGGGAAGGTTAGTTTGAGTGCCCTGCATAGCGATGGGTGTACATACATGGGGATTCTACCCTCACATTTAAAGAAAATGTTGGTCAGTGAAGGATGGTCCCTATCCACCAGCTGCTGGCCTGGGATCGCATTCTTCGCTGCCTTAATCATTGCCCACATTCCTCCAGTCCTAGCATCCTTTTTGACCCTAACGAAAGTGGTCAACAAGGGAGCGTCCTTGAATTTAGTGGGGTCTGTTACTAGGTCTCCACCGACTTTTTCAAAGTTTTTAAGTTTATTGTACCGGACCTTCTGTTGTCCTTTAAGGTCCGGAGCCGGTTGGAGAGGGTCTGTTTCACAAATCTTGCTTCCTGGCAGGAAGGGGAGCTTTTTGGTCCGTTCAGTGCGGACTTTGGGAGTGGGGGAGGGGATCTCTTTTGGTTGATGGGGAGGCTGAGCGCTTGGGGAGGGGGTAGCCTGCTCGTTTTCTTCTTTTTGGCTCCTGTCACGGGATGAGGGGCGGGAAGAGTTTCTTGGGGCCTTTATAGGAGAGGGGGAAGGTTGTTCGGGTTGCTGGGGTGTTGGGATCACAGGGGGCTCATCCTGTGTTGTTGTTGCGAGGGAGTCCTTCTCAGTCTCAGTGGGGGTAGGAGGGTTTGCGCGTGTCTTGCGGCTTTTCCTCCTCCTGGCCCTCCTGATCTCTGTTGCGCTCAGGGCCATAGAGACTGTTGTTGTCTCTTCCTCTGCCTCTGACGCGGCCTCCTCCTCAGATTCTGGTAGTTTCCTCTTGTTTGAGGAGGAGGGTGTCTGTGTGTCCATTTTCTCCGTCTCGCTCTTCGGTTGTTCTTGGTCTTGGGTGACTGTCTGCAAGGATGGCTGTTTGTTGATCTTGCCTTTCTTTACGACCGTCACCCAGCCTGTCGGTGCCTCTGGAGGATTTGCGGCCGGCGCGGGAGCAGCGGCTTGATTTGTTGTCACGCTTGTTCCCGCCGCTTTTGTGGGCTTCTTCCCTCCATTCCTCTTTGGACAGTCCTTCACCATATGCCCTTTTTGTGTGCACAGCCAGCAATGAGGCCTCCTCCCTTCCACTATAAGGGAGAGTGTCCACTCTCCGAACTTGAGTGTGGCTGGAATGGCGTAGAATCCAGCCTTGTCCAGGACCATCTGTACTTTGTAGTCCCTGGTCATGATGTTTCTCAATCCGCGGACCGGGGTGACTTCCTCTACGTCTCCATACTGGCTAAGAATAGCCCCCAGTTGTTTGGCCTCCATATAGCAGGGGACGTTTAGAGCAGAAACATTTGCTCTCCTCTTGTTCATATAGATGGGTTGGAGCTTTATGTTCCTGCTCTGATGGCAGGTCCTGGACAGCCTGACTGCATCTTCGGAGGTGGGGAGCAGAACATCCCACTGTGCGTAACTCCTTCTACAGATGTAGTTGGCGGGAATGTTCTGCTCCAGCAACACGTTCATCATGGTGTCCTTGTTGACGCCCGTCAGACCCCTTGTCTTGGTGTCCGAAGTTATCAGCGAGAGCACTCTTTTCTCCAGAACTTCCACTTGACCCGGGAGGGGTTGGATGTTGTTCCCCTGGGTATACTCCTTGTAAGTGGAGTCGAAGAGTGCTCTGTAGTCTTCGGGCGTCAACTTCCCTTGCTGCTCTTTGGGGCCCCATGCCGGTCCTCCATCCTGGTGGGTGTCAGCTGGACTCGGGTTGGGGGGCGTAGCTGGTGTTGTGGGGCTCTCCATTGTTATGGGCATTTTTGGTTTCGGAACAGGGCCGTTACCAGGCAAAGTAGGCCATTGTGTCTTTGGCGTTGTTTCGTCCTGGCTTGGTTTGCTCTCCGGGCCGCTCCCCTTTCTTATTTTCTTCCTTTGCTGGGTGGCTGTCCCCTTGGGGGATGGAGGTGTCTCCCCTTCTGGTGCCGTGTTCCCAGCTGGAGCCTTGGTGGGTACTGTCAAGGGTGTCTCTCCTTCCAGCTTGCTTTTGTTACCACTGGCCGGAGAGTCACCCCTTTTCCGTATTTGGTCCTCTTGGGGAGTGTTGGGGGGCCAATCACTGTCTTCCCCGCCGAATAGTGAGCAGATGGAGGCTATTACATCTTCGTCCAGCGCCTCGGTTTGGTCCGCGGTGCTGTTTTCCTCCTTTTCTGTTGAGGAGTCGCACTTTGGGGGAGCGGGGGATGGGTTCCCCGGTCTTCCTCCCTTGGTTCTGCCGTCCTGGGGTGCAGCTGGTTGGCTGGGTTCTGCACTTTCCCCAGCTAGTGACTTAACGGCAGCTTTTTCCGCTGGGTTGCCCTCGTGGGGAGCGGTTGCAGGTGCTTTTCGGGGGGTCGCCGCGGGCTGCGGCCCTACCCTCCCGCTTTCTTCCAAGGTCGCCGCGCGCCGGGGCCCTACCTTGTTTCCTGGCGCCGTCTCGCCGGGAGATGCATCAGCTCCCTCACATAGGGAGTCGTTAGCAGTTGAGATGCTGCGCATTTGGGGTGACGTACCCCTCCTGCCTGGCATCGTGGCGGTTGCACTGGCCGCTGGCGCGGACCAAAGTGTAGTGGGGGAAAATAAAACCCAGGGGAATGGAGGGGGAGGAGGGGGAGGAGCGGACTTTGAAGAAATTAGAGTTTTTGACTTCCCCTCACGGGGATGTCGGGTTAGCAGCTCAGATCCCCCCGCGAGGGGGGAGAGCAGAGAAGAAAGACGCAGTGGGTGCTAGCGGGTCAGAGTGCCGCGTCGCAATTAAGAGAGAGAGAGGATAGGCATCCCTGCCCACAGAGGGGAGCAGAAACGAAGCACCCGCCCTACCCCACGTCACCCTACCCACTAACTTACCCCAACGGAAGCGAGAAAGAGAACCCTGTCTGCTCGATCCACTGGGAGAGCAGCGAAGATAGACAAAGTTTGGGCCTGGCAGGTCAGAGTGCTGCTCAGGCAATTAAGTGTTGAGAAATTAGACCATCCCAGTCTCGAGAAGTGAGACCGAAACGAAGAAAAAACAACATGCAAAAACAACAAATGAAAAAAGAAGGTAATAGTTTCTTCCCCAGAACTGCTAAACTTTGGATTTTGCTTTCTCAACTGTACTGACATGCAGAAGTTCAAGTGTTACTCATCTCCCTTCATAATGCCCCTGCAACTTATATCGCCGATAGTAGCACCCTTCTTCAAAGTGGCATTGTGCCTTGTTTGGGGTGAAAATTGATTATTTAAAAAAATCTAGCCATCATGGGCACAGTTCAAACAATTTTGATAAATTTCCTCAGAACAACCACAACCGATGGTGCATCTCAGTTCCTTCAGACGACAAGTGAATCTTCGAGATTTACAATTCTTGCAGTAGCATTGTGTGTGTTTGAGGTAAACCTCTGGCAATTGTTCATCGCCTAATCAGAGGAAGTATATTTTCAGTTGCGCCGTCCTGGTTCCAACCGAGAGAAATATGTCTGGCCGTGCGATCAGTGATGATGCGCTCGCTGGATGTGCATCTTCAAGGAAGACTAAGTTGGTGGTAACCTCTCTGGATCTTTGGAACCGTTGAGGAACATTTTAAAACGCACATCATTGATGTTTGTGTCATTTTCATTGGTGGAATACAGATTGCGGATGAAGTTCTCCACATCAGTCAGAGTTTGGCCCGTGGGTGTGCCGCATCCAAGCACGCCCAGTAAGGGAAAATACTGATGAATGTTCTCCACGCTGTTGTTTTGCTGATCTAATTATTATATGATGATCCGCGCATAAGAGCATAATTAGGCGGCTTTTGATTCAACTGAAAGTGCTCAACGATAAGAAATGAGTTTCTTAAAGGGGCTTACATAATTATTTTAGTAATCATTAAATACCTACATACTTTCTTCCTAGATACACACACTCACACACACACACACACACACACACGCGCACACACACACACACACACACACACACACTCTCTCTCTCTCTCTCTCTCTCTCTCTATATATATATATATATATAATAAATATATATTCGCCATATATATATATGTATATATATATGTATATATATGTATACATATATGTATTAATATATATATATGTATATATATATACATATATATACATATATATACATATATATATATTCGCTCTCTCTCTCTCTCTCTCTCTCTCTATATATATATATATATATATATATATATATATATATGTTTGTCCGCACTTATTCGCACCAGGCACGGTGAAGGGATTACAGTAGACCGTCATGTGTTCAACTTCTCAGGTGTCACTCTTTTCCATAACGAAAAAGTTGTATGAGCCAGAGGGTTGGATGTTGGCATCCCCCCCCCCGAATGATTAGTAGGGAAAGTACCTTTGATGAATTCGAAATATTAAATTCACAGCTCAAAAATCATGAGCCTCGTTCCAACGATGATTTTTTGTATATGAAGGCTAGGTTAGCTGAACTGGCGCACAAGTTCACGAACTCCCCTATCAATGCTCGTGAGTTTGTATGGACTAAAATTCACTATCAAGCCGTCAAACTCCTTAAAACCAATAAGGATATTTACATCACTAAGCCGGATAAAGGTGCGGATGTCGTTATCCTTAATAGGAATTATTATAGCGGAAAAATGTTGGATATTTTAAATGATAAATCCAAATTTAAAAGACTTGGTGACACATCTGTTGATAGCACTTCGAACACTGAAGTAAAACTCCAGAAACGGTTTCTTCAAATACATAAGAGGAAATTTATTAGTAAAGATACTTATGATAGAATCCGGCCCGTAGGTTCATAACGACCCAGAATGTACGGGTTACCAAAGATCCACAAGAACGATGTCCCTTTAAGACCCATTCTTTCCATGATCGGTTCACCCCAGCATGAACTGGCAAAATGGTTGTCCGAGATTCTTGAGCCTGTACTAAAGGAATTCTCGGGTAACTGCATTGAGGATTCTTTTCGTTTCGCTGCCACTATGCGCGAACTTGATTTTAATTCAGAAACAACTTTCCTATGTTCTTTCGACGTTACCAATCTTTTCACTAATATACCCCTTGATGAAACTATTCAAATTTGTTCGGTTATGCTCTATCGTAGCACATTAATTCCTCCGGATTTTCCGGAGAATATTTTCCTTGAATTCATGGAACTAGCTACCAAGTCGGTCTGTTTTAGCTTTAATGACGTAATGTATCAACAGGTAGATGGTGTGGCCATGGGTAGTCCTTTGGGTCCTATCCTGGCCAATATTTTTCTAGGCTTTCAGGAATCCTTACTGTTTACTCAGGTTTCTAGACCTGTTCGTTATTGGCGTTATGTAGATGACATTTTTGTCATTTTCAAGTGCCGCCATGAAGTAAGTGATTTTTTTCTGAAATTAAACAGTCTCCACCCGGCACTTAAGTTTACTATAGAGGAAGAACAGAATTACTCTTTACCCTTTTTGGACGTCCTTGTAGAAAGGATAGGGAATCGGTTTAATACAACTATATACATGAAACCTACCTTTACAGGGTTGTATATTAGTTGGGATTCCTTTGCCCCTATGAACAGGAAAATAAGTTTAATTAAGACCTTGGTCCACCGTGCACTCATGATATGCTCGCCAAGCAAACTTGAGGAGGAACTTAAGAAAATAACGGACATGCTTATTAGAAATGGTTTCCCTGGTGGTATAATTTCTAAGCATATCCGCCAAAAACTTGCTAGTTTTAACACTAAGCCTCGTTTTGGTCCGGCTAAATGTCCGGTTTATTTAAAGCTCCCCTACATAGTTTCAATTAGTAGAGGTTTTGTTAGCAAGATCACTTCGGTTGTTTCCCACTGTTTTTACGCGGTGCAACCCCGAGTACTGCTGTGTACCAAAACTGCCTTCCCAGCGTTTAAAAAAGATGTACTTCCCACGCTACAAAATAGTCTAATAATATATGAGTTTAGATGTCGGTGCGATGCTGACTACGTGGGTCGAACTTTTCAACGTTTAGGGGTCAGAGTGGCACAACACGTTCCTGGATATTTACGCAAGCTTTTTATATCATCCGGGCCTTTAAGGAATACATCTAGGCCTTTACGGAATACATCCGGACGACCACCAATTCTCGAATCGTCAATTGGTGTTCATTTGTATGAAAATAAAACTTGTGGCCAAGCATATTCTGATGAATGTTTCCGCATTTTACATAAAGCCCGGAACAAACAGCACCTCAACATTTTGGAGGCCGTCAGTGTGCTGATGCGCAAACCAGTTTTATGTAGACAAAAAGAACTTTCACATAAATTAAAGTTATTTAAAGAACTCTAAAAAAAAAAAAAAAGTCTACATGTACGTTGGTTTTTCTGTTTTGTCTATATTTATTTGTAGACGACGGATTTTCTTAATTATATATAATTTTTTCTTTTCTTGACTTCATCTCCTCCCCTTTTTCCATTCTCATTCGTTAATTTAATGCAACTTACCGACGAGATCTATTGAAAAGGGTTGGTCGAAAGGTTAACCTCTAGATCCATTAACTTTTTTACACGAAATTTCGTATCGATCCCTTTTTTATTCGATGTTCTTTTTAGTCGATTTGTCTCTATACAATTTCCCGGTTCTTCTTTTTTTTTTTTCACCCATAATGACTCCATTCATACTTTTCAAAGCAATATTAAAATTGTGTACCACGAAACATCTGTTTATATATATATATATATATATATATATATATATATATATATATATATATATATATATATATATTGTGTATTAAGGCTGTGTTTAGGCAGAGCACGAAGTGTTTTTGCTGAATGATTTTTTTTTTGTAATTTTTCCATTTTTCGAATTCTTATGTCTTATTCGAATTCTTATGTCTCATTCGAATTTGTGTAGGGAGTCCCGGAGATGTTTTCGTCCATCTTTATTGGTCAATGTTTTTCAGGCTGTTGTTTTGCTGTTGAAGGTTGTGGCGGAGAACTGGACCAAGGTCTGCATTGTGTACAGCAACAAAGCTCCGTTTATTTCACTGTTCCTGTTTGGATCAGATCTCTCTGGTTAGATCACTGGCAAAGTGAACAAGGAAAACAAAAATGTCCGTGTCCCAGGAACTAATGACCAGCAACTCAAATCCAAGACCTGTCACACATTTACAATGTAACAACATTCTGGTATCAGCTTCGTCGTAGTTACACTTTAGCGAATTGACGTCTGTTACACGGGATGATTCAGCAGCCATCCTGTCATGGAATCCTCTTGCAGCCACGATTTGATGTTCTTGTGTTGACTTTGCTTGACGGATCATCTCCATGCTCAAAAAGTGTTCCAAATTTCGTCTGTTCTCTGGGAGGCCAATAAACCGTCTCCAGTTAGGTAGTGGCACGTCTCTCTTATCCACTTTGCAACGTATCGGCCGGCTTTTTCCTGTCCGTAAAATCCGAGTAGTATACTTGATGTATGTGCTTCATACCGATCAAATACAACATCGACTCTGGAAACCGATTGATTGAAGATTGTCTGCGAGTTGTCCAAAATTGAGGGGATTTGCAGGCTTGCCAATTGATTGGACAAATACCTGACCATCGATGATCATACAAGTTTTCAGGTTTGTTATTGTCAGTTGTTTCTCTACAATTGTGCTTTTCTGAGTGTCACAATCTGATATCTGGGAAGGTTGTGGCGGAGAACTGGGCAAAGGTCTGCATTGTGAACAGCAACAAAGCTCCGTTACTTCACTGTTCCTGTCTGGAACCAGATCTCTCTGGTTAGATCACTGTCGAAGTAAACAAGGAGAACAAGAACGTCTGTGTCTCTGGAACTAATGACCAGCAGCTTAAATCCAAGATGTAACAGCATTCTGGTATCAGCTTCATCGTGGAATTGACGTTTGTTCCACGGGATGATTCTGTAGCTATCCTGCCATGGAATCCTCCAAAGTCACGACTTTGCGATGTCCTTGTGTCGATTTTGTTTGACGAATTATCTCCATGCTCAAAAAGTGTTTCGAATCTCGTCTGTTCTCTGGGAGGTCAATAAACTGTCTCCAGTTTACAGGTAGTGGCACGTCTCTGTTATCCACTTTGCGACGTATCGTCCGGCTTTTTACTGTCTTTGAAATCCAAGTAGCATTCTGGATGGTGTATCCTTAAGCAGAAACTGTCGGAAAGAGGTTGCAGGGAAGAGCAACGAGCATCCCCCCCCCCGCTAAGATACTAAGTTTATTTTGAACTCAAGGTAGGATGAGTTGCTTCTAGCAGTTCCTGCCGAGATGTGGCAACAGTACTCCATCCATGGACGAACATGGCTCTTATACAGGTAGAGAATTGCATCAGTAGTAAGATATCTACTGGAGCGGTAGAACGATCCCACTTTTTTCAGTAGCCTTGGCAACAGATTTGATGTACGTTTTCTATCTCAGATCAGGAATAAAGGTAAAACTTAGAAGCTTGTCAAAACACGGAGCCTCCCCAAGACAATAGCCATTCATTTCAATTGATTCTAGATAGAAATCGGAGTATTGATGATTGAGAGGAAGCAGCTTGGTTTTAGATGCATTAAAATTAACTAGCCACCTCTTTCTCCATTGCACCACTTGATCAAGATCGGAGGAGAGAGAACTTGGTCGTTTAGGGCCTTTGAAGTATTGTTATAGATGGTAGTGTCATCAGCATACATGTCTACGAATGATCTTAGGACGTAATTTGGGAGATCTTTAATGTAGATCAGAAATAGAATTTGACCCAGGATGGACCCCTGGGGGACTGCAGTATTATTACTGTGAGCTTCTGATGCCTGCCCGTAAACAACTATTCTTATGAACCTATCAGAGATAAATGATTTAGTAATCAAGAAGATATTTCCAGCTAAACCGCAGCTTGAGATTTTGTGAGGTAGACCTTTATGCCATACCCTATCAAAGGCCTTTGATATGTCAAGAGCAATTGTCCTAGAAAGGAAGCCTCCGTCGAAAGATTCGCTTATCTTATGATATATATATATATATATATATATATATATATATATATTCGAAGCTATCTCATTACAACCCTTCCTTTTCATAACTTTTCATACTTTCATACATGCTGTCAAAACATAAACCATATTGAGTGTTACTGAGAAGGTTATTTTTGCTGAGGTGGTTGACTACTTCTCTAACTGATTCCAGCAACTTACTCATTACGCACAGGGGACTGATTGGTCCGTATTGAGAGGGAGATGACCGACCGCCTAGATTGGTAAATACGTGTCATACTGATGGAGGTTTCCGGGTTGTTTGAACTTTTGCATATCAATACAGCCAGTGAAGCAGGTAGCAGGAATGGAACTTCCAAAGTCTAATTGTTCGAGGGAAGTAATTATTAGAATAGAAAGCTTTCTGACATATAGGGATATCAACAGTAAAATATAAGATTTATTTGCTAAGCTAGTTTGTCGCGGATATGTACGTCGAGGGGGCACAAGTGCAATGAGTTCATCAGTGCATATGCCATTAAAATATTTGTAAAACAGGCACAGATATGCAGCAGCGATGGAACAGAGGTTGGAGCTTAGTCGACAAAGTGAGACCTGTTAGATGGAGAAAAAATTTTATCGACCATATCCAAGAGGGAGAGGCTAGTGATAGATAAACCAGCCCAGATGCGAAAACAATACTCAATGCATGGCGTGTATATATATATACACACACACACACACACACACACATATATATATATATACACCCACACGCGCGCGCGCACACACACACACACATATATATAATGGGGCCTGTTGTTATATATAAACACACACGCACACACTCACGCACGCACCCCCCACATACACACACACACATATATATATATATATATATATATATATATACTAACATGGGGCCTGTTGTTGGTAGGTTGTAAAATACGCTTAGATATATTTTAATTTATGCAGATTTCGTATTTATTAAGAAAGAGCCAATCCTCTACTGATTATTATTCTATATACACACTGAACACTCAATACTGATTATTCTAGTAACATATCCAAAAATTATGAAAAATAATGAAATGTGAGTTAATTGATTGGTGTGTTTGTAATGAAATAATCAGACAAGACAATATATTAAAGTTATTATTTTAGGAAGGGGGGCGATAATGTAGGTCAAAATTATGACCAATGATTGTCGAAATTAGTAACATATCCAAGAATTATGAAATATGATAAAATGTGAGTTAAATGATTGGTGTGTTTGTAATGAAATAACCATCCCAGACGATATATCAACGTTATTATTTTAGTAAGGGGGGGCGATACAGTTTTAACAAAAGGGCTAAAATAATATGATGGGGTTTTAAGTCATTCTGAACGCCCATAGAATGCCCAGCCGCAATATGTTAATTATGAAAGATGCCGCTGTGGAATTCCCACAGGTCCTGCTAGTTATTATTATTATTATTATTATTATTATTATTATTATTATTATAATTATTATTATTATTATTATTATTATTATTATTATTACTGTATTCAATTATTTATTATTATTATTATTAATATTATTATTTTATTTATTTATTATTTTATTTATTTATTTATTTATTTATTATTCATTTATATTGATTTTTTCAATAAAGAATTAACCAAAAAATTAATTAATGTTGTGTAAATAATAAAAAACGCACTCTTGGTCGCAAAAATCTGCTCGAACGTTCCAAGGAGAAGGTTAACTCAATGTCGACCGAAATCGGTCGTTTTCTTAGCGAAGTCATCTGGGGTACTTATTCTATATTTCGTCCAAAAGATCATTAAAAAAAAATTTTTTTTAAATACAATTAGGCAGATAATTCTTTTATTTTTTACAAGAAAGATCAAATTCTCTACTTATTATTCTATTATGTCCGATAGACACCCAATATTGATTTCAAAAATAAAAAAAATAATTAAAATTAAATATACAACTAATATGTAATCAGCTAGTATCGAAACTAAAACGTAAAGCATTCCAGAATTATTCGTTACCATCTAAGCTCAGTTTAGATGCGTATAAAAGCATTAACAATTTTTTTTAAATATATAACTTTATATTTGCGTCTGCTTAGAAGTACCACGTTCAGTCGACTTACGCCTGCAAAGTTCCATTTTTTTATTTTTAGCCTCTCAAAAGCACTTTTTACTACTTAAAAATTAAATAAGTCCCCTACACATAAAGCTTCAAATCTGTAGAACAAAAATTGACAGGATAGTTTAGTAGAGACTGTTGCGCACATACACACAGACAATATATATATATATATATATATATATATATATATATATATATATATATATATATATACTTGCAGTTCAACCCGGTTTTGCTCGGGCCCTATGTACTGTTCATAACTTGCCCGACGTGAGAATACACTTTATGTACCTATTTACTATGTCTCCCCACGGGACAGAGTTAGACACCAGGGTCGTTTTTTAACGTGGAGAAAAGGTACAAAAATAAAAATTGTCTCAGTCGTGAAGAATTTCTCCTCCACCGAAAGAAAACAAGAAAATGAAGTGCAGCATCCGAAGAACAGATGGTATTTATTTGCTCCCCCACTGAGCAAATTAGGCACAAGGCCGTTTTTAATGTGAGGTAAAAACCAGCTCCCCTAAAAGTAGGCAAAATGGGGGCACTCTGGTTACCAAAAATAATAATTGTCCCAGTATAGAGGGCCTCCCCTCCATCGACTGGTACAAACCATCTTAAGTGCAGCATCTGCCGGAACAGATGGTATTTATTTGCTCCCCCACTGAGCAAATTAGGCACAAGGCCGTTTTTAATGTGAGGTAAAAACCAGCTCCCCTAAAAGTAGGCAAAAAGGGGGCACTCTGGTTACCAAAAATAATAATTGTCCCAGTATAGAGGGTTTCCCCTCCATTGACTGGTACAAACTATCCCAAGTGCAGCATCTGCCGGAACAGATGGTATTTATTTGCTCCCCCACTGAGCAAATTAGGCACAAGGCCGTTTTTAATGTGAGGTAAAAACCAGCTCCCCTAAAAGTAGGCAAAATGGGGGCACTCTGGTTACCAAAAATAATAATTGTCCCAGTATAGAGGGCTTCCCCTCCATCGACTGGTACAAACCATCTTAAGTGCAGCATCTGCCGGAACAGATGGTATTTATTTGCTCCCCCACTGAGCAAATTAGGCACAAGGCCGTTTTTAATGTGAGGTAAAAACCAGCTCCCCTAAAAGTAGGCAAAAAGGGGGCACTCTGGTTACCAAAAATAATAATTGTCCCAGTATAGAGGGTTTCCCCTCCATTGACTGGTACAAATTATCTTAAGTGCAGTATCTGCCGGAACAGATGGTATTTATTTGCTCTCCCACCGAGCAAATTAGGCACAAGGCCGATTTTTAATGTGAGGAGTGAAGGGAGGGGGAAGGGGAAAAGGGGACCAGCTCCCGAGAGGTGGGAAATGGGAGCTGGTTAATGGTCAGGCATGTGGGGTTGCCCCCACATCTGGTCCTTGCTAGTCATAGCTAGTCATAGCTTGCAGCATCTGCCGGAACAGATACTACACTTTGATCTTGACCAAAAGGCCAAGATGTAACATTTCAAATGTTTAGACCAAAATTTGTCAGAGTAATTTCGTTGATACTGCAGAGGTCAACTTTTTTTTAAATTTTGACCCCATTTTGACCCCTTAATATAATTTTTTTAGTCTCAAATCAAAATACAAAGTTTCACCCATGTCCAAGTTAACAACATCTTTAATTTCAAGTCTTTAGACCCAAAATTGGCGAAGGAATTTAGTAGAATCTGCAAAATTACTTCCTAGCTCTACCGAAGTATTGAGCACTGTTGAACTAAATACTTAAAGTTTAAGCATAAAATCATACTGTCGTACATTAATTTATGTGATTAAACGGAGTATATATATATATATATATATATATATATATATATATATATATATATATATATATATAGTAGAAATGGTAATTAATAAAAACCTGAAGAAAGTGCTCAATACTGTTGTAGAGCAAATATTCCTCGTACCCCTCCCCTGACATTCATTCCACCATAAGCGAACATTTCTGTAAAAGTCTGAGGAAGCTACATGACGACATCAAACGGTCGTGTAGCCGAAACAATAATGTAACTTAACAGAAAAATACGGTAATAAAAAATAATAAGTATATATATATATATATATATATATATATATATATATATATATATATATATATATATATATATATATATATACTTATTATCCATTCTGGATTTTTTCCCTTCACCGGACTATCCATTCATGTGAAATCTTTTTATCATTTTTCTTTTACGTCCTATTCTCCTTACCTCACCCTTTTTTTAAACAAGTAAGATCCGTGACTTACTTGTAGTTTCATTAAATGCTTTTATATGCAAAATCCGATCCCGCATTTTGCTAATTCCTGCCCTCTGATGAGAAGGAGAGTATTTCTTCGACACTCCGCGGATTAAGGACTATCCACTTATCTTGTGCTTCCTTTTTTAAAATTGAATATTTTTTTAACTCTTTTTCAAGATGTCTTTTAACATGTTTTATTAATCATTTGTTCATATATTTATATATATATATATATATATATATATATATATATGTATATATATATATATATATATGCGTATAGGTGTGGCTCAGAGACTATTTTGAGGGTGGAGAGTTAGATGTTTTGGATTCGATTCGAGTTGATGGCAGCTAGTCATATATTACATTTGATTTTATATTTGAAACAGAAGGTAAATATAATCAAGAGGCCCAGTGGATTGAAGATATTATTAGGCTCAACGAACCCAAGCCTCAGATGCCAGAACCAGTCATAACTCCTGGTATGATAACAAGAAAACTGGCACAATTATCCAACCACAAAGCACCTGGCATCGACAATGTCCAAAACTTTTGGCTGAAGCAATTGACTGCACTCCACCCCCACTACAGTGATTGCTTCAGCAGGATGCTAAGAGATGAAGAAGCAACACCACCCTGGCTGACAGAGGGGGACACCAGCCTCATACCCAAGACCAAGGAGACACAACGGCCAAATAAATACAGGCCAATATGCTGCCTTACAACTACCTACAAGCTTTTCACTGGTCTGAGAGTCGATGGTATATATGACCATCTATCTTCTGGGGCCTACCTTGAAAAAGAGCAGACAGGGTGCAGAATAAAATGCCTCGGTACCAAAGACCAGCTATTAATCAACAAGACCGTCCTAGAAGACTGTAGGAAGAGACACAAAAACCTGAGCATGGCATGGATTGATTACCAGAAGGCATTTGACAGTGTGCCACACTCATGGCTACTTCGGTGCCTTGAGTTATACAAAGTCCACCCGGTAATTAGAAAAACAATGGCTGCTCACCTTCAGATGTGAAAAACTACAATATCATTAAATCACAATGGAGGAAAAACCATCATCCCTGAAGTAAAAATCAAAAGGGGAATATTCCAAGGTGATAGCTTATCTTCCTTACTCTTCTGTACGGCAATAGACCCACTAAGCAAGCTCCTGAATAAAAACCAGAGCGCCTACAATTTGAGTCAGGGACGCCATCGAGATCTAAGCAAGAGAATAAACCATCTGCTCTTCATGAATGACCTTAAGCTGTATGCTAGCTCTGACACCGATCTGCACCACCTTCTGCAGGTAGTACACACATTCTCCAGTGACATCGGAATGAAGTTTGGCCTGGATAAATGTGCCAAATGTACACTCAGAGCTGGGAAGAAGACCCACACAGAAAATATGCAGCTTAATGAAAACATCGACATCAGGGATCTAGAAGAGCATGAGCCTTACAAGTACCTTGGCATTGAGGAAAACGAGAACATACAACATGCCAAGATGAGGGAGAAGATTAGTAAAGAATATGTACGCCGGGTGAGGAAAATATGCAAAACCCAGCTCACCAATAAAAATAAAATTACTGCCATAAACCAGCTTGCTATGCCAGTAATAACATACAGCTTTGGTATCATTGACTGGCCACAAAAATACATCAACCGGCTAGATGTAAAGACACGGAAGCTACTAACGCTTCATAAAATAATATATAGAAATCAGTGTCTACCAAGGCTGTATGTGCCCAGGGGAGAAGGAGGTCTGGGACTCTCAGAGATTAATCATCAACATAGGGCAACTATTGTGAGCACCGGTCAGTATCTGAGAAGCTCCCAGAATAACACCCTCTCAATAGTATATGAACATCAAGAGACAAGAGCCAGCAGAACAACATCAGTCACCTAGCTGGCCAAACATTTTGGTCAGAGTTGTCTCTCAGATGAGGACGAAACACCAAACAAGTGTGCCACAGAAATAGCAAGAAAGAGCCGGCAGAAATATACCGAGACCTTTCAACAGATGAACCTTAAAGAATGGGAACAACATCAGCGTGCAAAGTATTTTCTGGGGGAACTTTCTCGGGAATACATAGATAAAGAAGGTTCTTTGGACTGGCTCAAAAGAGGATCCCTCCACCACGATCAGGAAAGGGTCATAATGGCTGCCCAAGACCAGGGATTGATGACCAATGCATTCAAGAAGATGGCAGGGATCAGTAATGACAATAAATGCAGATTCTTCCACACAGAATTGGAAAGTGTTGGTCATCTGATATCAAGTTGCAAAGTTCTTCTAGGGGACGGCTACTATACAGCGAGACATGATGAAGTATGCAAGTACCTCCACTGGATCATCTGTAAAAATAAAACATCCAGTGTAGCAGCAAGTCCTGGGAACATCAACCTGAAAAACAGTTGGAAATGATTTATATACCATACATTACGACCATGTAATCCCTACAGCCACCTACCTTGAAAATGCTGCTGTGAAACCTGACATAGTTATATGGAATAAGTTAGAGAGAGTTGCAACCTTGATTGAAGTGAGTGTTCCTAATGATGGCGGTCTGAACAGAGCTGAAAGAGAGAAACAGACCAAATACCAAGGTCTCATGTATGATATGAAAAGAAACTGGAACCTAAAGGGGATATCGATCATACCAGTTATCATAGGTGCCACAGGACTTATGAAGAAGAACCTGAAGTCCTACCTAACTAATATTCCTGGTGAACCAAGTGCAAAAGAGATTCAGACAATTGCACTTAAGGGAACAGCGAGGATACTAAAAAGAGCTCTCGGTTGGTTTCAATAAAAAAGCGGGGCAATGTTGGCAGCTGGTTTGGCTGCCCCATACCCGGAATTACAATCTTCAAAGGAAGAAAAATAAAAAATAAAAAAGTTCAATAAAATAATCAATAGCAAGTTGTCGCCATAATAATAAATACATAATCTGCGTGAATCACAATACGTATTTTAACATATCTTACGACCGGGCAACGCCGGGCGATCTACTAGTATATATATATATATATATATATATATATATATATATATATATATATATATATATGTATGTATATATGTATATTAAGCCAGTGATGACTTCTTCCGTTAGGTTAGAATATCTCGAATGGCGTTAATCGTGACACCCTGCACTGATGCTTCCCGAAAAGATAAAACATTATTGTCCGTAGGTATTTAATTTTTGTAGTAAACAATTAAATGCAAATGTAATATATATATATATATATATATATATATATATATATATATATATAATAATAAACATTACAATTAAATTTACCAAAATGATCCAAAATGATAAAATTAAGGTATATTATAAATATTAAAAAATTAATATTAATAAAATTATCTCAGCCAGATGTAAAAGCTCGATAAAACCAAATAGGAAATAGAGCTTATAACATATATATATATATATATACATATATATATATATATATATATATATATATATATATATATATATATATATATATATATATATATATATAAATGAAGCCAGTGATGGCTTCTTTCGTCAGGGTCAAATATCTCGAATGACGTTAATCGTGAAACCCTGCACTGATTATTCCCGAAAAGATAAAACATTATTGTCTGTAGGTATGTAATTTTTATAGTAAATAATTACTATGTAAATGTAATATATATATATATATATATATATATATATATATATATATATATATATATATGCATATATATACATATATGTGTGTATATATATATATATATATATATATATATATATATATATAGAGAGAGAGAGAGAGAGAGAGAGAGAGAGAGAAAGAGAGAGAAAGAAATGTAATAATGCTAAGATTTATTTAATAAAAAATAACCTTTGCAAATAAATTTTTAAAAAGAATTATACTTTTTATTCCTAAATTTTTTTTTATTTCTCTGTTCAATTTAATTACTACAGCTATTGTTGACTATCTGGTTAGATGATTTTCATCGTCGAAACGTAGATGTATCTACGAGGCGTTTATTTCCCTTGTTTAAATCTAGTATAACTTTTGACGTTTCATATTTACACAATTCCTAAATGCGCCCGCTTCCCCAGTAAGTAACCTGCTTGGGGGTTGGCAATAAATTAACTCTTATCAAGAACAAAATAACGCCTGGACGCATGCAAATGTTAGAATTGAACGTGCAATACATCATGCCGACAGCAACAAAATAACCGTCCGACTGGTACAACATATATCAGATACAATGTACAGGGTGTCCCAATAAAATGTAGAAACTCTTTAAATTACCATAAAACCAACGTTCATATTAAAAAAAGAAGTTTCATACATCAAAATACTGTAAAAAATATATAAACTAGTTAATTATCAAAAGTGTTCAAATTGTTGGCCATTGTGGTCCATGAACAGCTGAAAACGCTCATAGGTTGAATCAAAAACGTTTCTAATCAGTTTAATTGGTATTTTGACATATCTTCTTTCGGTGGTTTCTTTTAACTCATTCATTGTAGTTCGTTTTGTGGTGTGAAACTTGTGAGGTCAAATCCGGTGTGGACAGTACTCGATACTTCCTCTTCATTCTAACTATATATTTTGCAGGTGACTATCAAGATATGCTCTGACATCATCATGATAGTGGGGAAGTGGTCCATTCTGTTAGAAGTGCCATTCTTTATTCCTAAACATCTCCTGGGGAACGTGGCGTAGCGTATTCATGTAACAAGTTAAGATAATTTAAAGAGCGTAGACATTATATTAGGACACCCTATATATATATATATATATATATATATATATATATATTGTCATCACCATACAATACTGTTTCGCTGTTTCACAGCTCATCCGTGAGGCTAGACAGGCAATAGGCAACTGCCTCAAGTCATATATATATATATATATATATATATATATATATATATATATATATATATATATATATATATATATATATATATATACATACATCTTAATATATACTATTTTATAAAGATAAATTGCCTGTGTGTGTGTTCGTTAGAGAAGGAGATTATTTTATAGATAATATTATGTTTTTTATAGATAATATTATGTTTGTGAGAGAGGGAGATTATTTTATAAATAATATTATGTTTGTGAGAGAGGGAGATTATTTTATAAATAATATGTTTGTGAGAGAGGGAGCTTATTTTATAGATAATATTATGTTTGTGAGAGAAGCAGATTGTTTTATAGATAGTATTATGTTTTTTTATAGATAATATTATGTGTGTGAGAGAGGGAGATTATTTTATAGATATTATTACGTTTGTGAGAGAGGGATATTATTTTTTAGATAATATTATGTTTGTGAGACTGGGAGTTTATTTTATAGATAATATGTTTGTGAAAGAGGAAGATTATTTTATAGATAATATTATGTTTGTGAGAGAGGGAGATTATTTTATCGATAATATTATGTTTTTTTATAGATAATATTATGTGTGTGAGAGAGGGAGATTGTTTTATAGATATTATTACGTTTGTGAGAGAGGGATATTATTTTTTAGATAATATTATGTTTGTGAGACTGGGAGATTATTTTATAGATAATATGTTTGTGAAAGAGGAAGATTATTTTATAGATAATATTATGTTTGTGAGAGAGGGAGATTATTTTATCGATAATATGTTTTTTTTATAGATAATATTATGTTTGTGAGAGAGGGAGATTATTTTATAGATAATATATTTCTGAGAGAGGGAGATTATTTTTTAGATAATATTATGTTTGTGAGAGAGGGAGATTATTTTATAGATAATATTCTGTTTGTGAGAGAGGGAGATTATTTTTTAGATAATATGTTTGTGAGAGAGGGAGATTATTTTATAGACACCATTATTACACGCATAAAAGCTATATCCATGGACATTCATGCATCTAGCTCCCAGCTGTTATAATCATGAGTTACAGCGAGTATCGAGTTCATGACACCAGCATCCACAGCTTGGTGCACTACCAATGGGCTACGCCGACTCGCCACTTGAACGCACGGTTTTTTCATCGATATTAACAGCTTCGAAACTGTTATAATCTCTTATTGTTTAATTTTCTCTTGCTTAGGGTTTGTTTAAGAGCTATATGCTATTTTTTTATTCATATACGTATATGAATTAAAATTAAAAAATTAATAGTTGAAAATAGCGGATTTATTTATTAAAATCTTAATTTTTGAATCGTAAGAGGTTGGACACTTAAGCTTGAATTATAAATTTTGAATATTAATTATTTGTTAAACAGTAGATTACTTATAACCTTGACCCATGACACGTTGTTGACGTTGATACGCTGTTGTATAATTAACCCTCAAAAGTTTTTTTTCCAAAATTTTATTCAAATTCATGCGATACTAACGAAGCTACGACATTTTATTCTTTATCAAAGACTTTCCACTGTCCTTACATCTTTCTTAAAATGTTGTTTTAGAGCAAAACTACAATGTCTAATCATGAAAACTTTATTTTTATTATATTTTTCTGTCAAATAATAATAAACAACAGCACATACTTGGTGCTAAGCCTCAAATAAATAAATTATTTATAACATATCCACCATTTTTTAAAAATAACTTTAAACAACCTTTTGTTGACCGAGGAAGTCAATTGTTTGATCTTAAAAGGAATTATGGCTCTGGCAACATCAACTATTTTCCTCCACAAGGCATCCTTTGATGTAAATTGCTCTCATCTCTCATAAACCGCTCATAAACCAGAAATGTTCAATGGGCATAAGTTCTGGAGAAAACGTTAGCCAGATCATGAGGGTTTCCCCAATGAAGCCCATAGATTCAGGGAATGCTGAGTTGCCTTAGTAGAATCGGATGGTTTATTATCACGCATAAAAATTATTTGAAAGCGACGTGGCTATGGTAGGTCATCTACCAATGGTGACAAACGATTATCCAAAATGGCTATTTAGGCATTGCTGGTAAGTTTACACCATCTGGCACTCGGAATGATCTAACCAATGATTCCCATCCAAAACACGATGCCTCCACCTTGATATTGGCGATGAACTTTGTTAGTTGGTGCTGGAGTTCTGTTTCGGTTCCAAACTTTGGATCATTCATCAGGACCGTCAAGAGTAGCACAGGCCTCGTCCATATAAAGAATACGTTGGAAATCCCTTATCATTTAATTCTATGCCTAAGCTATTCGTTTTTCTCTTGGTTGTTTGCTCAAGGAGGCCTTGGAAGAGGTTAGAGGTTCCTTGCCATTTCATTCAACACATTGTATCGACCTGCCTGGATGTTGGAGCGATTCCAGTTCTTGCAAAAATGGAAGCCCTGCCGCGGTTTGGTTTTCGGTTAACTTCCTTAGGAATTTTCCAAATATCATAATCTGAAAGGTTTCTGTTAATGTCCTTATCCTTTCTGGATTTGAAGTTTTGGTTGCTCACGAATGAACCACGGGGTCTTGGATTCTTTTCCAGCTCCGTGTCTAAATCTTTGATGGACAATCTTTCTGCGAGTCCAGCAACAATGTTTTGCTTTTCGATAAACTTCAACCGCCCGTTTTTTCAGCATTGTAAGCGGTCTGCAATAAAGTAATAGAAAGTGTGAATTCCTTGAGAATAAATAAAATTCCAATCGT
>NC_136525.1:38650456-38670456 GCF_053919585.1 Euprymna scolopes
AAAGGACTGGTTGGTAAAACTGGAAAAGAAAAGGACAAGATATTCTACTAAAAATTTAATAAATTTATAATGTAAAATATTGCTGGGTTAAAAATTGATTATATAATGTTGTAAATAAAAAATCCCCGCATGTTTGGACGTGTGTTCTTAGCAACAACAACAAAAAAAATTGTAGTAGGCAGGCAGGCGCGAACCCGTGACGCGAAAGCGGAAAAGAAAGTGAAAGAAAATCTGACGACAATACTACTCCATGTGTGACCGGAAGTTCAGAACGTTAAAATTAGGCAAAGTCAATCCAACTGATACGATGACTTGTAAAAATGTCTGGCAAAAAATCGACCCTTCCTTGTAGAAAACTGCATAGCTGAGGGTAAAAGAATTAATGTTTTTAGCCAATTTTTCGATATTTGTCGTCTGAAGGGTCGACCTTCAAATCGATACCGATCTTGTGAAGATCGGTCGCCTCTGTCGAATGTTTTAGCAGACATACATACATACATTTAAACAGACAGGTGAGATTTATATTATAGAAGAAGATGGCACTCAAATACTTTTTTTTTTTACTTTTGAAATCATGACTCTATAATAACATATACGAAATGTGGACAAATTTAAATTCCATATTGAAGCGTATTTTACGACCGCGCAAACCGCGCTAGTTTAATGTACACGAACATCTCGCTTATCTCATTGCATGGTACCCTGTAAACACGGTCCCAAATTTTAGCATCTTCTAAGGTTATAACTGACCGCCATTACCGGAAGTTGACTCAAAAACAAAATGGCGATCGATTGCGGTAAATGCAATATTTTGTACCTATTTACTATGCCTCCCCACGGGACAGAGTTAGACACCAGGGTCGTTTTTTAACGTGGAGAAAAGGTACAAAAATAAAAATTGTCTCAGTCGTGAAGGATTTCTCCTCCACCGAAAGAGAACAAGAAATAGAAGTGCAGCATCTGAAGAACAGATGGTGTTTATTTGCTCCCCCACCGAGCAAATTAGGCACAAGGCCAATTTTTAATGTGAGGAGTGAAGGGAGGGGGAAGGGAAAAAGGGGACCAGCTCCCGAGAGGTGGGAAATGGGAGCTGGTTAAAGGTCAGGCATGTGGGGTTGCCCCCACATCTGGTCTTTGCTAGTCATAGCTAGTCATAGCTTGCAGCATCTGAAGAACAGATGGTGTTTATTTGCTCCCCCACTGAGCAAATTAGGCACAAGGCCGTTTTTAATGTGAGGTAAAAACCAGCTCCCCTAAAAGTAGGCAAAAAGGGGGCACTCTGGTTACCAAAAATAATAATTGTCCCAGTATAGAGGGTTTCCCCTCCATTGACTGGTACAAATTATCTTAAGTGCAGCATCTGCCGGAACAGATGGTGTTTATTTGCTCCCCCACCGAGCAAATTAGGCACAAGGCCGATTTTTAATGTGAGGAGTGAAGGGAGGGGGAAGGGAAAAAGGGGACCAGCTCCCGAGAGGTGGGAAATGGGAGCTGGTTAAAGGTCAGGCATGTGGGGTTGCCCCCACATCTGGTCTTTGCTAGTCATAGCTTGCAGCATCTGAAGAACAGATACTACACTTTGATCTTGTCCCGAAGGCCAAGGGAGCATCTTCGTTCAAGTGGTAATTTTTCTTGTTTGGCGGGGGCGGATTAGAAAAAAAAGTTGGAGCTGAAAATTTCATTTTTTTTTTTTTTGTAGCTGACAAGGTAGAGAGTACGTATCATATATTGGAGACAGGTGTTAGCATTTTTAAACCCCCGTGCATGGCCGGGTACACTTGCTAGTGTTTATTTCTAAATTTCCGGATAAAAAAAAAAAAACTGACGAAGTTAAAGTGTTGCCGCAAGGGAAGGGATCTGTACCCCATAGTCCAACCCATAACTCCAATGGGTACAATTTCTCTCTCTTACTCTCCCTCTCTCTATATATATATACACACATCTCTCTATCTTTCTTTCTTTCTTCCACTATCGGACCAACCCATCATACCGTCGACCCGATATGCCGTCACCAACAGCCGCACTTTCACCCTTGGTCGGAACCAACCTCAGCTATCAGATATCAAGCTGCCTGTGTCACGCCTCACACACCTTGAACAGCTTGTGTGACCAGCCATGTGTGAAATCTACTCAGGAGATGCCCCACCCACAAGATCTCGATGGGTAGGGACGACCAGTCCTATCGCCGACCGAGAAAATATCAACCGATTAATTCACGCGGAACGTGAATATAAAAAAGACTGGAAATGAAACAGTAATTTGTCGATTTAAACCAAGAAGTGTGGCTTCAATCTTGATATCTATAATAATATATGTGAATAAGGATTCGGGTGTGCGTATATTATGTAGTCTTTGCGTGTATAACATAAACACGTATGTCTTGTATATATAAATATACGAGGTGCTTTCAATATGTTTACAAACGCTTTTCTTATAGGCACTTTCACTTAATGAAGTCAGAACACCAGAGTCAATTGGCCAAATAAAGAATTTAATGGATAAGTCCGTCGTGTTTTATTTTTCTTACACAGGAATCATCACTTATCAAGGCCCGGAGGCCACTAGAGGATAAGAGTTAGTGGGTATACATTAGTCAATGTGATTATAGCGTTGCAAATATAAGTAGTGGGAATTTTGTAAATTGGATTACTTAGGGGGACGGTTCATGAAGAACTTGTTTACATTAGACTTGAAGACAATCCGATTGTAGTCTGCTGGAAAGCGGGCAAATGGAAGAGAGTTCTATAGACGTGCAGTTCTAAGAAAGAAGATTTGTTCATTGAATCTATGTTTAGGTTTAGGCACAGGTAAAGAGTGTGGAAAAGTATTGATAGTGGTTTTAGCTAGACGAGTGTTTTTCGTGAAAGATTGGCGAGGGGGGGCATAGATTGAAGCTCAGATGAGCACTTGCCATGAAAATAACGATAAAGGAGGGACAGACTAGCAACGTCTCTTTTGTGGGAAAGAGGTTGCAGGGAAGGGAAAAGGGTATCTACGAAGTTTATTTTGAACTTTGTCAATGCAGGATAAGCTGCTTCCAACAGCTCCTGCCCAGATGTGGCAACAGTACTCCATCGTTGGCCGTATCTGGCTTTTATATAGGTAGAGAATTGCATCAGGTGTGAGATATCTACTGGTGCGGTAGAAGGATCCGACACTAACACATTTTGATGTCAGTGTGGGAACTGTGCACGAAGAACTAGAGATGCGGACGATTTACAACAGTACACAATTGCATCAGTGTCACAGACTATTTGACCAAGACGGACATCATCTCACCTTACCTATAGTCCAGGCCTTGCTCTCTGTGACTTTGGTTATTCGCTAATCTCAGGGGAAACCAGGGAGGCTGTCATTATGAGAAAATTGAGGAAATGGAAGAGGCTGTGACTGGAGTCATGGACACGCTCACACAAAAAGACTTCCATGGGACCTTCCAGAAGTTGTTGGAACGGTACAAGTGCATTACAGCTGGAGAAGATTACTATCAAGAAAAATATCCATACGAAAAAAATTTGGAAACTTAATGAAGGCACCTCGGATTTAAACGACACATTCATCGGCATTGTTAGTAATGTTTGCGGCATATCGACCTCTTTGTAGTTATTTAATGGCAATTTAAAGCGGTGGCATTGGAACCATATGTATCATCATTTAATTTTTGTTACTAGGCATTATCAAGGTCCAAAGTTTACTCGAGGATAACAATTAAATAAATTTGGTAGATGGATGGCGGGGCAACACTGAGATGTTTGGCAATGACACGGTGATTGTGCATAATTTTATTCTTTTAGACATGCTGGAAGCAACAATAGATTTGTTATATTGTCGGGGGTTATATATTATGTATACGTGTGTCTTTTAGTGGTTTGATTGTATGAGAATATATACGTTTGTATATACGTGTCACAGTCATCTGTATGACGTGTGTACATGCGTGTGTTCGTCTATGACCGTCTAGCGTTGTGATCGTCTAATCTAGAGTTTTTTTTGTTTTTTTTGTTTTTTTTTTACATGGAGGTCACCACTTCTCCAGGCCCAGAAGCCACTCGGGGATGAGGGTTATTTTGTGTACAGTAATCAATGAGATAGCGTTGCAGTATTCATTAGTATTGGAGATTTGATAAAGTGTCATTACTTAAGGGGGCGTTTTATCAGGAATTTGTTTATGTTGGATTTGGAGACATCCATGTTGAAGTAAGGAGGGAAACAGGCAAGCGGAAGGGAGTTCCACAGGCGTGCAGTTCTAAGAAATAAGCTTTGTTCATGGAATCTACGTTTTGATTTAGGCACAGATAAAGAGTGGGGAAAATTATTGACAGTGGTTTCAGCTAGACGGGTGTTTATCGTAAAAGATTGGCGAGGGAGGACCAGAGATTGGAGCTCAGACGAACACCTGCCATGGAAATAACGATAAAACAAGGATAGGCTCGCAACGTCTCTTCTGTGGGAGAGAGTTGCAGGAAAGAGAAAAGGGCATCCCCACTAAGCCACGAAGTCTATTTTGTACTCTGTCAAGGCAGGATTAGCTGTTTTTAGCAGCTCCTGTCCAGATATGGCAGCAGTATTCCATCCTTGGACGTATTTGGCTTTTATATAGATAGAGAATTGCATAAGTAGTGAGATATCTTCTGGAGCGGTAGAAGGATCCCACCATCTTTCCAGCGACCTTGGCAACAGACTTGATGTACGTGTTCCATTTCAGATCAGGAGTAAAGGCCAAGCCTAGAAGCTTATCAACACATGGGGTCTCCCCTAGACGAGAGCAATCCATTTCAATTGATGCCAGATGGGGATCAGAGCGTTGATGATGTAAAGATAGGAGCTTGGTTTTAGATGCATTAAAGATAACCAGCCACCTCTTCCCACACTGTACCACGCGCTCGAGATCAGTGGAGAGAGAATCAGAGACAACTTTGTCATTTACAGCCTTTGATGTGTTGCCGTAGATGGTCGTGTCATCAGTATAGATGTCAACGAATGATTTAAGTATGTGTTTTGGGAGAGCATTGGTGTAGACCAGGAGGAGAGTTGGGCTCAGGATGGACCCATGAGGGACTACAGGATTAATACTGCGAGCTTCTGATATTTGCCCATCAACCATTACTCTTATGAGACTATCAGAGAAAAATGATTTAATGATTGATAACACATTTCCAGTTTTACCGTAGCTGGAAATCTTGTGAAGTAGGCCTTTATGACATATCTTATCGAAGGTCTTTAATATGTCAAGAGCGATTGCCCTAGAAAGGAAGCCTTTGTCGAGAGATTCGCTAATCCTATGAGATATAACCCTTAGCACATCTGCTGTAGATCTAGCAGAACGGAAATCATATTGCATGTCACTAAGAAGGTTATTTCTGCTGAGGTGGTTGACTACTTCTCTATTTAATATGGATTCCAGCAGCTTACTCATGACACACAGGAGTTTGTTGTGTGGGTATGCATATTTAATTACAGTTTATGACAGGAAAAGAAAAGTATCGTGTACCCCTATAAGGACCCCATTCGTCCATGTATGGAGTACTGTTGTCACATTTGGGCTGGTGCAGCTACTACTTGTAGCTCACTCTTTGGCAGGGTTCAAAAGAAAACGGCCAACCTAATAGATCCTGAATGTTCATCTAGGCTTCAGCCTCTGTCCCATCGACGAAATGTTGCATCTCTCTGCCTCTTCTACAAGTACTTTAATGGTGAGTGCTCTGACGAACTACAAGCACTTGTACCCTCACGACAAACCCGACAAGCAGCTAAATTCCATCCTTTCACACTAAAGATCCCTAGGTGTATGAAAGCATTCTACTCCAATAGATTATTTCCCAGAACTGCTAGACTTTGGAACTTCCTTCCGGGATTTGCTTTCCCAACTGTACTGACATGCAGAAGTTTAAATATCATTTGGAACAAACATCTTGCTGCTCAACGCCCTTCATAATGTCCCTGCAACTTATGTCCCCGATAGTAGCCCCCTACTTCAAAGTTGCATTGTGCCTTGCTTGGGGTGAAAACTGAATAAATAGAAAAGAAAACTTCCATGATACGTCACAGAAGTTATTGCAACTGTACAACAAGTGCATTACAGTCGGAGGGGATTACTTCAAAGGACACTAGATCTTCATGTGTGTACTATCTCTAAAAGTGCACATACGAAAAAAGTCTGGAAACTTCTTAAAGGCACCTCGTATTTTTATTAAAATCCTATTAAGTCCCCAAATAGTTTTAATTTAGGAATATAATAATAATTTCACATGCCGCAAGTTATAGGGGTTTTCAAAACGTTTAATTTTCTCCCTTTTTTGTTTTCAACTTATCCTTTACTAGCTTTTGGTCTTACCTATTGTTCAAACTCGTCCTTTAAAAAAAAGTAACGGCTTTTGTTAAGTTAAAATTTATGCGCAATTATTGACACGCGTTCCTAACATTTGCACGCGATCTCGGTTCAACCCACACCGGGGGAGGGGGGGATGCTTTTTTGTTTGTTTGTTTATTTATTTATTTCTGCCCCGATATACTTAACGCCCGTTTGCTTAATTTTTTTTTTATTCTTTATGTATACAGATGTTTTATTTATAGATTCCGAACAGAGTGTGTGTGTGTGTGTGTGTGTGTGAGAGAGAGAGAGAGAGAGAGAGAGAGAGAGAGAGAGTGTGTGTGTGTGTGTGAAAGACAAAGAGAGAAAGAGGGGAGATGTGGGGTCCTGCATCCTATTGAAAATATTGCAGGCTTTTTTTCCCATTCAGTTAAAACCTGCTTCAATTTTGAAATTGAACTGACCTTCACTAACCCTTTATTAATTGAATTTCTATTCTTCAGTAATTTGAGATCACAGAAGGCAACAAAATCCATATAAAATTGAGGTCGTTTAAATTTCCTTTATTAAATGTTCCGTCGATTTTTCTTCACTTAAAGATCACTAGTTATTAATACAGCCAATATCTTTAGACAGCCTGATCCTGTAGCACCAGATAAGTAATTTTCTAGCACGGTAGAGGGAGCCATACTTCTTTGCGACATCGTTTATATTAGAGGCCCTTTTTTCTGGCAGAGGATACGACAATATATATCCACGATAATATTTCGGACTAAAGCATTCCATCATCAGTCAATTTTCACGGGCGAAAATGGAGAAGCAGAAGTCATAGAATAATAGATATAGCAAAACAAATTGTCTTCCTGGCTGTAACAACATGCCAAAAAATTTAAATGTAATCTGAAAAATGGTTTCACATTAAGGACGAAAATATTAACTCAGGATTACTTGATATATGTACGTGATTTTCGGAATGTTACAAATAAGTTCCTAGCGTTCACTGATCAATTTACTTGATTTTTGGAATCAGCAATACATCCATGTGATTTTTGGAATATGAAATCTTATGTCAATGTAGTACATCATTAATATATGCATCTTTTTTTTAACAGAAAATAGTGACGTCATCACCGGAAGTAAACACGCTAGATCATCACCCCCCTCCCCCTACTCGAAAAGCGTGACACACAAAAGAACACACACACACTATCTTTTTAATATATAAATAATAATAATAATAATAATAATAATGTTTTGACTCATTGCCCTGTTTGCCGTAGTTAACACAGATACTAGGCTATGATCACAGCCCAAACATTATACAAATCCTCTGCAGTTATAAAAGCCAAATCTATATATCTATAAAAGTGAACGTGTCTGTCTGTGTGTCTGTCTGTCTGTGTACATTTCCCTACGCAATAACTCTGTCAATTTTTAGTCTATAGACTCGAAATTTGAAATACCGGGTACTGAGATTTGGGAAAATCGATGTGACGGGTGTCAGCCAGAAATTTGGCTGTTAAGGGGTCAAATTTCAACGATTTGACCTTTAAGAACTCTACCAAACTCCTCCGACAATTTTGGGTCTAGACACTTGAAATTTTAGATATAGGTTCCTTGAACCTGGATCTAACTTAATAAAGTGATTTGAGCCCGAAACTATAAATCTTAAGGGGTCATAATAGGGGTCAAAGTTTTAAAAAATTAACCATTTTTTTGTTTTTTTGCTTTTTTTGCACAGCATACACCTCCAAACACCCGAGCAACGCCGGGCACTCCTGCTAGCACGTCCTAAAATAGAGTAGTATTGGCACAGCTAAGGAAGGAGCCGCCTGAATCAGCCTATCCTGCCTTGACAGCGTTCAAAATCGATTTCGAAATCTGATAAGTGATGCCCTTTTCTCCATCTTGCAAGCTCTTTTTTTTTAACAGAAGAGATGTTGAGAGCCTGGCTCTGCTCTATCGTTATTATTAAAAAAAAATTTTTTTTTTTTTAATTCAATTTTCACCCCAAACAAGGCACAATGCCACTTTGAAGCAGGGGGCTACTATTAGGGACTTAATTAGCGGGGTCATTATGAAGGGAGATGAGTAGAAAGATGTTTGTTAACATTACCCTTGAACTTCTGCATATCATTGCAGTTGGGAAAGCAGAATCCCGGAAGGGAGTTTTTTTTTTTTACACAGTGATCACCACTTATCAAGGCCCGGAAGCCACTCAGGGATAAAGATTATTGCAAGTACATTAAGTTAGTGAGGAGATTTGCTGAAGTGTTTACTTAAGGGGGCGGTTCATTAGGAATTTGTTAACATTGGACTTGAAGACATCCAAGTTGTAGTCCGAAGGGAAGCAGGCAGACGGAACAGAGTTCCACAGGCGTGCAGTTCTAAGAAAGAAGCTTTGTTCATGGAATCCGCGTTTTGATTTAGGCACAGATATAGAATGGGGGAAATTTTTCACAGTGGATTCAGCTAGACGGGTGTTTTTCGTGAAAGATTGGCGAGGGGGGACCAGAGATTGGAGTTCAGACGAGCATCTGCCATTGAAATAACGATAAAAGTTCCAAAGACCCGCAGTTCTGGGGAAGAAAGTATTGGAGTAAAAGGCTTTCTTGCGCCTAGGGATCTCTACTGTAAAGGGATGAGACTTTCATAGCAGGTGGTCGTTGCATCTTTAATCTATTATCCTTCCACGCTAGACTTTCACAAAAATCACTCGTCTAACTACAACCACTAACAATAATTTCCCTCCCTATCTACCTGTGCCTAAATCTAAACGCATGTTCCATAATAGACAGCTTAGTGGGGGATGCCCTTTTCTCTTCCCTGCGGCCTCTTTTCCACAATGCGAGCCTGTCTCTGTCGTTATTTTCATAGCCATTGCTCGTCTGAGCTCCAATCTTTAATTTACCCTTGCCAAAACATTCACGGACCCCCCCCCCAAAAAAAACCCTCGTCTAGCCAAAACCACTATCAATCATTCCCCCCACTCTTTATCTCTGTCTAAACCTCAACGTGGCTTCCATGGACAAAGTTTCTTTCTTAGAACTGCACGCCTGTGGAACTCTGTTCTGTTTCTATGCTTTCCAGCTGACTACTATATGGTCATCTCCAAGTTCAACGTGACCAAGTCTGCTCGGTGAAAATGGTATCGAAAAAAATGGCACGATAAAATGGCACCGGTAAAAATGGTAAAATTGATTAAATAGGTAAAAATTGCACTTTGACAACGGAAAAGCACGACCATTCGAGAAGTGCGGGCTAAGCTCTCATTCTTCGAGTTTAATATAGGACTAATCCCCCCTCCAAAATTAAAAAAAAAAATTAATAGATAGTTTCACAGTTAAAAGTGGGACTAGGCTTCTTTTTTTTAATAGGGGCTAATTACGGTTAACGTAAAAATGAAAATGATGTCTGTGAGTTTGACCGATTCTTTTAGAGAACCAGTGTGAAAAGTCTTTAGGGGTGTAGATATAAGAAGTATAAAATTTCATTTTTTCACCGGTGCCATTTTTACTGGTGCCATTTTTACCGTGCCATTTTTACTGTGCCATTTTTTCATAATGAGCTTTCCACTTATATAATGCAATTTGCCAAATTTCCACTATTAACGATTACTACGTAAACGCATTATCACTTATCCTCAAGTGGCTTTCAGGCCTTGACAGATGATAACTCCTTTGTAAAAAAGGGGGTCCCAAAGACACTCGAGAATGAAAGTTAAATTTCTTTACGATTCCTTAATTATCCGTCTTGACAATTTTTTTTTTTATATATATTTTTTTGTTCCTCCGAAAAAAGGAGGATGCATCCGTAAATTCGTTCTTGTCCGCACTTTTCTCAATAACTACGCCTTGGAATCTTTGAAATTTTGCAAACACATTAAACATGATATGAGTAAAAAAAGTAACAGAACGGATTTTCCGGGAAAACTCTGGTTGACTCCATAGGGGAGCCTTTCGGGTGAAAATGGCTTAAATTTACACGTTTGTGCTTATTAAGAAAAAAAAATGATGCCTTGGATTTTTATAAAACTTTCTGAAAAGTTGTAAATAACTGATTTCTATATAATTTTGTTTGTCTATACTTCACGATAACTTTTGGGTGTGCTCCAGGGGCTCTTTTAGGGCTAATAAAAAAAATCCCATTTTTGGGACTATTTTACCCGGGTGGAGAGAGGTGTAAAAAAAAAACAGTGATTCTAGCCCGTAGGTTCGAACCCGTTACGCGAAGGAGAAAAAAAAAAGATTAAAAAACATAACTGGAAGTCGCGAGCGTATAAATTGAGCGCAGTCAATCCAACGAAGACAAATGACAAAAACCGACTCCTTGTAAAAAAACTGCCCAGTATAAGGTGAAGAAGTGAATGTTTTGGGCAAATTTTTCGAAGCGTCAAAACGATGCCGATCACGTGAGAGTCCGTTGCGTGTGTCGACAGTTTTGGTAAACATACAAACACACATTTTGCCCTTTATATATAAAGGGCGAATGAACTCTTTTTCTGTGTCAACGGCTAACTAGCACCGTGTATATTTGTGTGTGTCTATATGTGTATTGGGGTAGAGAGGGCTCCCGTAAGCCGTGGTGAAGGCAACCTTTCTAGGAGAAGCAAATCTCTGATTTAAAAAACCATAAAGCGGAAGATCAGTACCCGCATTAAGCTGGTCTGCAGTTTAATTTGTTGCTGGCTATCTTGCTCTTGCTTGTTGCTGGATCTCAACATTTTGAACCGAGAGAGAGACTTAGCTGTCGTACAAAGCTAAGACTCTGTAACATCATATTTGTATAGATACTCCCTCAGACATTTGGGCTCATGGATTTTAAATGTCTGAGGGAGTGGCACTCGTCTAACAAGACGTTGCAATCATCATATATATATATATATATATATATATATATATATATATATATATATATATAGACTAGTCTGGGTGCCCTGCATTGCCCACGTGTTTGGAGGTGTGTGCTGAGCAAAAAAAAAAAAAATGTTGTAGTAGACAGGCAAGCTCGAACCCGTATGGTGAAGGAGGAAAAGAACGTGAAAAAAACTTGACATCTTTGCTGTTGCGCCCATCGCCAACCGGAAGTGGCGCAAGTTTCAATTAAGGCTAGACAATCGAAAAGAAGAATAGACTTTCGAAAATATTGGCAAAAAAAATACGACCCCTCCTTGTAGAAAAGTGTTAAGTTAAGAGTTAAGGAATTAATATTTTTGGCCAATTTTTCGATATTTGTTGTCCAAAGGGTCGAGCTCAATAAAGAATACAAATCTCGTGAAAATCCGTCGCATCTGTCGACAGTTTAAGGAAGACATACATACATACATACATACATCATGCATCCATACATACATACATCATGTATACATACATACATACATACATACATCAGACATACATACATACATGCATACATACATACATACATACATACATCATGCATACATACATACATACATACATACATACATACATCATACATACATACATACATACATACATACATTTAAACAGACAGGTGAGATTCGTATTTTAGAAGATATACGAACTGACATGAACCGACCATCAGATTTTCCTTGCGTTTTTCCCCCTTTCTGTATCGTTTTTCTCGATTGACATATGTTTACACCGTGATACCAACATAGATGAAAGTAATGGCTCCCGTTCAAATCCCGGTAGGTACAGCAAGATAAGGAACTTGAAATATTAGATTCCTTTTCTTTATCAGGTTAAATATTGGCCCGCCTGCACTTTCACAAATCTGTTTTATTCTATTTTATTTTAAGGTTTCTATTTTTAGCTCTTTTTTTATTTAATTATCTCTTTTAGCTCTTTTTTAAAATCAATTATCTTTTTTAGCTCTTTTTTTATTTAATTATCTTTTTTAGCTCTTTTTTTAATATCAATTATCTTTTTTAGCTCTTTTTTATTTAATTATCTTTTTTAGCTCATTTTTTCTTAGTTCTCTTTTTTGTTATTCGTTTTAGCTCTCTCATTTTAGCTTTTCTTTACTAAATTTCCTTTTTTTAGCTTTTTATTTTTTATCAAAAAAATATTTCTCTTTTGAAATCTTCAATTTTGTAGCAACCTGTTTTTAAGCTCTTCTTTCAAAATTTCATTTTTTTTTAAAGAATCTTAAAAATTATTTCTCATTGCAAATTTTAATTTTTGTAGCTCTCCGTTTTAAAGCTATTCTTTAAAAAATGTCATTATTTTAGCTTTTTATTATTTAAAAAAAAATTTTCCTTGGAAATTTTCATTTTTATAACTCTCTGTTTTTAAGCTTTTCTTTCTAAAATTTCCTTTTTAGATTTTTTAAAAACTATTTCTCTTTGGAAATTTTCATTTTTTTAGCCCTCCGTTTTTAAGATTTTTTTTTTTAATTTCATTTTCTAATTAGATTTTTTTAAAACTATTTCTCTTTGGAATTTTTCATTTTTGTAACCCTCCGTTTTTAAGCTATTCTTTTTTAAATTTCACTTTTTTTATTAGATTTTTTAAAACTATTTCTCTTTGGAAATTTTAATTTTTGTAACACTCCGTTGTTTTAAAATTTCATTTTTTATTAGATTTTTTATTGGATTTTTTAAAAAACTATTTCTCTTTGGAAATTTTAATTTTTGTAGCTCTCCGTTTTAAAGCTTTTCTTTTTAAAATTTCATTTTTTTCATAGATTTTTTAAAAACTATTTCTCTTTGGAAATGTTCATGTTTTTAGCCCTCCGTTTTTAAGATTTTTTTTTAATTTCATTTTTTAATTAGATTTTTTAAAAAACTATTTCTCTTTGGAAATTTTCATTTTTGTAACCCTCCGTTTTTAAGTTTTTCTTTTTAAAATTTCATTTTTTATTAGATTTTTTATTGGATTTTTTAAAAAACTATTTCTCTTTGGAAATTTTAACTTTTGTAGCCCTCCGTTTTTAAGTTTTTCTTTTCAAAATTTCATTTTTTATTAGATTTTTTTAAAAATTATTTCTCTTTCATATTTTTGGCTTTGAATTTTCAACCCCCTTTTTTAAATCTTCCAATTACGTCAGTTCTTCCCCTTCTTAGTTGTTAATTTTTAAGGATCCCGGTTTAAGTATCCATTTTTATGTTTGCCCTTTAAACTTTCTTTGTTTCTACGTCTTACGTTTTTATCTTCCTAACTTTTAGATTTCACTTTTTAGTCACAGCGATCAGTTTATATTTTAGAAGTTCCAAAGTAATATATTGATTTGCTGGTCCACTATGTAGTTTATATTTTAGAAGAATGGCAACACTTTGATTTTAAAAATATACGATACGTGGCGACCGACGATTCGTCTGGTCAGGGGAAGAATGTTGATTGTTGACTGATGGCGCGCATCTGGAATTCAGTCTCTTTCTGTTCGTTAAAATGAAACAGACTGAACTCAATTCAAACTTTATATGAATTTTTTTTTGACAATTTATTCGAGTCTTTTACATTTGATAGCGTTAGCTTATGATAAACAAGTTCAATAACCAGGAAGAATCATTCTCGTTGTTTTTTTTTTCAGCTTCATTCTGGATTCTGAGTGTTTGTGTACATTCAACCTTAATTATTTAAGATATTGTTTTTTTGCCTGACATTTCGAGCCTCTTACGTTCAATAACCAAGACGAATCATTCTCATTGAGATTTTTTCGATTCATTCTGGATTATCAGTGTTTGAGTGCACCCAACATTAATTATCTAAAAATTTATTTTCTCTTCTGACCCAGGCGTCGTTTCTCACTTGGTGGCTGCCGAGGACGGTTCGCACAGGTTCACAAGTATAAAAATAAAATAAAACAAAAACAAAAAAGATCACAAACTTCGACACATTTGTTAAATATAAGTTGTACTGTGTGTGTGTGACAAAATCACTCCTCTACACACTAAGAGCACATTTACTTTATATCGATATCGTGTTTTTCATTTGATGTTAATTCACCGCTATTTTAGATCTGAACTCCATCACTGTGTCGAACTCGCAATTGTTCTTAATTCAAAACTGTCCTCAACTGCCGTAAACCCAAAACTTCCCGTAAACCGTGGTGAACTGTCGGAAACTCATTTATCCCTCCTTAGACTAACTCTAAAATATATTGACCGATTTCTTGTTCTCGTCACTGCCACACCTTGATTAATACTCCCTTTTAGCTTTCTTTTGTGTTCCTTTTTGACCGACTTTCCATATTTTGTTTTGCTTATAAACTTATTTCCTCTATTTTTTTATAGTTGTCCTTGTTTTTTTTTAATTCCTAATACTTTAATGGAATGATGATATTATTCGATTGCCAATCTCATCTCCTTTGACAAAAAAAAAAAAAATAATAATATAATCTATATTTTTATGCATTTTTATACGATAAATGTTTGATATTTTTGTGTCATTTCCTTTGACAAAAAAAATAATAATATAATCTATATTTTCTTGCATTTTTATACAATAAATGTTTGATATTTTTGTGTTATTTCCTTTCACAAAAAAATAATAATATAATCTATATTTTGTTGCATTTTTATACAATAAATGTTTGACATTTTTGTGTTATTTCCTTTGACAAAAAATAATAATGATAATATAATCTATATTTTGACGCATTTTTATACAATAAATGTTTGATATTCATATTTTTGTGTTATTTCCTTTGACAAAGAAAAAATCAAGCAAACAGAAAAAGCACTAAAAATTAAAAAATATCAAGCAAGTCCTCATCATTAACGGATTTCCAAACTACATAGTCGACCAGCAAATAATAAATAAAAAAATAATTCTAAAAACAATCTATAAATATTTCATGTTTTTATCATATTTTTTTATTTTATTTTCAGTTATAAATCACTCATTGAAAAGAAATTATGTTAAAACATTAAAATTATATTTTTAATACATTTTTTATACAATAAATGTTTGATTTTCATATTTTTGTGTTATTTATTTCGTTATTATATATTTTTTGCGTTATCGTAAACACCTGTTTATATTTGAGGTTCACATAATGGTCGCAAGACGTCAGTTCTCTTTCGAAGAACAGGGACCGATATCTCGTCTTTGTTGCTAATGTGTCACTGACATGCAGAAGTGCCAAAATGTTTACGACGAACTTTTCTCTCGTTCTTTGTTTCATTCTTTTCTTCTTTACATTTTTCTTCTTCTCTTTTTATCTTTCTGCTGCCTCTGACTTCTACCCTTCCTCCCCCCACCCCCACCTGCAACCCTTTCTTTTTTCTTCCCGTTCTCTCTATTAATCGTTTTATACCTTTTTAAGCTGCTCAATCCTTTCTCCTGTTAATTATGGCTCTTAACTCCGGCTTTTCTTCCCAACTAAATACCGAGCGCCAATTCTCGACACCAAGAGATACAACCCCCACCAAAATAAAACATCAACACGAGCCCAACTAAAACCTTCAGGCGTCCTGCCTCCTTCAAGCACCCTCATCACCCGTCACCCCCGCAAACATGCAAGCCACACTGCCATCCACTACCCCGAAAACAGACACAACCGGTTTCGGCGAAAACGATCCACCCGACCCGTCACTCTCCCCTCTCTAGCGCAAACACGCTTAACCAGCAGGTGTCCCGATCAGAAATGAACACTCGTTACAATAGTGTAATTCGATCCCGGGCCTCGCATAATATGTCTTCCAAATGTCCGGCGTCGTTTCTGGAGCGGGGTGGAGGAAAGGCTCAAGGAGGGTATGATGTGGAGAGGGGAGGGGAGGGGGCGAAACAATTTCTGGCAGTCAAGGAACAAAAGCTTCGAGATGGCGCGACGGTAAGAACATAGCGAGATAGGTCAATGCTAAGAAAGAATGACTAAAAGAAAGTTAAGATACCAAATCATCATCATCATCATCATCATCATCATCATCATCATCATCATCATCAGTAACAGTAACAACAACAACAACAATAATAATAATTATAATAACAATAGTGACACTACTACTACTATTAATACTCGATCGATTCCTCCGTTCAGTCTCGAAAGACAAAGGATACCCCCTGTAGGGGCAGCTGCTCGTGTAATTGTGAGGCAAGGGTTGCGCAATCTACAACCACACCTCCCCTAAATCGGCACTGCTTGAGTCTAGTGTCAAGGAGAAGTCCAGGACGACTGGAAACAATGCCGAGATGGAGATTGGAGCAGTGACCACATACAGAATCTGGAAGTCCCAAATGGTCACCCATCTGATAGTAGCCAGGCTTATCATTGCTTAACTTCGTTGATCTGACGTGTGTCAAACGTGATTATGCCGTATTATATACACATGTACATGCACATGAAATAAGAATTTTCATCAGTTTGTGTTAATGTCTTAAAGCTTAAACTACTACTACTACTACTACTACTACTACTACTACTACTACTACTACTACTACTACTACTACTACTAATAATAATAATAATAATGATAATAATAATGATAATGATAATAATAATAGCAATAATAATAATAACAACAATGTTAATGAAAGGAATAACATCAATAACAAGAATAACAATAATAACGTAATAATAATAATAGTAATGAAAATTATAATAATTATAGCAATAATAATAATAATAATAACAAAACTGTTAATAAAAAGAATAACATAAATCACAACAACAAAAAATGATAATAACAATAATAACACTAATAATAATACTACTACTAATAATAATACTAATAATAAAAATGACAATAATAATAATAATAATAATAATAATAATAACACTAATAATAATGATACTAATGATAAAAATGATAATAATAATAATAACACTAATAATAATGATACTAATAATAAAAATGATAATAATAATAACAACACTAATAATAATAATGATACTAATAATAAAATGATAATAATAATACTACTAATAATAATGATACTTATAATAAAAATGATAATATAATAACACTAATAATAATAATGATAATAATAACAACAACACTAATAATAATAATGATACTAATAATAAAAATGATACTAATAACACTAATAATAATAATGATAATAATAATAAAAATGATAATAATAATAATAATCATAATAATAATAATAATAACAACAACACTAATAATAATAATGATACTAATAATAAAATAATAATAATAATAATGATCATAATAATAATAATAATAATAATAATAACACTAATAATAATGATACTAATAATAAAATGATAATAATAACACTAATAATAATAATGATACTAATAATAAAAATGATAATAATAATAACAACACTGTTAATAAAAATAATATCAATAAAAAGAAGAACAACAATTATACTACACCTAATAATAATGACAACAATAAGATGAATAACAATAAACATTATTAATCTATATAATAATGGCAATAACGTTAATAATGAATCGAACATGAAAAATAATATTTAACGCAAATAAAACGCTTAATTTATATAACATTGAAATAATAAAACTAATCCATATAATGATAATTATAAAAACAACATTACTTCTATTACTATTATTATTATTACTACTACTACTACTACTACTACTACTACTACTACGAATAATAATAATAATAATAATAATAATAACTAGTGGGACCTGAGGAAATTCCACGGGATACTCATTCATATGTAATATATTGATCTTGGCATTCTGTAGATGTTCAGCGTATATGGAGCCGTTCTGATATTGTTGTAGATTTTTTGTTAAAACTGCAAAAGTATTTAAACTAGCAGGAACATCCGGCGTAGCCAGGTCGTAAAGTACGCTTAAATATGATATTTTAATTTTTAGATTTCGTATAAGTATTATAGAGTTAATGTTCTATCGATTTTTATATTAAAAATAAAAAAAATATATCCATATGACTCAGCTTAAATCGAAACCGAAACCAAAACTTATGAATATATATATATATATATATATATATATATATATATATATATATATATGAGCAAACAGTTAATAAAATATGTAAAAAAACACTTTGAAATGAGTTAAAAACATATTTAATCTGAAAAGGAAACACTAGATAAATGGATAGTCCTTAATCCGCTGAGATTCGAAGAAATACTCTCCTTCTCATCAAAGGGTAGGAATTAGCAAAATGCGGGATCGGATTTTGCATGCAGAAGTATTTGATAAAACAACAAGTAAGTCAAAGATCTTACTTGAAAACAAAAAAAGTTAAGCAGAGGGAATATATATATATATATATATGTGCGTGTGTGTGTGTGTGTGTGTGTGTGTGTGTGTGTGTGTGTGTGTGTGTGTGTAACTTGAGTTCCTTTACCTATGATCGAAACCGAAACCAAAACTTATGAAGAATTATTAGTAAAAATATTTATAAAAAAATAAATGACTTCAGCGCCATCATCTGTAATTGAAACCGAAACAAAAACTTATGAAGAATTCTTGATAAAATTGTTTATTATAAGAAATGGAAGCCCATAACAATTAAACGATAGTCACTCGGAGATAAGCGTGACACACAAAATAAATAACACACACGCTATCCTATTGATGTATAGATATTAATAATTATTATTGTTATAAAAAATACTTATAACAATTAGAACCGCACAAGATGAGGTGATTAGGACCATCTATAGCAAAACAAAGCTCAACAAGCACAAGCAAATGCAGACTCCATAGCTAAAGAGACGAAACGATAAACTATTACTACTACTACTACTACTACTACTAATAATAATAATAATAATAAGTAGAAGGAGAAGAAGTAGTAGTAGAGGAAGAAGAAGAAGAAGAAGAAGAAGAAGAAGAAAAAGCAGTGACTTAACCAAATTAGCTCAAAACGAATATAAGATTAGACACGATCGCCATCCCAGCAGACCACAGGGTGAGTATGTGAACATAAACGAGACGAAGAAGCGAAATAAATACGCGGAACTGGCTGAGAATATACAATCAGGAAAACAGCCGAAATATTACGGAAATGATTAAAGAACAACATAATGAATCAAGAAAACTGAACTGTAAAATTTTTTAATTAACTCCTCCTCCTAAAAAGAAAGTTGTCAGCATTAACTGGCACCGCACCAAATAGCACTGAATCGTCAAGGAGGGAAAACGCTAACCATATATCCACCGGGTGAGTACGAAGAAGACTGTGAACTTAAAGGGGCTTATAGTCACACAAATTCCAATGAGCGCCAATGGTTGATGAAAGCGAAAAATAAATGGTTAGCAGCTAATGCGATAACGCAAACTCATTTGTAAAGATTATCGAATAAGTGGGAGTACTGGACATTGCTTAGACTCGTGGGAGCATCATAGGTTGTTCACAGGATAAAGATTTGATGATTGCCTGTGTGAAAACTCCTGTGAGCACAACAACAACAACAACAACAACAACAACAACAACAACAATAATAATAATAAAATAATAACAACAATAATAACAATAATAATAACAATAATAACAACAATAGCAATAATAATAACAATAATAGCAATAATAATAGCAATAATAATAATAGTAATAAAAATAATAATAATGATAATAACAACAATAATAATAACAATAATGATAATAAAAACAATAATAATAATAACAATAATAATAACAATAATATCAATAATAATGATAACAATAATAATAATAATAGCAATAATAATAACAATAATAATAACAATAATAATAACAATAACAATAATAATAACAATAATAATAACAATAATAATAACAATAATAATAATAACAATAAAATAA
>NC_136525.1:38675456-38710456 GCF_053919585.1 Euprymna scolopes
AACAATAAAAAAAGATTAGTAAGATACAAAATACAAATATGGAAACTATGGCAGGCTGTAACTGTTAAATAAAAATAAATGTCCTTTACAAGGTACCTGCAAAGTAAAAAGTATAGTTTATAGCTGCACAGTGTAAAAAACCCCAAATATAAATTATATAAATAGTAATCATATAAAACCCTTCTCAGAGATGAACTCCAGCACACAAGTAATCAATGACAGCACCCCCATTAACCAATCTATCAATCAAACATAACCAAACGTATCACATACCAGCTGACAACAAATATATTAAACAAAATGCAATTTACTTCAGGTCCACATCTGGACTTATTAAGCACAATATCTCCACGCATAAGCACTCTTTCAAAAATATTTCCTAAAAAAAAACAGACTTCTTCATCTAAACATATTTGGCGACTTAATGATAGAAGTATTCCCTTCAATTTAAAATATAATAACACTAAATCCATTCTCTTAAACTTAAAAGACGAAATTCTTGCGGGATGCATTCATAAACATTGGTATAAATAAATTCGACAAATTGAAGTCACCATAAATCATTAAATTTTCTTACTACTAATCTATTTTAAACATTTATAATTTATAACTCAATAACTATTATTATTATGTTTTTTACTATTATTATTATTATTATTATTATTATTATTATTATTATTTTACTTGGTATTTTACCATTATTTTCTATTTTTATTTTATTATCTATTTCATTTTGAATTTATATGTTATTTTATTCATATTAGTTCTATTACTATTATAAATAATATTATTATTTAATTACTGCCAAAAAGATTAATAGTATTACTATTATGGATTTGATTAATATTACTATGTTTAAAGCATTATATAAAAAATAACTTATTTTATAAATAGTTAGCGGTTACATCCCTTTGAACAATAAAAGTTGTTTTATTTTTTTAATTGAGTATCATTTTTCAAAAAATAGCAGTTATCTTCCTTTATAAATGAATTATAATTAATTTAAATTCAAATATAGCGTTTCCAACGATTTTAAACTGGTAATATTACTTTTATCAGCGTTTTCTTTAAAGTTTGTATATATATCACCATTTCAACCATTCATAAACTTCATTTAACAACATGCCAATGAATGGATGGACTAAGAAAATTACAGGCTTTAAAAGCTGACTAAGAAAAAAGGTATATATTTTTTTTATTAGAAATATTAAAGATATCCTCTCTTAACCTTACTTTTCCAACATGAAAATAAGTAACTTTTTTCTTCATATTTTTAATTATTTTCCAGATATATCTGCCTTACTTAAAAAAAAATGCTAGTTTTATTTTTGGTGTCTTTAACGCCACCCCTAACTATTTTTGCTGATGAGGAGACTTTGTTTTAAAAAAAAATCAAAGGATAAATTTATTTTTCAAGCTGTATTGCCTATTTTAATAAAAACATCGTTTCCGAAACGATCGTACAATTTATTGATTTTGTTTGTTTTTTCCTTTTGAAACCGATTTTTGATTATAAATTATGAATCATTTTACTCAATATTAAAATAGCTCTAGGATATCTATGCCTATCGAGCTTATATATCTACATTACAACGAACACTGTTTTCTTTTAATAGTATTAATGCATTTACTAATATATTAAAATAAATTCCGTTCTTTGGACTGTTGGTCTTACTCCCTCAAAATGTGTGTGTATATATATATATGTATATATGTATATATATATATGTATATATATATATATATATATATATATATATATATATATTACTGACATATGCAAATAATTTTACCTCGTTTTTTGTTTGTTCACTTATAAGAAACTTTCTTTTCGACCTATTTATCTTAACACCCCCGAATCATTTAACAACTTATCATACCCAAATCCCACCTCATCCCACACCTGAGGTCCAGGTCTTTTGTTATTTATTTATTTGTTTATTTATTTATTTATTATTATTATTATTATTATTATTATTATTATTATTATTTATTTATTTATTTATTTATTTATTTATTTTTTGTTTTTATCAAACCGTCGTTATCATTATCCATGCCGGACAGATGTCTTCTATTATCTGAACGCACAACAAAAGAAGCAACTGAAACTACAGCGGACATAAAAAAAAAGAACGGAAAGCTGGCTTACTAAACGCCATAACTTTTTGACGTTGAACCCCGCGCTGAATCGACTAACAACCCTTCTCGCTTTTCTCCTGTTTTTATTAGAGGCCAAATGCCCGTACAGCTGCCGTAAAAGTCCTTCGCTAACAGTAAATGCGCATGAACTAAAATGGTACGGGGTGCCTTTAATAGATTTTCCAACTTTTTTGCACAGCTATTTATAATTCTCGTAGACTCTTGAAAATTCAGTATATTATTTCTATACATCTCATGAGATGGCTGACATTTTGATTTTGATTTCAGGTTCAAATGAACAGCAATAGTAGGAATTTGAATACACCCTACTAAAGCCCGATTGACTCAGCTGGTGACTTTAAAAACTGCTATCTAGACGAGAGGATGGACTAGAAGAAGAATATGCAATAAAATTATTTTTAAACTTGGAAAAAATGCTGCAGAGACGTATGGTATGCTTCAGGTTGCTTTTGAACCATATTTTATGAATCGAGCATAAGTTTTTGTATGGCATAAGAAATTCAAGGAAAGCAGAGAGTCTGTGAGTGATGATGAGAATGTGGGAGGAGCTGATTGGCCAAATAAAGGATTTCATGGATAAGGACCATCATGTGTCTATAAAGAAAATACATGCACAGTTTAATATCAATATGAGTGTTGCAATATTTTGCACCTTTTAATGGGATATGATCCCACACAGTCGGACGATTCTATTCATAAACGATGCTGCTAAGAACTGACGAATCAAATTAATTCCTGTTCTGCTACCAACCAATCAGAAACCAGAATTGCTTCATAAATATTAAACCTTTTCTGGAGCAATTTCACATGTTCTTTTCCCGGGTTTCGACACGGTAAGAATATTTTGTTCTGTGGAACTGTCTACTACAAACAAGTCACCTATCAGGACTTGCGTGTAACAGCGAACCATCTGAAACTGTTCTAAAAGTCAAAATGGCTTACACTTCTACAATGAGCACTCTCCACGCGGGTATTCGCTAGGAACTGAAAGTGCGGAAGATTTGCTCGAATGCACCAGTTCACAACTCCATCCTTGTCACAGACTATTTGACCAAGATGGGCATCAAGACAGTTCCTCACCCTCTCTATAGTCTAGACCTTGCTCCCTGTGACTTTTGGTCATTCCCTAAGCTCAAGGAAAACCTTAGAGGTTGTCATTATGAAAGAATTAGGGAAACGAAAAAGGCTGTGACGAAGGTCATTGGCACGCTCACACAACACGATTCCATGGGACTTTCCAGAAGTTATTGGAGCGGCAAAACAAGTGCATTGCAGCCGGAGGAGATCATTTCGAATGGGACTAAAGTTTGATGTGTGTACTATTAATAAATGTGCCTATATATAAAAAGTGTGGACACTTATTGAAGACACCTCGTATCTATCTTTTAAAACTCTTTTTCACTCAAAACAAGGGGTCTTACCACTTGGACGTAAGGGGTCACTATTTGGATAGATGTCTAACGAGGGACAGTGGAGGAGGGTTGAGCAGCGAGATTTCTGTACACATTACATTTAGACCTCTGGAGGTTAGTACATTGCGAAAAGCAAGAAACAGGGGGGGTAATTTCAAGATTCTCTCTTATGTGAGCAATGTTCTAGCACGGTAGATGGATCCCACCTTCTTCGCAGCAGCCTTGGTCATGTCCTCAATTTTATATATAGCTTTCGTACAGGCCCTTCGTTAACAATAAATGCGAAGGAATTAAAACAATCCCCTTTTTTTGGCTGTCTCGATTGCATTGACATCGTCGTTTTTGTTAAGCCAGTAAACCATTTTTTTTTTTTTTTTACAAGGGACGGCGCTTATTAAAGCCCAAATGTCGATCGAGTATAAGAGGTAATAAGTTTAAGATAGACGGCAAAAGAAATTGTTGATAGCTGTTATAGTTAGGCGAGTATTTGTTGCGAATGTTTTGCAGGGTCGAATAGATTTACTTATTTATTTTATTTACTTTTAGTTTTTTTTACCCCCAAACAAGTTAAATTGCCAAATTTCTTTTTTACCAGCAGGCAATCTGGCGTTGCCCGGTCGTAAAATACATATATTTTAATTCATGAAGATTTCTTATGTATATGGACGTAAAGGGCTACAATTTGGGATAGTGTCTGTTCACATTACATTCAAATTTAGCATGTGAAACAAGCAACATGAATAGAATTCAAAAGTCTAGTAGTCCAAGGTCAGAAACTGTTTAGGGACCTCGACGGTGAAAAAACTGTTAGTGTAGAAGGTTTGCTAGCATTTAGGGACCTCGACAGTGAAAGGATGAGATGTTGCTGTCTGTCGAGTTGATTGGGAGTATGTACGCCAAAGGGGACACAAGTGCTATGAGTTCATCAGATGGATTCCATTAAAGTACTTGTAAAGCAATCACACGGATGCAACATTGTGGCGATGGGACAGATATTGGAGCTTTACCGATAGTGTGCGACCTATTAGTTTGGAAACTTTTTTATTTTTTTATTTTTTTTTTACCCTGTTAAGGATTGGGATACGGTGTATCATTACTTCATGAATGTTCGAATTGTAGGTTTTTAAAGATATAGGACACTCTCTGGTGTTAGTAATTTTCTAGCACGGTAGAGGGATCCCAACATCCTTTGCAGCAGTATTGGCAACGTAGACAATGTGATAAAAAGCTATCGTAATAGTCCTTCATTAACAGTGAATGCATACGAATTAAAAAACGTACCACTCTCCGATCGGCTCTATTCTATTATTGGCGTTACTGTTAAGAGAGTAAGCCATTTTTATTTTTTACTAGCATGCCGCCTGGCGTTGCCCGGTCGTAAAATGCGCATAAATATTACATTTTAATTCATGCTTATCTTATTTATTATTATAGACGATTCTCTATTTGATTTTTATCTTTATCCCTACTATTATATCCAACTAAATTCTGTCTGTGTGTTTGTGTGTTCGTGAGTTCGTTTCCTATGGACTCGAAAACGGCTGGGTCAATTTTTATGAAATTTTACACGAAGGTACTTTATGCGCCTAGCAGTGTCCTTATATAAGTTTCTTTGCGTAATGTTATCGATAAGTATAGATAATCGATAATCGAAATAATCCGATAAAAGAAAGGAACAGGCGATTTTGACCAAAGTTAGAATCTTATGCAGCCTAACATCACAAGCGAATTGGAGAAGTTTTAACACCGCACAAGTAGAAAAGCCGAACATATAAAATTAACAGTAGGTTCTTGCATATAACAGGATCGAAATGAATGTTTCTGTTTATCACAATGATATTTGACTTTTTCATTTTAAACTTTAATTCAAGCAATTATCACTGCACAAACAGTAAGGTCAGACATATATAATCAACAGTAGGTTCTTTGATATGACAAAAGCGTGTTTCTGTTGACTTTTCTATTTTAAACTTAATGCAAACCATTATATATAAAAATAATTTTATAAAATTAACATGAGGTTCTCAACAGTGCAATGTGGGCTAAAATATATTGCGAATTTAGTCACTGGGAGAGGCATGCGAAGCTTCCTACAGCTGCATAGGGATGAGTCCCCAATTAGAGCAAGCAATCAATCGAGTTGATTGAAAACTAGGCTATTTCATCGATTATGATGACAATAAACATATGGGAGTTTGATCCAGGGCAACGTCGGGCCACCCTGCTAATTCAACAAGTTGTAAGGATATCAAAAGTTACTAACATATGACTTGGATATCATCCGCTAGAATCGAAATCAGAATGTTTAGCGTTGCAGCTTTAGTTATTATTTACCCCCCCCCCCATCGTCGCTACCAACGGATGGACACGAAAAGTTAAAAGTTAAGCGATTTTGAACTGCGAATGTTTAATTTTGCGCATAGGCAAAAGTAATAAACGGAATAATGTTTTTTTGTCTGACTAACCGTGCCAAGGTTTCAACTTTCACCTTCTAGCAGCAATTTTCGCCGACTGAAAACCAAATTGAAAGTGTACTACCTTTCGCACGCCGAATATATATATATATATATATATATATATATATATATATATATATATATATATACATAGTTACCTTGAAACACGCGTGTACGTAGATTACTGTTTTAAAACTAATAAAAATAAATAAAATGTTATATAGGTCCAAATAAATTATGGGCGACTTTCTAATAAATAAACCATTAGCTTCGAGGCGGAGCCACTATTTAACGGTATTTATCGTTTGAAAAAAAGCAACAACAACAAATATATATATATATATACAAATATATATATATATAAATATATATATATATATATATATATATATATATATATATATATATATAAGAGATGTGACGATTCCAACTTTTTCCCGATTCCGATACAATTACCGATCCTGTACTATGTTTCCGATTCAATTGCCGATTCCGATTCTTTATAAATTTCTAAATATTTAATTATAGAGTTGTTATTTTTCCCGATTACCGATAATACGCATGTTAAATGTGCAGATGTTTTCAAAAAAAAAAAAAAAAAAAAAAATACACCTGTGGCGAGATCATCTATCGACTTTAGTTAAAAATCCATAAATATTTATTTTATTGTAGTTAAAAATCCATAAATGGAAAAGACAATTAAAAGAATCGTTTTTGATATCGGAAAATATATACAAACGTTTCCGATTCCGATTCCGATCCCGATACCCCAAATATTCCAATTTTTTCGATTCCCGATTCCGATTCCGATTTCGATTTCGATCAATCGTACGGACACTAATATATATATATTATGTTGGGATAATTAATCGAAATCCGAATCGGGAATCGGAAAAATCCAAAAATTTGGGGTATCGGAATCGATTTCGGAATGGGAAAAAATTAGTGCCTATTTCCGATGCACAAAACGATTCTTTTAATTGTCTTTTATATTTGATTGTGCTTTAAGCAAAATCTTCCATTGGTAGACATTATTATAAAATAATAAATATTTGTTGATTTTAAAATAAATAAATGAATATATATATATATATATATATATATATATATATATATATATATATATATATATATGTTTTCTTATTACCGTTTTATCTGTTTGGTTACATATATTTTAAAAATAATATATATGTCGCTCCCCATGTAGGGGTACCAAGTTGTTGAAAGTAAAATGAATCCCAACTCGCATTTAGGTAAAACTGCACTTTCGTAAAAAATTCTAATTCATTCAAAACGTATTGCAAAAACAAAAACAAATAACATCTATCTATCTATCTATCTATCTATCTATCTATATATATATATATATATCTATCTATATATATATGTGTGTGTATATAACCGTGTATTATAGCGTTTTCACCTTAAATTCTACGCAATTATGAATAATTTAAAACTATGGATAAGAAGAATTCGCCGTAATAGTACAATAAAACCAACCATCTCATGAGAAACCTTGAAAAATTGATAATGGAAGCTCGTTTATCAAAGGAATATGCAAATTATGTAGTTGTTCACATAACCATGACTGAGTATATAATTTAATGTTCGTTTTAAATATTTTTAAACAGAAAAAGTATGTTTTTAATAACAATGACAGAGCAAGAAAAAAAACTCCACTTAATAGGTATATAGATAAGGGGTAGGGGGCACAGTTTATCAAGGCAGAAAAATCAACTCGAGGACACAGTTTAATGTCAGGTGAACGGTGGGACAACAACGGTGATGAGAGTGAAACTTGGTTATTCAAGAGGACGGCCATGACAAGATCTTGTAAACGATCTTGTTGTTGTTAGCTGGAAGCAATTTAATTCGACTGTATTGTGTTCTGCAGACGGTTCTATGAAGTATTTTCATTTTTATTTTATTTTTTTTGCACACATAGAGAGTAATGGAAATTGTTTACAAGTATTTGTTGCGAATGTTTTGCAGAGAGGGCGCATATGTTCAAGCTCAGCAGAGCAGCTGTCATGACAAGAATGATAAAGCAACGTTTATTCACCTCCCCATATATATATATATATATATATATATATATATATATATATATATATATATATATATATATATATTCTCTCTCTCTTTCTCTCTGTATATATATATATATTTATATATATATGTATATATATACATATATATAAATATATATATATATATAAATATATATATATATATTTATATATATATATATCTATATATATATATATATATATATATATATATATATATATATATATAGAGAGAGAGAGAGAGAGAGAGAGAGAGAGAGAGTGAAAGAGAGAGAGAGAATCTCGCTAGATTCAGCCACTCTGATGAGTCCTAGACGACGAAACACGTGCCAGTGGATAATTATATTTTAAAAACAATATGTATGCCGCTCCCCATGTGACGGTACCAAGTTGGTTAAAGGGAAAATTATTCCTAACTAGCATTTAGGTAAAATACACTTTCGTAAATAACTGAATTCATTCAAAACATATCGCTAAAACAAAAACAAATAACATCTATCTATCTATCTATCTATCTATCTATCTCTTTCTATATATATATATATATATATATATATATATATATATATATATATATATATATATATGTATGTATATACTAGCAAAAGTACCCGTCGTTGACTGGGTTCAAAAACAGCCTACAGAAAATGGACTCTGATTTTTGAAAGTATGATAGATTAGGAAAAGGAAGGGCTGTAAATTTGGGTTGAATTTGGAGATATCAAAACCAAAGCGAAATATAATGAAAGTAAAAATAAAATAGATAAACCCCATAACACTTATCACATTATTCTGTGGATCTATATTAATAAAAAAAACCTTGTTAAACTTTGTGACATATTTCCATTGTATGGAGGTCAGGTGCGAACGAACACCCCATATTTTTATTATACCATATTTCTTCAAACTGAAACATAATTATCAAAGTATACTTACGCAGATAGATATGAAAAGTCTTTATTAAAGTTTGTGCTTATTTCCATTCTATGAAGGGCAGGCGCGAACGCAGACCCCACAATTTTATTATACCATCCCTATTTAAGTTAAAACATACTTATCAAAGTATTCTCATGTACATCTATATCAGAAACACTTGTAAACGGCTTTTTTTTTTAATTTTTAATTTTTTTATTTCCATACTTTATGAACCAGGCGCGGACGCAGACCCCACAATTTTAATGAACCACCGTTCTGCCAGATTTAACATACCCATTCCTGTGTCTCGATACATCTTATATCTTTATATGTAATCAGTTTTTTAAAATAGTTAGCCTATTCGTGACCACACACACACACACACACACACACACACACACACACACACACACACACACACACACATTCAGCTTTATATTATATATATATATATATATATATATATATATATATATATATATATATATATATATATATAATATAAAGCTGAATGTGTGTGTGTGTGTGGTTACGAATATAGAATGTAGCTTCATTGCCATATATATATATATATATATATATATATATATATATATTGCAATGAAGCTTCACAGCATGTCCCGCGTGAGAATTCGTCGAGAATGAAACGCAGAATATTCTGTGTAGCTTACTTGCCATACATATATATTTTCATAACCTACTACGATACTTTACCTAGCTTTTGGGCCAAGATCACAGTGTATTATCTATTTTGATGATTCACTTAAGTAATTATGTCTTGGTAAATGCGAGGGAACCCCCTTCATACTGAGACAATTACTATTTATTTGGGAACTTCCATAGTGTCCCCTTTTCTGAGGGAGCTGGTTTTCCCTCCACATTAAAAAACGACCTTGTGTCTAATTTACTTTCTGTTTATTTAGCTTTATCTATGTATTAAGACCTGTTTAAGTAAATACTAAAATATTTACGCAAAAAATGATATCTTCGTATATTAATTTATGTGATTGAATATAGTGGTCACACACACACACACACACACACACACACACACACACACACACACACACACACACACACACACACATATATATATATATATAGTCATGCACATACAGTACTGTTTCGCTGTATCACAGCTCATCAGTGCAGCTCGAAGGCAACTACCTCAAGCCAACATATATATATATATATATACATATACATATATATACATATACATATATATATACATATACACACACACACACACACACACACACACATATATATATATATATATATATATATATATATATATATATATATATATATATATATATATTTAGGCAGCATATTCCCATTGAGACAAGTGTTATTGAAAAGCCCAGAATTTTTCTGTTTCACTATTTTATTTTTTATCTTTAGTTTTAGCTAAAGAAACTCATGGATCCAACCTTAAAAATTTTGAGAAAAACGAAACAAAAATAAATAAAAAATAAATAAATAAATTATTCGGATATTGGGGAAGTAAAAACAGTGAAACAGAAAAATTCCGTACTTTTCCACAAGACTTGTACCAATGAGAATATGCTGCCTATATCTATCTATCTATCTATCTATCTATCTATCTATCTATCTATCTATCTATCTATCTATCTATCTATTCATCTATCTATCTATCTATCTATCTATCTATATATACATATATATATATATATATATATATATGTGTGTGTATATATATATGTCAGGTCATGTCATATGCTACTGGTACCATGTAACTCAGTACTACCTACCTCATGGTCGGATCACCGGCGACTAAACTGGTTCCCCCACCAGACTTGTTTGGTGAGGAGGGCGGCTAGTCTCCCTGAAGGATTAAAAACAAGAGCTCCCAAAGGGTGAATGAAATCTTTTTCGGGGCCAACGGCCAACTAGCACCATGTATATTTGTGTGTGTGTGTGTATATGTGTATTGGGGTAGAGAGGGCTCCCATAAGCCGTGGTGAAGGCAACCTTTCTAGGAGAAGCAAATCTCTGATTTAAAAAACCATAAAGCGGAAGACAATTACCCGCATAAAGCTGGTCTGCAGTTTAATTTGTTGCTGGCTATCTTGCTCTTGCTTGTTGCTGGATCTCAACATTTTGAACCGAGAGAGAGACTTAGCTGTCGTACAAAGCTAAGACTCTGTAACATCATATTTGTATAGATACTCCCTCAGACATTTGGGCTCATGGATTTTAAATGTCTGAGGGAGTGGCACTCGTCTGACAAGACGTTGCAATCATCATATATATATATATATATATATATATATATACTTCTGTGAAAATAAAATTTATTCACTTATATTTTCTTTTTAATATATACCAGCTTTTATTTAAGAAGCTCAATGTAATTACAGAGCATGTAATGAATGAATGACAAAAGCCTATATTCCAAATGGCATGATGTTGACCATCTTAAAATTTATTCCTTTAGCTCAGTTGACACTTACAATTCTTGACAGTATCTGTTTCGTAGCACAAAATTATTCTTTTTTTTTACATAAGCATCACTACATTATCAAGGCCAAGAGGCCACTCAAGGATAAGGGTTAAAGAGTGTACAGCAGAAATTGGACAATATGGTAATCATTAGTAATGAAAATTTGGTAAATTTGATAACTTATATGGAACGGCTCATCAAGAACTTATTTACGTTCGACTTGAACACAACCATATTGTAGTCAGTCGGAAAGCAGGAAAACGGAAGACAATTCCACAGACGTGCAGTTCTAAGAAAGAACCTTTGTTCATGGAATCTACGTTAAGGTTTAGGCACAGATAAAGAGTGGGGGGAATTATTGGTAGTGTTTACTTAATTATTTTGATTTCAATTAGTGAATCTATTTTAACTATTCAGAAGAAACAGCAAAAATTATTCCACCAAAAGGAAATAAAATGCGTTTGGAGATGATTTAAAAATTCGAAAATTGGTAGAGAAGCTGCAAATATCTTACAATTGTCTTACATTACGCCATTTTGAATTTAGAAATGAAATCACTAAAACCCACATATTCGTATTACAAATTCGATTAATTTAGGTATATTTTGCCAGAACTGTTCTATTTAATAAGTAATAAATTTATGACTTATTATTTATAATTTATATATCTATATTTACCCAAATTATTTATATGATTATAATCTATTACACCTGTTTACATATATGAAACTACTAACAACTTAGCCAGTTAGGTAGAAAAGACACACTGAGAAAATCGATTTTATTTTTTAAAAAACAATAGTAAACAAGTAAAAATATTTTAAAGAAATATTATGAGGGGGTATAGTCTCTTTTAAAAACAATATCTCTTTCAATAACGGTCATAAAATGTGTTTTCAATCGATATTTATTCAATAAGTGACCATTTTTCCTACCAAGCAAAAAGGGACGAGTTTTCCGAGTATAAGTTTCCCGGGGTAGAATTTTCTGGCAGCGAGTTTTCCTGAATTCATATATATGATATTTAAAAGACACATATTACATAGTTGTACACACGCACACAATACGTATAGATATACACATTCATGTAAAATTATGTCTATATAATATGTATATTCATGTACACACACAAACACACACACACACACACACACACACACACACACACACACATATATATATATATATATATATATATATATATATATATATATATATATATATATATATATATAATAGAATCCCGGCGGAATCATTAGTAAAACCCTATACCAATTGGACTATTTTAATATAAGACAAATGTCCAATATGGTTTTCTCGGGTGAAATATGCCGGCTCATTTCTAGTGGATTCGCCTCGTTGCTAAAATGACATACATCACATGTGCCAGATTTCGTTGAATATATTTCGCCAGAACACAGCCTTCTTACAAGATCGTGAACTGAAATATTAACTCTGATGTGATACAGCTCTCAATATCATAAGAGAGCACATTTTGTCAAAGATGTGCTTTTTTTTTTACATAGGCATCACCACATTATCAAGGCCCAGAGGCCACTCAAGGATAAGGTTTAAAGAGTGTACAGTAGAAATTGGACAATATAGTAATCATTAGTAATGAAAATTTGGTAAATTTGATAACTTATATGGAACGGCTCATCAAGAACTTATTCACTTTAGACTTGAAGACAACCATATTGTAGTCAGCCGGAAAGCAGGAAAACGGAAGACAATTCCACAGGCGTGCAGTTCTAAGAAAGAAGCTTTGTTCATGGAATCTACGTTTAGGTTTAGGCACAGATAAAGAGTGGGGGAAATTATTGATAGTGTTTACAGCTAGACGAGTGTTTCTTGTGAAAGTTTGGCGAGGGGGGACCATAGATTGAAGCTCAGTTGAACACTTTCCATGAAAATAACGATACATCAGAGACAAACTCGCAACATCTCTTCTGTGAGATAGAGGTTGTTGCTTACACTAGCTCGGGGCTCAACGTTATAAATTATGTATAGTCCCATATTATAGATTGTTGACGCTCTCCGATACGGCACCTTTCTTCCCAATAAGCTAAAAGTACTACCAACTGTAGCTGAGGGGAAACTGAAAGCCCACTTTTCCTTAGCCGCTATACTGAGATATAAGGGATAGCGCCACTCCAATTCCAGAATGGCTCAACTTGCTCTTGATCCACTCCTAATAAACGGTTTAGCAACTGGGCATCAAGTATCATTTTTAAAGCTTCTATTATGGCTCGGCCAAGGATTGAAATCTAGTGTCATGACACATTAGCGAGTATTATTACCATTATACCAAAATAACCAGTACCTTTTCCCAATAAAAATTTTTTTATGACAATTGCTCCAGACAAGTTATGAAGCCACACAACGTAAGCAGCTAAGGATAAATGTCATTCTGACTTAAAAAGAAACTTCGTTCATGGAATGTGAGAAATAATATGTCTTTCTATATAAGATAAAGGTATATTTATATGCTTATGTGTTTGTGTGTGCAGGATCCACTCCTAAACTTATTTTAAAAAGACGATGAGACTTATATCAACGGTCTGTTGCGGCAGTCAATATAGCTAACGACAGTGTTCAACCCGAGAAGATATCTTAGATCGGTTTTTTGTCTGAATATATCAATAATAAATATCGATGATCCAAAATGGAAATGATCCGATGAAAGAAGGAACGGGCGATTCTGACCAAAGTTAACACCTTACACAGTCTAACATTACAAGTTCATTTGAACCGTTTTATTACCACAAAAGCTGAAAGGCCCAATATATAAAATCAACAGTAAGATCTTTGGTATGGCAGAGACGCATGCAAAATGAATGTTTCTGTTTAAAGCACAATTTCACAATAATAATTGACTTTTCAATTTTAAACTTTAATTCAAGCCGTTATAACCGCAAAAAACAAAAAAATGCCAGACATGTGAAATCAACCGGTTCTTTGATATGACAAGGGCGCATTGGAAATATTATGAGCACAATTGAAGCATGATACTATACTTTGTATTTTAAACTTTAATGCAAGCCATTATATAAAAAAAGAATTTTATAAAATCAACAGTAGATTCTTTACAGTGCAATGTGAACTCCAATGTATTATGGACTAAGTCATTTCGGGAGGCAATTAGAGCATCGATCCATTTGAATAAAAAGTGGGCTATTTTATCGATGAAACAAATATGACAGTGGAAAAGATTCGCTGTCCATCATTCAATCCCTACAACGTCGGATCTAGTATATATATATATATATATATATATATATATATATATATATATATATATATATGATGATTGCAACGTCTTGTCAGACGAGTGCCACTCCCTCAGACATTTAAAATCCATGAGCCCAAATGCCCGAGGGAGTATCTATACAAATATGATGTTACAGAGTCTTAGCTTTGTACGACAGCTAAGTCTCTCTCTCGGTTCAAAATGTTGAGATCCAGCAACAAGCAAGAGCAAGATAGCCAGCAACAAATTAAACTGCAGACCAGCTTAATGCGGATAATGGTCTTCTGCTTTATGTTTTTTTTAATCAGAGATTTGCTTCTCCTAGAAAGGTTGCCTTCACCAATGCTTACGGGAGCCCTCTCTACCCCAATACACATATACACACACACACAAATATACACGGTGCTAGTTGGCCGTTGACCCAGAAAAAGAGTTCATTCGCCCTTTGGAAGGTCTTGTTTTTAATCCTTCAGGGAGACTAGCCGCCCTCCTCACCAAACAAGTCTGGTGGGGGAACCAGTTTAGTCGCCGGTGATCCGACCATGAGGCAGGTAGTACTGGGTTACATGGTACCAGTAGCATATGACATGACATGACATACATATATACATGACATATATATATATATATATATATATATATATATATATATATATATATATATATATATATATATGAGAACAATAGAGATGGGATATTGAAGTCACAAAAACTATATATTGGTAAATATAGATTGGTTCATTTATTCAATGAGGGAAACAATTTGTCGGGGATAGAAGGGCCTCTTTATGCCCCTTCTATCCCCAACTAATTGTTTGTATTCTCTTATTGAATAAATGAACCAATCTATATTTACCAATATATAGTTTTTTGATTTCATTTCCCATTCCTATTGTTCTCCTATATAAGCTCCAATTTCATATATATATATATATATATATATATATATATATATATATATATATATATATATATATATATATAAGGCATACAAATGTATATATATATATACATACATATATACATATATATATTACATCATCTAAAACTATGATAGAAACACCGTTTTACACTTTATATGGTACGCTCCTCGTTTATCTTAGAATTCAAACATCATCAATAATTTTATTTATTCATTTCGTTCCGGCTGAATCCCTTGCTAGACGTCACATCCTCATTATGTTACTAAGCACCTTCTCTACCCTTCTGATGAGAAGCATTAAGCTTTGAAATACCTTGGTATAAAGAGTCCCTTTATCCCCCAACTAAATGTATGTATATCCTTATCAAATAAATCCAAAATTATGAAGGAAACCCTATACTCCTTTTTACACTTTATAAAGTATGCCACTCCTTTATCTTACATTTAAATAAATGACTCATTCGATATTTTCCAATATATAGTCTTTTCAATTTCCACTCCTATTGTCTCCATTTTCTCTCTCTCTCTCTCTCTCTCTCTCTATATATATATATATATATATATATATAAATATATATATATATACGGCACCCCCCATATATATATATATATATATATATATATATATATATATATATATATATATATATAGCTCACCGAAGTTAAGCTACGTTGTGCCTGGTTAGTATCAGATGGGTAATGTCGACTCAGGAGAGGTGTGGTTGGAGATTGCGCAACACCAGCTACAGAAATTTCACTTTAACACGGAGGCCCCCCCTTCGTGGGTATCTATAGTCTGTCAAAGACTGAAGGAGCCTACCACACACACACACACACACACACACACACACACACACACACACACACACACACACACACATATATACGTTTTATTTTTTATTACAGTATCTTTCTGTTAAGATACATTATTGTTTCAGCTACTTGGCCATTTTTTGGCCGTCTGTAGTAGCATGCTCAGACTTTTACAGAAATGTTCGCTATTTTGTAGATGAGAGAGTGAAAGAGTGAATGAGGTCGGGTGGGGGCGGCCAAGTAGCTGAAACAATAATGTAACTTAACAGAAAGATACGGTAATAAAAAATAAAACGCATATCTGCTCTATAACGGTATTGAGCACTTTCTTCAGTTTTTATCAATTACCATCTCCACTATATATATATATATATATATATATATATATATATATATATATATATATATATATATATTTTTTAATCAATTGGGCCAGATCAATCTCTAGCAAAACGTCACCAACCATTTATACACATGATCCATTCCTGTCCCGTCTTTCTATTTACAAAGCACAATAAAATTTCATTCTCCCGCCTGCGTCTCTCTTTTACTTAAAACCACTATAATATACGCCAGTTATCAAATTTCCTTAACCAATCAAAATATCTTTCAACCTTTAGACATTTTGAACCATATTCGCCACACATCGTTAGGCAGTCACAAATACGTAATACCTCAATTATATATATATATATATATATATATATATATATATATATGATGCACACTTTATATTATATACTTCATATTATATACCTGACACACACACGTAAATAATTATATATATACATATATATACACACATATATATGTGTATACACACATATGTATGTATGTATATATATATGACTATATTCAATACAGAGATACATGCGAATATGCTCGCGATAGACTTGCCTAGCCAACGCCTGTACACAGGTGTATCATTTCAATTAGTTTTTCCAGAGTTTTGAATAACTTAGGGAGCTTTTTATGTGACCAGCCGCGCGCGAAATATTAATTATAAATTCGACATTCTCTCATAATCTCACTTACGACGTGACCAAACATTTTATGGGGTCAAATCGTTTTAAGTGGCACCCATCCACAGTGCCTACTGCCAGACTAATTTTACGCCTGAGCACGCATCTGGACGGAGTCCCCTAGTTATATATATATATATATATATATATATATATATATATATATATATATATATATATATATATATATATATATATAAAGAGAGAGAGAGATGAGAGAGATAGCTAGCTAGCTAGATAGATAGATATATTAATATACTTATAATTATTATTATATATAACTACTTCATTTGATCCGATAAATTAATATACGAAAGTATAAATTTAGGCGTAAACTTTAAGTATTTACTTCAACAGTTCTCAATACGTAGGTAGAGCTAGTTAGTAAGGTATAAAATATATATGGTGATTAAGCTACACTGAATATTCCGCGTTTCATCAACTCTAGGATTCTTCAGGCTTACCTAAAAATAACTTACTATTATATATATATATATATATATATATATATATATATATATATATATATATATATATATAGCAAATTCTCACGCGGAAGAAACGCAGAATATTCTTTATAGCTTAATTGCCTTAGATATTTTTTATAACTTACTATCTAGCCTTACTTAGAACTGTTGAAGTAAATACTGATAATTTATGCCAGAATTATATCTTCTTATATCAGGTCATGTGATTAAATGAAAGATATATATATATATATATATATATATATATATATATATATACATATATATATATATAGGATGGGCGAAAAATCGAGCCTCCAAGTTTTTCTGCCTCCATTTCAAATTTCATATCGTCAGATTTTATCAATTTTAATTATAATTTATATATTTATATATATATATATATATTTATATATATATATATGTATATATATACGTGTGTGCGCGCGCGCGTGTGTGTGTGTGTGTGTGTGTGTTTCCATTTTACTTCAGTTGTAATTCTGAAAATTTAACGGACCCCTTCCAGAACCTAACCTTAATATCTGGAGGTCGAATTTTACATGAACTGATGTGATAATAACAGTCCAGATAAGTACAGACTGAAATATTTACGTAATAGGAATATATATATATATATATATATATATATATATATATGTATATATATATATATATATATATATATATATATATATATATATATATAAAGCTGAATGTGTGCGTGTGTGTGTGTCTGTGTGTATCTGGTCACGAATAGGCTCCTATATGGTTGGCTATTTTAAAAAAACTGATTGCATATAATGATAGAAGATGTATCGAGGCGCAGGAATGGGTATGTTTGATCTGGCAGAACGGTGGTTCATTAAAATTGTGGGGTCTGCGTGCGCGCCTGGTCCACAAAGTATGGAAATAAAAATGAAAAAAAAAACGATTACAAGTGTTTTTGATATAGATGTACACAAGAATACTTTGATAAGTATATTTTAACTTAAATAGGGGTGATATAATAAAATTGTGGGGTCTGCGTTCGCGTCTGGCCTCCATAGAATGGAAATAGGCACAAAATTTAACAAAGACTTTTCATATCTATCTGCGTAAGTATACTTTGATAATTGTTTCAGTTTGAAGAAATATGGTATAATAAAATTATGGGGTGTTCGTTCGCGCCTGACCTCCATAGAATGGAAATATGTCACAAAGTTTAACAAGGTTTTTTTAATATAGATCCACAGAATATTGTGATAAGTGTTTCAGTGTGAACAGGAATGGTATAATAAATTATGGGGTTTATCTATTTTATTTTTACTTTCATCATATTTTGCTTTGGTTTTGATACCCCCAAATTCGAAGCTATCTCTTTACAACCCTTCCTTTTCATAACCTATCATACTTTCATAAATCAGAGTCCATTTTCTGTAGGCTGCTTTTGAACCCAGTCACCGTCGGGTACTTTTGCTAGTATATATATATATATATATATATATATATATATATATATATATATATATATGTGTGTGTGTGTGTGTGTGTGTGTGTGTGTGTGTGTGAGTGTATATATATATGCATATATATGTGTATATATATACATATATATACATATATACACACATATATATTTATATATTTACACACACACACGCGCATATATATATATATATATATATATATATATATATATATATATTATTTTATTTTATTTTACTAAAACGGGGTACTTCCTGGATTATCACTTGATATCTATTTGAAATAAACGGATATTTCGGTAGTATTCAGCTAACGTACCTTCTCATTTCGAGGGTTAGCGCTACCGGAAACTGACAACTCAAATCAGTTCCGTGATTTTCATTGATCTGCAATATATATGTTGTGAATCGATTCATTGAAATACAATATAACATAAGGACATTATCAAAAAGTATACGATTTCTTTTTTTTTAATTCATACAGATAAAAAATAACAGAATTGGTCTTTGTTTGCACTTTTAAAAACAAAATTGAATAAAAAAGATATATTTTATTTGAAATTATAAAAAAATACGAATTTTCTTTTAATTTAAAAATTAAAGTTTTTTATTTGGTTTTATGTAAAAGATATATGTTTATAAAAATGAAATTATTGAAATCAAAATTTGAAATAAAAATAAAAAATGGCATTATTTATATCAAAATGATAAAAATTTATACACACACACACATATATATATATAAATATATATATATATAAATATATATATATAAATATATGTGTGTGTGTGTGCGCGCGTGTGTGTTAGTATATATATATATATATATATATATATATATATATATATATGTATAAAAATACCAGCGATGGTTGACGTTATGTTGTTTTGAAAAAAGAAAAAAACGAATGAATTTATGAAATGATCAACGTTTCGTCCCTATTGCAGAGGACATCTTCAGGATATTAAAAGGAAAAATGCAAAAAAAGAAAAGAATCGAAAATGAAAAGGAGAGTGTTAGAATCCTACCCATATAAGGAAGGAAACTATGTTTTCAAAACAACATATATATATATATATATATATATATATATATATATATATATATATATATATATATGAAATAAAAATTACAATTAAATTTACCAAAATGATCCAAGATGGTAAAACTAAAGTATATTATAAACATTAATGAATGGATATTTATAAAGTTATCTCAGCCAGATGTAAAAGCTCGCTAAAACCAATAGAATAGATAGGGGATAGAGTTCATAATACGAGCAAACATTTAATAAAACATGTTAAAAGACACTTTGAAATGAGTTAAAAACATATGTAATCCGAAAAGGAAACACTAGATTAGTGAATAGCCCTTAATCCGCGGAGTTTCGAAGAAATACTTTCCTTCTCATCAGAGGTTAGGAATTAGAAAAATGCGGGATCGGATTTTGCATGCAAAAGTATTTGATGAAACAACAAGTAAGTCAAAGATATATATACATATATATGAAACAACAACAAGTAAGTCAAAGATATATATATATATATATATATATATGTGTGTGTGTGTGTGTGTGTGTGTGTGTGTGTGTGTGTAATTATTCCTACAATGCATCAGATTACCACTAAGACTAAATTATCGGGAGAAAATAGAAGGAACTGATTTGCTTCATCCCCACTTCCGGTAACTACGCCTGAAATTAGGAAATACGTTAGCTGACTATAACCGAGAATTCATTATATTTATTTTTTGCCTTTAGTAAAGAATTAGGAATATTAATTCTCCTTTGATTATTGACCTGTTATCTACCTTATAGCACATATTTTTATGGCCTGCTGGTCTTATTGTTTCTAGCACAAGACTTAATATAGAATGATGGAGATTTGTTGCTACCTCTGGGCAGGAGTTGCTTAAATCAGCTGATCCTACCTTGACAGAGTTCAAAATACACTTCGTAGTTTAGTGCCGTTTTTCTCCCTGCAACTTCTTTCTAACAGAGAAGCCATTACGAGCCTTTCTCTGTTTTATCGTCATTTTCATAGCAAGTGCTCCTCTGAGCACCAATCTATGGTCTCTCCTTGCCAAACTTTCATGAAAAACACTCGTCTAGCCAAAACCACTATTAATAATTCCCCACACTCTTTATCTGTGCCGAAATCTAAACGTAGATTCCATGAACAAACCTTCTTTGTGAGAACTGTCTTCCGTTTGCCTGCTTTACAGATGATCCATTTGATTGTCTTAAAGTTCAATGCAAACAAGTTCGTGATGAGCCGTCTCCTTAAGTAATCCAATTTACAAAACTTACACAACTAACGTACGCTATAATCTCATTGACTGCTGTGCATATTAACCCTTATATATATATATATATATATATATATATATATATATATATATATATATATATATATATATATATATATATTTATTATTATATATATAATGTGGCACCAAAACGAAAGTCCGCACTTGTCATTTTTCCAAACTTAATACTAAATTTAATGTATATATATTTTTACTTGTTCATATTTGACTTTTAATTGAAGTATCCTAGTGTTCACGTCAATTTATAAAAAAGCAAACTTCAAAGTGAAATGGCAAAAAGAAACTTCGCAGCAACAAATGAGCTTAAACCCTGCTTGAAATATCCACTTTTTTGACAACAAAACACCTCTAATCGTAATTGTTGTTGTTCCAGGTCATACAACGTAACATTTAGTCCATATGCCTCGACTTTCTTTTAGATCATTAATCTTCATATCTCTGGTTTATCCAATCGAAAAATCAGAGCAGATTGAAATGTGATAAGAAAACGGTACGAAAGACTGTGAAAAAGCTCCAAGACACCGGCAGTGTTCGTGATACCCATAAATCTGATCGTCCTAGAGTTATTTCTTACAGGGAAGACAATGCTATCAAGATTCACAGCCTAAGAACCAGATTTAAAACGGCTCCTCACATCCAACAACAGTGTAATCTTGTAAAAAAGTGAAGGAATTTTATTTGTAAGACTGTGTTGCAAGACGCAAGAAAATTATTTCTGTAAAGAACAGAAAGCGCCTTCTGAACTTCATCAGATGAAATGCAGATCATAACGCTTCATATTGGTAGAAAGTGATTTTTAGCGACGAAAACAATTTCAATAAGGTAGGCAGTGATGGTCCGTCGATGGAAAATGCGAAGAATCTAATCCTAGATTCACAGTTTCAACGCTGCAAGGTGGCGGAGGTTCAATTTTGGTGTGAGGCGTTATTAGTGATAATAGTTCAGGACCTATATTCCGCTTGCAAGGCCAAATAAATTTGACCAAGTACATCAATATGTTGACTGAGCATTTTCTACCTTACTTTGAATGGAATTTGGATGATAATCCCATCTTCATGCAGAAATATATGCTCCCATTCACACATCTGGCAATGTCAAGAGTTTTTTCTTTTACACAGTGGTCACCACTTATCAAGGCCCGGAAGCCACTCAGGGATTAGGGTTATTGCAAGTACATTACGTTAGTGTGGAGATTTGATGAAGTGTTTACTTAAGGGGGCGGTTCATTAGGAATTTGTTAACGCTGGACTTGAACACATCCAAGTTGTAGTCAATTTATTTTTATCGTTATTTTCATGGCAGGTGCTCGTCTGAACTCCAATCCCTGGTCCCCCCTCGCCAATCTTTCACGAAAAACACCCGTCTAGCTGAATCCACTGTGAAAAATTTCCCCCACTCTATATCTGTGCCTAAATCAAAACGCGGATTTCATGAGCAAAGCTTCTTTCTTACAACTGCACGCCTGTGGAACTGTGTTCCGTCTGCCTGCTTCCCTCCGGACTACAACTTGGATGTCTTCAAGTCTAATGTTAACAAATTCCTAATGAGCCGCCCCCCCTAATTAAACACTTCCTAAAATCTCCTCACTAACGTGATGTACTTACAATAACCCTTATCCCTGAGTGGCTTCCGGGCCTTGATAAGTGGTGATCACTGTGTAAAAAAAAAAAAAAAAAAAGGTGGGAAGCAGGCAGACGGAACAGAGTTCCATAGGCGTGCAGTTCTAAGAAAGAAGCTTTGTTCATGGAATCCACGTTTTGATTTAGGCACAGATAAAGAGTGGGGGAAATTTTTCACAGTGGATTCAGCTAGACGGGTGTTTTTCGTGAAAGATTGGCGAGGGGGGACCAGAGATTGGAGTTCAGACGAGCACCTGCCATGGAAATAACGATAAAACAAGGATAGGCTCGCAACGATTATTGATAGTGGTTTCAGCTAGACGAGTTTTTTTCTTGAAAGTTTGGCGAGGGAGTACAATAGATTGAAGCTCAGCTGAGCACTTGCCATGAAAATAACGATAAAGCAAAGATAGGCTTGCAACGTCTCTTCTGTGGGAGAGAGGCTGCAGGGTAGAGAAAAAGGCATCCCCCACTAAGCCACGAAGTCTATTTTGTACTCTGTCAAGGCAGGATAGGCTGTTTTTAGCAGCTCTTGCCCAGATATGGCAGCAGTCATCCATCCTTGGACGTACTTGGCTTTTATATAGATAGAGAATTGCATCAGTAGTGAGATATCTTCTGGAGCGGTAGAAGGATCCCACCATCTTTCCAGCGACCTCGGCAACAAACTTGATGTACGTGTTCCATTTCAGATCAGGAGTAAAGGTCAAACCCAGAAGCTTGTCAAAACACGGGACCTCTCCCAAACGAGAGCCATCCATCCCAATTGATGCCAGATGGAGATCAGAGCGGTGTATGAGGTTCCTTGAAGAGCATGATATTCCGTGTTTGGATTGGCCTGCACAACCTCCAGATTTCAGTGCTATCGAAAACGTATGGCATTCCATCAAGCTAGAGCTACGCAATGATGAAATTTAAAATCTGGAAGAATTTTGGACAAAAGTTAAAGAGAAGTGAAATTCCGTTTCACCAGAGTATTGCGACATACTAATTCAAAAAAATGTCCCACAATTTGCAGAAATTCGTTCTTGTTTTTTGGTTAATATTTTGACTGGATATGTTCTTCATTTCATATAAATTGAAATATGAAGTTAGAATATTGTTTTATTATCGAAAATATACATTTTTAGACATTTGCAATGAAGTGATACACACTTAAAATTATCAGAAAATAGCAAAATTAGCATAACTTTTAAAATATTTGTTCAAATTCCACAAAAATCAGAGAAATAAGGCACCTTGTTATGCTTTTCCAAATTTTTTTCCAAATTTCACTTCTGGGGAGAGGATGAGAGAAAAAAAAACAGGAAAAGATAAAAAATTAAAAAAATTAAAAAAAAAAACGGGAAAAGATAAAAAATAAAAAAAATAAAAAAAAAAGGACAAGATAAAGAATTTAAAAAATTTAAAAAAACAGGAAAAGATAAAAAAATTAAAAAAAAATAAAAAAAAACAAGAAAAGATAAAAAATTAAAAAAATTAAAAAAAACAGGAAAAGATGAAAAATGTTAAAAAATTAAAAAAACAGGAAAAGATAAAAAATTAAAAAAAAATTGAAAAAAAGGGAAAAGATAAAAAATTAAAAAATTTAAAAAAAAAAAACAGGAAAAGATACAAAATTTAAAAATTAAAAAAAACAGGAGAAGATAAAAAATTAAAAAAATTTAAAAAAACAGGAAAAGATAAAAAATTAAAAAAAATAAAAAAAACAGGAAAAGATAAAAAATTAAAAAAAAAAAAAAACAGGAAAAGATAAAAAATTTAAAAAATTAAAAAAAAACAGGAAAAGATAAAAAATTAAAAAAATTAAAAAAAAAAACAGGAAAAGATAAAAAATTAAAAACATTTAAAAAAAACAGGAAAAGATAAAAAATTTTAAAAAAATTAAAAAAAAACAGGAAAAGATACAAAATTAAAAAATTAAAAAAAACAGGAAAAGATAAAAAATTAAAAAAATTTAAAAAACAGGAAAAGATAAAAAATTAAAAAAAATAAAAAAAAACAAGAAAAGATAAAAAAATTTAAAAAATTAAAAAAAAAACAGGAAAAGATAAAAAATTAAAAAAAAATTGGAAAAAAAGGAAAAGATAAAAAATTTAAAAATTTAAAAAAAAAAACAGGAAAAGATACAAAATTTAAAAATTAAAAAAAAAAGGAAAAGATAAAAAATTTAAAAAATAAAAAAAACAGGAAAAGATAAAAAATTAAAAAAAAAATAAAAAAAGGAAAAGATAAAAATGAAAACATTAAAAAAAAAGGAAAAGATAAAAAATTTAAAAAATAAAAAAAAACAGGAAAAGATAAAAAATAAAAAAAAAATAAAAAAAAAGGAAAAGATAAGAGATGAAGAGAAAAGAAGAGAACAAGAAATAAAATCCAGCTAAATAGTGATGAAAACATTGACGATGATACATACGATTTTAGAAGGCGAACCATTAAAAGGTATTCATATTTTTGTTAAAAATATTTAAAATTTAAACTCTTTTAACCTTACCCTTCAACCAGATTTTATCTTATTTTATTTTTATTTTATCTTACTTTGTTTATCAAAAAAATAATTATTTTTCTTTTATATTTAAATATTTTCCAGATCCATCTGACTTACTAAAAAAAAGGCTAGGTTTATATTTAGTGTCTTTAGAAAAAAAAACACCTACTAATTTTGCTAATAAAGAGACTTTGTTTCAAAAAACTATATGATAAAATTATTTTCCAATGTCTATCTCAATAAAAACATCGTTTCCGAAACGATCGTACAATTTATTGATTTTGTTTATTCTTCCTTGTGAAACCGATTTTTAATTTTTAATTTTAATTACAAATTATCAAACATCTTACTTAATATTAAAATAGCTCTAAGATATATATGCCGATCGAGCTGATTATATATCTACATTTCAACGGGCATTGTTTTATTTTATTTTATTTTAATTGTATTATTGAATTTACTAATATATTAAAATATACTCTGCTCTTTAGACCCTTGTTCTAATCTCCTAAGTATAGACACACACACACACACACACACACACACACATACATATATATATATAAATATATATATGCATATATATACATACATATATATACGGTCTTAGCTCTCTCTCTATATATACGTATACAGTTTTAGTCTGATATCTATGTATATATATATGCATATACATATACTTATATATATACTTATATATATACACGCATATATATACATATATATATATACTGTCTTAACTCTCTCTCTCTATATATATATGTATGCAGTCAGTTCTTACGTAGTCTCCCTTCTGTCTCTCCCTCTCTCTATATATGTGTGTACACACACACACACACACACACACACACATATATATATATGCCTATAATATATATATATATATATATATATATATATATATATATATATATATATATATATATATATATATATACTTAGACCCTTTGGAAAGAAAGACAGCTCGAAAATCCTGTCGAGTCTTCAGCTTCCTCTCTTCAAAATATCGCCAACGCTTCCATCGCCTCTCCCACCGATGACGATGCCCCCTTTGTGGCCAACCGATGCTTCTTGGATCCTTCTTGGCGTATCTCTGTTCATTTGGGATTTCCGTCAGTCAAAGAGACTATGGAAGTCTTCGTGACGTCGGCCAAAATCCGACGGCTTCAGGAATTGGAACTCATCATCCAAAGTGTCAGAAAAGTTTGGCAAGTTTTTGCTTTCTTAAATACTTTGCGAACCGAAATTCTTTCTTTGGAATTTTTCATTCATTCATTCTATTTATTAATGGTTTGATTGTTTTTTTTTTGTTTAAGTTTGTTATTTTTTTCATTTGTTTTTAAACTGTAAAAAAGTCTGTTAGACACAAGAGCTTTGCGTTTTTTTGTTTTTGTTTTTCAAGGCATTTTTAGATTTTTTTTTAATTCATTCATTAATTAATTCTTGTTTTTTTATTAGATCTGTCATTTTTTTATTTTTGCCATTGTACGAATGTCTGTGAGAGACAGATTTTTTCGTTATGCATTCATTCATGAATTAATTCATTATTTGTTTGCTTTTTTTAAAATAAAGATCTCGTATTTTTTTTCAGTTTTTTAAACTGTAAGACAGTTTGTGAGGCACAAAAATTAAAATTTTTTTTTTCAAGACTTGTGAAGGGGATTTCTGTCATTCATTCATTTATTAATTCTTTGATATATTTTTTTAAATCTGCTTTTTTTTCTTTTTGTTAATTTTTTTAGCTGCCTGGAAGTCTTTGACACAAAAAAACGCTAAAGTTTTTTTGTGTTTTTCAAACTTTGTGAAGAGAATATCTGTCCTTTTTCATTCATTCATAATTTGATTTTGTATTTATTTAGATTTTTATTATTCATTTTTTAAACTGTAAGCTATCTGTTTGTAAGAGAATTTGTTTGTAAGAAAATCTGTTTGTAAGAAAATCTGTTTGTAAGACAATCTATTTGTAAAAGAATTTGTTTGTAAGAAAATATGTTTGTAAGAAAATCTCTTAGTAAGAGAATCTGTTTTTAAGAAAATCTGTTTGTAAGACACTCTATTTGTAAAAGAATTTGTTTGTAATAAAATCTGTTTGTAGGAAAATCTGTTTGTGAGAGAATCTGTTTGTAAGAAAATTTGTTTGTAAGACAATCTGTTTGTAAGAAAATTTGTTTGTAAGAAGATCTGTTTGTAAGAAAATCTATTGTCAAGAGAATTTGTATATAAGAAAATCTGTTCGTAAGAACATCTGTTTGTAAGAAAACCTGTTTGTAAGAAAATCTGTTTGTAAGAGAATTTGTTTGTAAGAAAATCTGTTTGTAAGGAAAACTTGTTTGTAAGAAAATCTATTTGTAAGAGAATCTGTTTTTAAGAAAATCTGTTTGTAAGACAATCTTTCTGTAAAAGAATTTGTTTGTAAGACAATCTGTTTGTAAGAAAATCTATTGTCAAGAGAATTTGTCTGTAAGAAAATCTGTTCGTAAGAAAATCTGTTTGTAAGAGAATCTGTTTGTAAGAGAATTGATTGTAAGAGAATTGATTGTAAGAAAATCTGTTTGTAAGAGTATCTGTTTGTAAGAAAATTTGTTTGCAAAAAATCTGTTTGTGAGAGAATATGTTTGTAAGGAAAACTTGTTTGTAAGAAAATCTGTTTGTAAAAAATATGTTTGTAAGAGAATCTGTTTGTAAGAGAATCTGTTTGTAAGAGAATCTGTTTGTAAGAAAATCTGTTTGCAAGAAAATCTGTTTGTGAAAAAATCTGTTTGTAAGAAAATCTGCTTTTAAGAAAATCTGCTTGTAAAAAATCTGTTTGTAAGAAAATCTGTTTGTAAGAAAAACGTTTGTAAGAAAATCTGTTTGTAAGCAAATCTGTTTGTGAAAAAAATCTGTTTGTAAGAGAATCTGTTTGCAAGAAAATCTGTTTGTGAAAAAATCTGTTTGTAAGAAAATCTGCTTTTAAGAAAATCTGCTTGTAAAAAAATCTGTTTGTAAGAAAATCTGTTTGTAAGAAAAACGTTTGTAAGAAAATCTGTTTGTAAGCAAATCTGTTTGTGAAAAAATCTGTTTGTAAGAGAATCTGTTTGTAAGAAAATCTGTTTGTAAGAAAAACGTTTAGCGTTTTTTTATGTTCTTAATGACTTTGTAAATGATTTCAGAAGTGTCGACAGAGTTATGATTGGCAAAGCGCGCTCCGGACTTTTACGACTGGGGCATCGTTCATAGCTGGCAAGGGTGCATTGTGAATGATGGTGACAATGTAGAAAAGCAAATTCTGGAGCAGAAAATGTAGATCGTCTTTAGGGTACCACTCCCGTTTTCGTAACTTTTCAACGTTCTAGATTTTAACTTAAAATGATAGGAGGACCTACATTTGGAAAGAGCTTCGTATATTTAAGACCTATTAAAATATTTTCTTGCAAATGTTGATTTTAACAGATTTAACAAAATCATGGCATTAAATAGCATACTATGGCTGATATGTCGTAAAATAAAAACAGAAAATCTTTCCTTCCTTTCTTTTTTCTTGTAGCAGAAGTAGCAATAACTAAAATGAGGGGAAAAAGAGCTTACCTCGGGTACGTCTGTTGTGTCACCGGTTGGGGGAAAAGAGAATTCCAAGATGGCGTCCAAGGGTTTTTAATAGCGTTTACCCCATGCAACTCTCGGAAAATCACGTTTCTTTCTCATATGATTATGCAAATGGATAATTCCCGGCCACTATAAAAGCAGGAGGCTAAAGACGAGTCGGCAGTGTCCTGCAAATTGTGTGTGTGGGTGTTTCTGGCGGTTGGAGTGTGTCTTCTTTTACCACGGTTATCACGGACAGGAATTCCCTCTCTTCTGGAGGTGGGCGATATTGACTATTTTGAAGTTGTACTGTTGCTGACAGAACATTTATTTTTTTTTTGCCTACTACATTTTTGTTTCAAGCTATTTCGGCCCGAATATGGCGAAGGTGCGGATAAGCAGTGATATTATCAAGCCGTTCTCTGGCGAGTGAGACGTTGTAGCGTGGCTGAAAAAAGTGAGACTTGTCGCACAACTTCAGCAGATGGATGACGTAGCGAGTCTGCTACCTTTATACCTGGAAGGCGATGCGCTGGCCCTCTACATGAAAATGGAGGAGGACGATCAAAAGAAAATAGACAAGATTGAGGCTCGATTAAAGGAGGCATTTACTGATGACGCGTTTGCAGCATATAGAAAAATAACTATGGTTAGATGGGCTGGTGAACGTGTGGATGTGTACGCCAACAAAATCAGGCAGTTGGTTGGATTGGCCGGATTCACAGGAGAAAGCTTAGAGAGACTCACAAAATTAATTTTTGTCACTGGATTCCCTGACACCATCTCAATTGCTCTTCAACAGGTGCCGAACATCAAAGCTCTGACCATGAGGGAGCTAATGTCGAGAGCGAGAATTTTGACGACGACTGGCAAACAAAATCAGGATGTGGTTGCGGCCACACGCTCACCCAACAACAGGGCCCAGAATAATCCTGTTAACGTGACCTGTTTCAAATGCAATGTTAAAGGCCACCTTGCAAGGGACTGTCGAAAACGTGGAACACGGTGTTACCGTTGGGGTGAGAGTGGACACTGGGCTCGGAACTGCTCGGGAAACGAGCAAGGGGAGGACGCATAAGCGCCAGTCTCCTTCCCAACCAAGATGTGAACACGACGCTCCCGGTGATAAGCATCTATGTTGATGGGACGCGATGTTTGGCGCTTATTGATACAGGATGCTCAAGGACAATTTTACATGCAGACCGGTGCCGGTCTTGGAGAAAAACAAACGTAAATGTCAACACAATTGGTGGAATGTCCCATGCGTGCTGCGGTGTTGGAACGGTCTCTGTATCCACTGATGAAGGTGTGTCTGCCAGAGTCGATGTGTTGGTGGTGCATGGCAAGCCACTGGGATTTGACTTGCTTCTAGGGATCGACGCCATAAAAGCTCTAGGAGGTGTCGTTGTCAAGCCTACAGGATCAGTGCGGCTGGGCGCCAGGAAAAGTATTAAATGCGCAGCCATTTCTATCGATGAACCAGATTTCACTGCTACCTTTGACCATCAAAACCGAACGTGGACCGCATCGTGGAAATGGTCTGTGGACCACCCCCCTGAAAGGCTGCATAATTGAGTGTCAGAGTACCCAGTGCCAGCAGAAATTCGTGAAGAATACACGTAGGAGCTCCACACCTGGATAGATAATGGTTGGCTCGTGCCATACCCAGAGGATAAATTGGGACCCCCCCAAAGGTCTAATTCCCCTGATGTACAGCAGAACAAAGCCAAAGTGCGCCGGTGATGGACTACCGGGAGCTAAATCATTACGTAGACGCATTTACGGCCAACGCAGATGTTTGTGCGGCTAAGCTGCGTGAGTGGAGACAAAAAGGTGCTAACGTGTCTCTACTGGACCTCAGAAGAGTATACCTACAAGTCCGGGTCCATGAGACACTGTGGCCATACCAGACTGTGGAAATCGATGGGAAAAATACTGTCTGACCCGTCTGGGGTTTGGTTTGAATGTGGCTCCCTTGATAATGAGAGCAATTGTCAGCGAAGTACTATCTCAGGAAGAAGTTATAAGCCGCGCAGCATCTGCTTACATTGATGACATTTTTGTCAATGAAGACGTGGTGCCCGCGACCCTTGTGAGAGAACACCTCGCGCAGTTCGGGTTGGAGTGCAAGAACCCGGAGCAGTTGAAGGACGGTGCACGGGTACTGGGATTGGCAGTCAGGATGGAACGCAATGAACTGCGGTGGAAGCGAGGAAATGCAATTCCGGAGGCTCCCAGTATTGTTACGCGACGAACAATCTTTTCCCTGTATGGTCGACTTGTCGGGCACTTTCCGGTGTGCGGTTGGCTTCGTGTGGCTTGCGGAATACTCAGAAGGAGAGTAAGTTCGGTAACGAAGGGCTGGGATGATGAAGCAAGGGACGCCGTACTACATCATATGATGTTCGAAACCTTAAAATCTGCGCAGCAGAACGATCCGGCACAGGGAAATTGGTGTGTGGACGGCAAAGAGCTGAATGTATGGGTCGATGCTAGCTCCCTAGCAATTGGGACAGCCTTGGAGATGTGTGAAACTGTGTTGGAAGATGCATGTTGGCTGCGACCTGAAGATGACTCTCAACATATCAACTTGGCTGAACTGGATGCCGTATTGAAAGGCATCAATTTGGCTCTCCAGTGGCAGAGCAATGTGCTACACATAAAGACAGATTCTGTTTGCGTATACCATTGGGTCTCGGACACGCTAACTGGAAAGGCGCGAGTACGCACCAAAGCAGCAAGCGAGATGCTTATTAGGAGGCGATTAAGCACTCTTAAGGAGCTCGTGAAAGAGTACGGGCTGACAGTGGATGTGACGCTGGTTCCATCAGCACGAAACATTGCTGACCGACTGACACGAGTGCCACAGCGGTGTTTTGAGGCAATGAAAAAGAAAAACGGTCTTGACCCAGTGATAGGCGCGGTCCACACAGACGAGCTGGATGAGAGTCAAATCATGGCTATTCACAAAGATAGTGGACATCCGGGGATGCGACGCACTACCTACTTTGTCAGGAGAAGATGTCCAACCACGACAAAAGCAACTGTCAGAACGGTCATACAGAAATGCGAGGAATGTCAGTCCATTGACCCAGCGCCAGTCAGGTGGGAAAAGGGAAAGCTGGAAGTTATCGAGAATTGGCAGAGAATTGGAATGGATATCACGCATTATGGCACCTTCCATTTTTTAACTTTAACAGACTGTGGTCCATCGCGTTTCTCCATTTGGAGGAAATTGGCAAGGCAGGACTCGGCAAGCGTGATTCATCAGTTGGAGGCAGTGTTCTTCGAGCGTTGCGCGCCGCATGAACTCCTTTTAGACAATGACACAGCTTTCTGCAGCAATATGTTCCAAGCATTTGCACGTAAATGGGGAGTTCACTTGCGATTCCGTTGTGCATACGCTCCAGCCGGGAATGGCATAGCGGAGCGATGTCACCGTACAGTGAAACGAATAGCGGCTAGAATGTGTTGTCCCATACAGGAGGCTGTCTACTGGTATAACATCACACCAAGAGACGACACATCTCCCTCCACTGCGCCTGTCAACAGGATTTATCAATACGAAGTTCGAGTAAAGGAAACCAATCTCGCAACTGCGTCCCCAGGTCCCAAGAACAGCTTTTACCAGGTTGGAGATCGCGTATGGGTCAAAAGACCGCAAAATCGATGTACCACGAGGTTCGGCAAGGGTGAGGTGACCAAGGTGATCAGCCCTCAGTCGATTTTGGTGGACGGTGTGCCTCGTCACGTGAAGGATTTGCGCCCTCGCCATTATGTTGTTACATCGGAGGAAGAGGGAGACTCAGACAGTATGATGTCTTCTGAAAAGACAGAGAGTATGATGCAGGACGACGGAGAGGACTTTGAGCCATATAATGTACATACTGAAGAAGCGGAGGAAGGACCACCCGTCTTGCCTCTACGAAGGAGTACCCGACAGAGACGAATACTGCCCCCCTGACCTGATTGTGAAACACCGCCTATGGAGCAGACTGGTGGCAATAATGGCGATGAGGACGATGGCAGGGAGGAAGTGCTGCCTCCGGTTCTTCGGAGAAGTACCAGACAAAGACGACTGCCCCCCTGCCCCGTTTGTGATCATGAGATCATCAGGGGGAAGTGTAGCAGAAGTAGCAATAACTAAAATGAGGGGAAAAAGAGCTTACCTCGGGTACGTCTGTTGTGTCACCGGTTGGGGGGAAAAGAGAATTCCAAGATGGCGTCCAGGGGTTTTTAATAGCGTTTACCCCATGCAACTCTCGGAAAATAACGTTTCTTTCTCGTGTGATTATGCAAATGGATAATTCCCGGCCACTATAAAAACAGGAGGCTAGAGACGAGTCGGCAGTGTCCTGCAAATTGTGTGTGTGGGTGTTTCTGGCGGTTGGAGTGTGTCTTCTTTTACTACGGTTATCACGGACAGGAATTCCCTCTCTTCTGGAGGTGGGCGATATTGACTATTTTGAAGTTGTACTGTTGCTGACAGAACATTTATTTTTTTTTTTTTGCCTACTCCATTTTTGTTTCATTTCTATCCTCTTTCTTTTCACCCTATCTTCCACCCTCCTATTTCTTCCCTTTCGGTCTTCTTTATTTTCTTTCTCCTTTTCTTTCTTTCATTCATTCTTTCTTTTTTTCTTTCTTCCTTCTTTCCTTTCTCCCTTTCTTCCATCCTTTCTTTCTTTTTTCTTTCTTCCTTCGTTAATTTATCCCTTTCTTCCACCCCCTTTTTTCTTTCTTTCTTCCTCCATTTCTCTCCTTTTGCTTACCTCCCCTTCCTTTTCTTTTCCATCTTTTCCATTTTCCTCTTCCTTACTTATCTCCCCTGTCCCTTCTCCTTTCATATCTTTATTTTCTTCCTTCTCTTGCTTTATTCATTCAACCCATCTTTCCTTCCTCTTCGTTTTTTTTTTTAGTTTCGTTTAGTTACTTCCTTTTTAATTCAGTTTGGTTTACTTTTATTCATTTTTTTGTACTCTTCATAGTTGTCTAAACACCGACCATCGCTAAACGTTGTCGGTTCAATTCACTACACTTCTCTTTCGATTCTTCAATTGGAAAAGCACTTGTCAGGCACAGTTGACTTAAATAAAAATCAAACCAGTTTATCGATTTTTCTATCTCTGCCTGCCCCTCTGTCTGTCTGTCTGTCTTTCTATCTGTCTGTCTGTCGGTCTCTCTGTTGTGTGTCTCTCCCTTTGTCTGTGTATATATATATATATATATATATATATATACACATAGAGAGAGAGAGAGGAGGGAGAGAGAGAAAGAGGGAGAGACAGAGAGAAAGGGAAATAGAACGAACACGCACACATTAAATACATACATATATATATATATATGTATATACATAATATATATTATATATATAATTTGTTTTGCTTAATGGTTTTTCCTGTCTTTCTGTGAGTCTGTATATCTGTCTGTCTGTCTATATATATATATATATATATATATATATATATATATATATATATACTTTTCATTTGTTTTACATAATCATTAATATGTCGCTACACATTCATGTTCATGTTACGGTCAGCCAATTACAAATAAAATGTATATCTTGCCCTGC
>NC_136525.1:38712956-38770456 GCF_053919585.1 Euprymna scolopes
ACAGAAAAGTCAAGCATTGTGTTTCTATTGTTCACTAAACAGAAACATTCATTTCAAACGCGCGCCTGTCTTATCAAAGAACCAACTTTTATTTTATAAAATTATTTTTACAAAACCACTTAAATTAAAGTTAAACGTACAAAAGTCAAGACCGCAAAGAAATTCTGAAAAAAAAGAACGCATGATCCCGTGACGTCAGACTTCTGTTAACTATACGAACTCTAGAAAAGCAGAAGCGACTTAATGGTTTTTTAAAAACCTTTGTTTATCTTCTTAAAACTGCAATTAATAATTAATCCTTATTAAAATTTTGTTGGGTCTTAAGATTTACACAGTTTAATGGTTAATAATATTATAAACATTTGCATGTTAAATAGAAAATACGGTTTTACTAAATATGTATGAGTGTTCGTTTGGTTAATTACCGGCTTCCATACTTTTGTTTGGTAAAAAGAGACAAACACGATATCGTAGGCAGTCAACAAAATGCGTATTTTTTGTACAAAAATATTTTTGATCGGTATTAATCTAGCGATAAAATAGCTGGCAAGAGCTATGTTTATATTAAAACTTAATATTTATGGAATTTTAATCGTTTTAATCTTTAAAAAAATCAACTAATTTTTACGAAGTCCTTTTTTCTTGGCAGTTCAACTGATAACAGTATATATTAATTAGAAAAAAAAACGCTATTAAAAAAAAACATAATTTATATCAATTTTTTATTTTCAACTTCAAGGTAAGTTTTTACTCAGTATGTGTATTTAAATTCAAAACAACATTTTTAAAAAATTTATTTGAACTCTTATGTTTCATAATAAATAGAAAATTCGATAAATTTAAATACATTTTGTTCAAATTTGGAAAAATATAATAGAGGGAATGCAGTAAAAAATATTTTCCCTGGTATATTTTACGGAAACTGCATTTTATATGTAATTTCATTCTAAAATGGATAAGTATCGAAAATATCACGAAAATCTGACCATTAGTTAATTTTTGCTAGATTTATTAAACACGGGTATGTTTTCAAGTTCGGAATGTCTACTACATGGGAACGTTATTTTAAAACGCCAATTATGTAAACACGATTTTCGTCTCACAATTTCATTATTTTCGTTCGATGAAAATTTTTAAATTATTACTGGTTTATTTTGCCCTTCTTTTAAATGGTACAAGAGTGATATTGATAATATTATTTAATAATAAAGTTACATCGTGTTACATATAGGGGGGTAATTCTGTGGTGACTTTTTGAGGTGCCTAATGCTTAATTCTGCTATAAAAAGAAACATTCATTTTGAATGCGACCCTGCCTTATAAAGTATCTACAACTGATTGTATAGGCTGTGCCTTTCTGCTTGTGCGGTGATAAAACCTCTCAAACGCACTTGTGATGTTAGGTTGTATAAAAGTGTTAACTTTGGTGAAATTCATCTGTTCCTTCCTTGATCGGATTTTTTTCGATTATCGATTTTTCTATAATTTTCGGCAGAATTCTGTTACAAAATCTTCGTAATGACACTCACAGATGCATTAAGTACCTTTGTGTGAAATTTTGTAATAATTGGCCTGGATGTTTCAGAGTCCATAGGGAACTCGCACACACAGTTTCTTTTATATAATAGTAGATTCGATGTAATAATCAGATTGTCAGATTAAGGTGGCATTTGGTCAGTACTGCTGGGGAGACACGGATTTAATAGCAGTTTTATTTATTTTATTTAAACATGATTTTATCGCGTGTCTAGTATAATGTTTTCTTACATAATTTAAATAAGAATAATGACATAGTATGGTTGTATACTTACTGTTTGTTTTGTTTTTTTTTTCTTTTTTTAGGGGCAGCTTTTATTTTCTTGCTTTAATAAATCTTGACTTTTGATGCGCTAAATTGTGGGATACAATTAAGGGTCAAGCCCTGGCAAACATGTCCATCACTCGAGCTATCTTTTATTTATGACTTTTTTTTTGTAGCTTAAAAAGAAAACGTAGTTGAAAATAGGATGTTGACCCCTTCCACCTCGAGTCACCCCTGCCTTCCCTAACCATTTGTGCAAAATATCCTTCCAGTTTTAACCCCCTTCCTTCTAACTGATTACAGTTAATGGTCTGTTGACCTCTTGGGAAGCTTCATTTCTATCGCTTCTACTAATCCTAATCCCCCCCCTCTGCCTTTTTCTTCCTTCTCTTTCTATCTAAACGGGGTATCTTTATCTTCTGGACGCGTAACCTTTGACCACAAAGCTAAAGATTGATTATTTAGTGATACTGGATTTGGGGTGGGATTTTTTCTTCTGAGGGTAAGGGGTGTTAGGTACCCTGTTCTCCTTTGTCCAAGTCCTTTTGAAATGTGTCGGTCGGCCTGTCTGTCCGTCTGTCTCCCACGCGTAATTAAAAAAAAAGACTAACAAAACAAAAAGGGGATAAAAAATAAATATGCAACAAATAAATATTATTAACGGCTGGATAACTTACTCTTCTACTTACTTGGTTAAGTTTTTTGTGTATTAACTTATTTGAAAGCGTTTATTTACTTCGAAACCAAACTACAAGAATCCTTCTCTAACACAATAGAAATGGTTAAGTTGAGAACATATTACCCGAAAGTACTTCCTTTAAACTCCTCGGCCTAACATTTGCAAGGAATATGAACTGGAAAAATTTAGAGCATTGCCAAGGCTGCTGCGATGAAGGTGGGCTCTCTCTACCGTGTCAGAAAACTACTTCCGCTTGAAAGTATCGTGTACCTCTATAAGGAAACCATTCGCCAATTTATGGAGTACTGATGTGAAATTTGGGCTGGTGCATCTGCTGCTTGTCTCTTACTCCTGGACAGGGTTCAAAAGAGAGTTGCTAACCTGATAGGTCCTGAACTGTCATCTAGGCTTTAGCATCTGTCCCATTGATGAAATGTTGCATCCCTCTGCCTGTTCTAAAAATACTTTAATGGTAAATGTTCTGACGAACTGCAAGCACTCGTACCCCCTCGACGTGAATACCCTCGACAAACGCGACAAGCAGGTAAATCCCACCCCTTCACAGTAGAGATCTCTAGATGAAAGAAAGCCTTCTACTCCAATAGTTTAATACCCAGAACTGCTAGACTTGGAACCCCCTTTCGGGATTCTGCTTTCCCAACTGTACTAGCATGCAGAAGTTCAAGTGTAATGTGAACAAACATCTTGCTACTCATCTCTCTTCATAATACCCCTGCAAATTATGTCCCCAATAGTAGCCCCCTACTTCACAGTGGCACTGTGTCTTGTTTGGGATGAAAATTGAATTAAAAATAAGAGTATGTTGAGTTAGATGATTTGGAATGTTTGATAATCGCTCTCAGATCGAAAATAAAACAAAATACTGATGGACTTTTCTGCTATTATTATTAAGGTTCCATAATGGCTCTAACGAAACCGCCATTTTTCAAATATATCTTATTCCAGATGTTACTTTTCTTCTTTCCATTACCATTTTCGATTCCGTCTAAAGATATTTCATATTTAACCTACATTAACATACATATTTAACCTACATTAACATAGTGAAGAGTACTAGAAGGCAAAATCATCCAACGAAGCAGCAACTTTATGGCAACCTACCTGCCATATATAATATCATCAGGGAAAGACGCCTACAATTTGCCGGTCACTGTCTGAGGAGCAATCATGAATTGGTGAGTGGTGTACTGCTATGGACTCCATGGCATGGACGCGCAAGCAAGGAGGTACACCAAACAAATAGCACATGACACCAACTGTGAACCTGATGATCTGAGGCAGCTGATAGAAGACAGCAAACTCTGGAGAGGAAAAATCACATTGGTCCGGGAAAGGAGCCCGTCCTGATGATGACAAGAAGGCTACATCAATGCAATTAAGTTGATGTGAAACGAAAGAAGAGTTTGCTTCTTTTTTTTGACCTCTTGGGAAGCTTCATATCTATCGCTTTTTCGTATATCTAGTTAGTTTCCATAAATAATCACAAATACAATTCAATATATATTGACGCGTGGTTTGATTGAATCGGAATACTGAATGTCTTTAATATTTCGAGAAAGACAACTCTTTTTCAAAATCTCGAGAATGACAACTCCTTTTCAGAAATAGTTTTTCCAATTTTTTAACATGTTGTTAAAAAATTGGAAAAACTATTCCTTTTGAAAACATATACATATATATATATATATATATATTGTCCTTGACTCAATGCCTGTCACAATAATAACATCGTTTCTGAAACGATCGTACAATTTATTAGCTTTGTTGTGCTCCTTTTTATGAAACGGATTTTTAATTTTTAATTTTAATTTTGAATTATAAATTATCAATCACCTTACCAAATATATATATATATATATATATATATATATATATATATATATATATATATATATGTATATATGTGTGTGTGTGTGTGTGTGTGTGTGTGTGAATACATATATATACAGAGAGAGAGAGAGAGAGAGAGAGAGAGAAGGAGAGAGAGAGCAAAATAAAATATTTTATTTTATTTTTACTTTCATCATATTTTGCTTTGGTTTTGATAGTCCCAAATTCGAAGCTATCTCTTCACAACCCTTCCTTTTCATAACCTATCATACTTTCATAAATCAGAGTCCATTGTCTGTGGGCTGTTTTTGAACCCAGTCAACGACGGGTACGTTTGCTAGTATATATATATATATATATATATATATATATATATATATATATATATATATGCGAATTGGGAATAATTACCCATCGACAAATTTGGTACCCCAAAATGGGGAGCGGCATCTGTATTTTTTTAAGTATAATTATCCACTGACACTTTTTTTTTTGTCGTCTACGCCTCATCACAATGGCTGAACCTAGCAAGATTCGGAATCGGTACCCGATGGTAAGGACCGTAAACCTGAAAGTTATCTTGCGTGACTATTGAATATTTCGCGATTTACGTAGATGTTATTTATTTGTTTTTTCTTTGCGATACATTTTCAACGAATTCAATTATTTATACAAAAGTGCATTATTACCTAAACGCGAGTTCGAAATAATTTTCATGAGCTTTATTAGTGCGGGGATTGGGTAATTTGAACGTTTACAGTACTAGTGCAGATTTTCACGTCGTGTGACGGAGTTCTACATTTGTGATAATTTTAAGCGACGGCGATATTGCCCGTGAATCATGGAATCGTTGCTGAGATTGGTTTGTTTTTTCGCACGCTGGCGCGTGTATATTGACTTTCTCGAATGTTCCAACCCATTCACTTTCTACATACGCAAATAGATAAATATATATATATATATATATATATATATATATATATATGTATATATATATATATATATATATATATATATATATATATATAGTCCCCTGGATTAGTGTGTAAAAGAAACGCATTACTGCTGCGTCTCTGTGCCCTAACAGAACTATGAAATTGTTCCTGAAATGAATAAATTTCGGCTGAATCGATGCTTCTGATTATGTGACGAGCAACTTGATTTAGTTAGTCACTACAAATACGAATTTCATTTTTCAATTAGTTCTTGTGTTTTTTTTTGTTTTTCTTTTTAAATTATTATTAAATAAAGTTAATTTTCAGTATAAATCGTGTTCCTTGTTTTTTATAAATATTTTAAAAAGTTTTCTAATGTAATGTAAACCACTTTAAATCTAAGTACAGAATCTGGCTAGCAAGTACCTAACTGAATAAGAATATACTCTCACGCATGCCTTGGAGGAAGAAATGCATAGATGTTTAGTGATAATGACTTTCTAAGCGGTCAGCATGCGAAGGTTAAAACAATGTGTTTAAAGCTCTTTTTATTATGAACAATCTGTACTACGTGCTTGACGTCATTTTTTCAGTGAACAGGCCTGCATTCCAGAGGCTGTGAACAAGTCCTTTCGTCGAAGAACGCCCAGAGTGAACGGACGTATCCCTTTTGTCTTTGTATAATAAGCATGGCATTCCTTAATGGGTTTTGTATGACTATCGTTTATCTATCAACGTTGTCATTTGCTCGTTTCGTCCAAGACCGAAAGTTTTGCCACTTCATCCACCCACCCAGACTCAGAAGCTAGGGTCAAAAATGTTTTTTTTTTCATGAGAAAATATCTTCAGGCAACGAGTCTGATAGGTGGGGGTGGGTAATATGAAGAACTTGTAGTTCAACTGGGAAATTGGTGTGAATTGGGGGTGACACAAAACCGCCATGTTTTCGTTACTAAAGCATGTTACTAATTTTTACTGAATTAATTTATATATATATATATATATATATATATATATATATATATATATATATTTATATATTTAAATATATATATATATATATATATATATATATATATATATATATATATATATATATATATATTTAAAAGAATGTAGCCATCAACAATTGTGGTTTTTTTTTAAAAGGTTTTCATCATATTTTTATTTTAAAATATTTTTATAACGCGTTTCGAGCTTAGGGTGTGCTCTCTTCAGATGTTTTCGTAATAAGTTTTTCTTTAAAATGGGAGTTATTTTTACCTCCGCTGATACTAAATGTGTTTTTCAGAGTGATGTGTGGTCTCAGACTTTCTGTCTCCAACCGTAAGTCTTCAAAGTGTTCGGTCAAAGTTAGATTCAAAGAGGGCACTTTTGGTCCATTTGGTGAAGGTTTTTTTTGTTTTTTTATGTTTTTTTTTAAGATTTTCTTTCCCCATGTATAACACACACTCACACACAATCACACACGCATACATATACATACATGTATATATATACATACATGCATATATATATATACATATATATATATATATATATATATATATATATATATATACCTGTTTGTAATATACTGGATTTTACTGGGTTCGTATAATTCAGTAAATTTTCATATACCAATGAATTTTAAGCCAAAAAGAGATGACTTAGAAAGTAAGCTACAAAATTATCATATTTCATAATTGAGCATTAATATACTGTATTAACAAAAGCAAGACTTCAAAAAAGGAATTGATAGCAACAAAAAGTGTATTTCATTGTAAGTTACAATTGTTACAAGACCGGTTGGACAATTTCAAGCATTATGTCGTTTGAAAATTTTCACATAACCAGCCTTTCTTCAGACTTCTTGAATAAAAAAAAACACTTTAACAATAGAACATTATTTAAAGAAATTTCCCTTAAAGGAAATGAAGCATGCGAAAACATTTATCCTGGACGCATCCTTTGTCAGGAGCTTATTTAAATATTAATATAATGTTCTATTGTTAAAGTGTTTTTTGTTCAAGAAGTCTGAAGAAAGGCTGGTTATGTGAAGATTTTCAAACGCCATAATGCTTGAAATTGTCCAACCAGTATTTAAACAATTGTAATTTACAATGAAATACACTTTTTCTTGCTACCAATTCCTTTTTTGAAGTCTTGGTTTTGTTAATACAGTATATATATATATATGTGTATATATATATATATATATATATATATATAAAATTATTTATATTTATAATAATTAAATACCTACAGACACTAGTGTTTCATCCGTTCGGTAATCTTCAGTGCAGGGTGTCACGATTAACACAAGTCGATATATCATAACCCGGCAACAAAAGCCATCTCTGGCTTCATTAGGAAAATCTATTCGGCTACCGTTAATCGCGCGAAATAACGTTGAAATTTTAACATTCTATTTTTAATTGTTTTTTTTACGTCAGTCAGAGTGATCTAATCATTGTATTATGATATATATATATTTATATATATATATATATATATATATATATATTTACTATAACAATTTTTAAATACCAATAGACACCAGTGTTTCATCCTTTCGGGAATAATCAGTGCAGGGTGTAACGATTAATAATGTTCAATAGATTCGAACCCGGCGACAGAAGCCATCTTTGGCTTCATAAGCAAGGACCTAATCCATTCAGCTACTTTTAACTCCGAGAAATACTGTTGAATTTTAAACATTTATTTTTAAATGTTTTTAAACGTCTGTCAGAGTGATCTAATTATTATATGATTATCTGCACATACGAGCTGAATTAGCCGATTTATTTCAACTGAATGTGCTCAAAGATAATAAACAAGTTCTTAAAGGGGCTGACATAATTATTTACTATAATAATTATTAAATACCGACAGACACTAGAGTTTCATCCTTTCGGGAATCATCAGTGCAGATGTCACAATTAACACCGGTCGATAGATTCGAATCTGGCAAGAGAAACCATCTCTGACTCCATATATATATATATATATATGATTGTTGAGCTGGATTAAATCCGACGATATGAAATAAAATGGAGGTGGAAGGACCTGGATACTCAACGTTTCTGCGCTATTTTATCCCAATTCAATTATTTCTAATTTAAAAAAAAAAAAAAAAAAAAAAAAATTCTTTCGTAATCTCGTGTCATTTTATTTATTTAATCTATCACCGCTATATTTCCAAACACAATTATTAATCTCTACGATATTTTATCTTTTAGACGTAATCCACTACACTAGTTTACTCTAATTAGTTCTTCTCTCATAAAATGTATATACATGTATATATGACATCTAATTTACATAAGGAAAACACGCTGCTCTCCCCCATCATTATATATAGCCCCAATCCTCCGACTCTCTCGTCAATGACCATCCCTCTTGAAGAAGCCCGCATAGATCGGGCGAAACGTTGAGTATCCAGGTCCTTCCACCTCCATTTTATTTCATATATATATATATATATATATATATATATATATATATATATATATATGTTTCTGAACTCCGATTTTAAATCTAAATTTAAATTCATAAGAACATTAATCATGCATCAGGTCAGACCGGGCAAATATATAATACACATATATATATATATATATATATATATATATATATATATATATATATATATATATATATATATATATATATATACATATATATATATATATATGTATATATATATATACATATATATATATATATATATATATATATATATATATATATACAAGATTTAAAATGCTCTTAAACCATTTTAATTTTTAATTTTCTTGCCTGATGAGATCAATAATGATCCAAACGGTCTGCACTTCGTAGCAAGATATGACTATATTTACAAAAAGAATATAAAAAATTATATATATATATATATATATATATATATATATATATATATATATAATGGACGCTCTCATATATATGTATGTGTGTGTGTGTGTGTGTGTGTTTGCGTGTATGTGTTTGTGTGTGTGTATTTGTGTGTGTATGTGTATGAACATCATTTTGTATTATTATATAAAATGAACTTTATCCGCTTATGTGTTTGTGTAAGTTCGTTCCTTATGGATTCGAAAACATCTTGTCGCCCTACAAAAGGCGGCATGATTCTATTTCCGTTTGATGAAAACCGTTTTTGTAATCCTTGTAAACCATCTACTAGTTGACCAGTTGTGTACAAATCCTATAAGCGACAGAAATTGACACAATGTTTAACGAGCAAGAGCCGAGATGCGCCGCTGTATAACTCATGCTCTCTACCGATCACATTATGACAACAGAACTACTTACCAACACTTTCAAAATTCATCGTTGGATTGTCACGAATAACAAGGACGTGCCCAGGTTAATGAAAACAAAGTTTTCGGCCACGGTTATGGGCTTTGATGTGGTTTCAAGCGAGGGCCACATCATGCCACCTCACATCTTCGAAGTCGGCTTGAAAGTCAACACTAAAGTGTACCTGGATGTGTTGAAGTGTGTGGTGATCCCCTGGTGCAATCAGGTAGATTCTAGGTGTAGAAACAGGACTCGCCAGCGGCCCACAAGTCCAAAGAGATCCAGGATTGGCTTCAGAAAGAATGTTACGACTTTTTATTTTTCTCTTACTATCCCACTCCTACCTCGACCTGAACCCGCTGGACTACATCGTATGGTCAGACATCGCGAACATCACCAACATGACCTCCCACAAAACCAAAGCCAACCTGATCGCTGCCATCCGCAGTGTATTCACTGCACTCCTGCCGGCGCTTATGGAAAAGGCATTCTCTCAGTTTTGGACCCGTATCGAGGCGGTGATTGAGGCTGAAGGCGCCTGCATTGAATAGTGCCAGCTTTACTACATAATCAAGTTACCTGAATTGATTTTTTTCAATAAAAGTTTTGAAATAAAGCTTCATTTTTCTTTTCTTTAAGGCAACAATTTTTTTTTTTTTTTAAGGCGGCAATTTATTTTTGCTTTCTTTAAGGCGACAGTTTTATTGTTCCACCACTGACACATACATTACAACAATGATCAGATATGTGGGAATTGAAACTTCCAGGCTAACTTGATTGTCACCCCCCCTTTAACTCTGATAACCGGAGAGCGACACAGCCACGTGATTTTCTGTTTCTCATATTTCTCTTTCTCTTCTGCTGAACTCTCAACCAGTCAACATGTAACTAAGAGCCACTCCGGTTGGCTTCGGCCACCCAACCAGAACTGCTGACTAACCCGTCAGCCTCTCATCAATCGCAAGTAACGTTACTCCTTTCTCAACGAACTCTTATTCTTACCATCTTATTATTTCTCATGTAAATTTATGTAAATAGATCTACATGATTTCACTAATATATATCGGTATGTTTTCATCATCATTATGCGACCTTTTGCTTCTCAATCTCTTACCATTCAATTCATTTAACTACACATGAGGACGGGATCGTCTATAACATAAGCAGGCCATCTACATGTATCATCATACATCATGTATCCCCTCTACATAAATTATTTTAATGATATTCAAAAACTAGGCTACAACAAAGGGAGATCACTCCAGTATTCTTGTTTAGAGAACTAGAGATATTTAGTTGCACTTTTGTAATTTTCTTTCTGAAAACGTAATCTTATTTCTCGCAAACGTTGTCTACCTCCGGAATCTTTAAATCCTTAATCTGGACACAAAATCAAAACAGATCTATACAAAACCTTCTCTTTGTTTGTAGAGCTTGGACAAGACGAATACTGATTAACGAGGCTAAGCACAAGACAGAGGGAAAGAAAATATGTGTGTGTGTGTTTCTGTGTGTGTGTGTGTGAGTGAGAGAGAGAGAGAGAGAGAGAGAGAGAGAGAGAGAGAGAGAGAGATTAGGAGACAAACCAAAAACACAAAATCATTTTATCACAAAGCTTAGCTGGAACACCAGCAGCAGGACAGGAACGGTACAGAAAAAGAACGGATGCGGTGATTAGGTGTGTGGGGGCATCCAAGAATCCCCTTTGGGATTCCTCATTCGCCAAATCATGCGTGATTTTATTGGATTTCAAGCACTTGTCACCAAATCTATATATCTCATTGCATTCTAAACCCCCCTCTCTCTACCACACACAGACACACACGCTTTCTCTCTATATATAGATATATACATATATATATGCTGTTTTTTGGCATATAATTATCCATTGACACTTGTTTCGTCGTCTACGACTCATCAGACTGGCTGAGTCCAGCAAGATTCGAAATCGGGACCCCATGGTAAGAAGCCTAAACCCTTATCACTCCTCCACCTCGCACGACTGTTCGCATATATCGCGGTTTACGTAGATGCTATTTTTATTTTATATTATTTTATTTTTTTGTTTTTGCGATACATTTTGAATGAATTCAATTATTTACGAAAGTGCATTTTTACCTAAATGCAAGTTGGGAATTATATATATACTATCAGGGAGAGCGGCTGTTGCCCGGGATTTAATGGTGATCAACGAATATTTCACACCCCTATATTTTTATTGTCATATAAATCCATGAAATCCCCCACCGAGAATCGAAACCAAAACCTTCAGCTTACGACTTATTTCTGCCTCTGCCGCCAATAACTGGGCCATAACGACATATTTACTGCATTAAAACATGAATCAATAGCTACTAGTTTTGCGTTCGTAATAGCAGCGTTCGAACTTCACCTGACAAATTTCATTTGTTTTTTTTAATTTTCACACTTTTGCAGCGATTTCCAGGCTAAAAGCCAAATATAAAGTTGCTCATGGATTCAAATATGAAGTTTCTTGTCTGTAGATTAAAAAGACTAGGAGGAGTTTGGTAGGTAAATTTGTTAAACAAAATATATACGTATACATAAATATATATGGAAAAAGTTTTGTGTTAATTATAAACATTTTTACGCAAATATTATGCAAGTATAAATCATATAGAATATCTGCATTAATATAATTACACGTAATAGTTAACTAAAGATGATCATCCCATAAGAAAACGGAATAGGGAATTGATTAAAATGAATGCTTAAAAGAATATGCAAATTAGCTAGATCTTCTGTTAGTGAATGTAGTTCCTCGCCATATACATAACAAAATTGTATTTTCTTTTTAAATAAATAGAGAAAGGGATTTTAATATGAATATCAATACACACGCTTGAAAAACGAATTTCTAGGAGTATGTATACATATATATTGCATTAGGAGTATATATATATATATATATATATATATATATATATATATATATATATATATATATATTGCATTATGAGTATATATATATATTTCATTAGGAGTATATACATATATATATTGCATTAGCAGTATATATATATATATATATATATATATTGCATTAGGAGTATATATATATTGCATTAAGAGTATATATATTTATTGCATTAAAAGTATATATATATTGCATTAGGATATATATTGCATTAAGAGTATATATATACATATATATATATATATATAAATGCAATATATATATATTGCATTAGGAGTATATATATATATATATTGCATTAAGTGTTTATATATTGCATTAGGAGTATATATATATATATATATATATATATATATATATATATATATATATTGCATTAGGATATGTATATATATTGCATTAGGAGTATATATATACATATATATATATAAATGCAATATATATATATGTTAGGTGTTCTGGAGATGCGGGGGCGGCCTGATCGTTATCTATCTTTGATCGACTAAGTTTGCAGGTAACAATCAATGGTCCGTTTTATGGACATTTTTTAATTTTTTTATTTTGAGGTTTTTCCGTAACTCAAATATTTCTGGTAGACACAGGCCCATCTCGTGCTAATCTATGATAAATCTTCTTTTCAATTAAGCAGACATTGTTAAAAATTAGCACCTTTTCTTTCTGAAAAAACAAGAAATCATTATAATATACTGACAATATAATAGTAAATTTATTTTAGTATTATAAAAATAGTGCCTTAATTTTGTAGCTGGATTTATGCTCCACCTATATATATATGTATATATATATATATATATATATATATATATATAGGATTGATATGTAGTTTGCTTGAAGCATTGTGTGGGATATATATATATATATTTTATATATATATATATATATTTATTCAGTTGTATGGTAAAATGTCTTTCATTTTACCATACTTTCAATGGTAAAATGTAATTCATGCGACGTATTCCATTATTAATTTCGGAAAAATTTTCCCTTTGAATCGACTTGTTACGCACACTATTTGAAAAGGGAAAATTTTTCCGAAATTAATAATGGAATACATCGCATGAATTACAAGTAAGACATTTTACCATACAACTGAACAAGTATATATAAAAAATATAAATAAAAAAAAAATATATATATATGTACTTATTGATTTGTAAATCGCCACTTGTTCTCGTCTCCTCTTACCAACAGCGACTATAAGTCATTCCTCGCATTGTGACAGCCTTGTATATATATATATATATATATATATATATATATATATATATATATATATATATATACATATACATATATATATATATATATATATATATATACGTTTTATTTTTTTCATTACCGTATTTTTCTGTTTAATTACATCATTGTTTCAGCTACGCGACCGTTTTATGGCCATCATGTAGCCTCCTCAGACTTTTACAGAAATGTTCGTTTATGGTGGAACATTTCTGTGAAAGTGTGAGGAGGCTACGTGACGGCGAAAGTGTGAGGAAGCTACGTGACGGCGAAAAAACAGTCGCGTAGCTGAAACAATAATTTAACTAAACAGAAAAATACGGTAATAAAAAATAAAACGTATATATATTTGCTCTACAACAGTATTGAGCACTTTCTTCAGGTTTTTATTAATTACCATTTCTACTATATATATATATATATATATATATATATATATATATATATATATATATTTTTATAAAGTAATAGGGTTCGTGTGTTTCTGTCTGTGTACAGCTCTCCATCATCAACGAAATATAAAGGAGGTAAGAGGGTAGATCTCTCCTGGTAGAGAAACATTAGAACCCATTTTAGGATGTTTCTGTTATAGGAGACATAAGAATCTTTGCCTAATTTCTTTATATACTATTCTACAAACCACCCCCATATCGAATGACTTATGCTCATTTGCATATCACATTATATTAAATCTCTTTAACTAATTACCTCGACCTTATTACATATTGGAAATATTCTAATCATTTCAACTGTACTATTTACAAAATCTATTTAACATTTAATCTATCTTCTATCTTCTATCTATCTATATCTATATCTATCTTCTATTATATCTATAAAAACAGAGATGTGTGTGTGCCACAGACGATTTCTGATTGGTTAATCCAATAATCACATCTCCTAAAAAACAATCGTTTCTACGCTCTTACCTTTACCATAAAATATTATGGCTTTATTTATTGTCCATCTTGGAAGGGTTTAATTTTTTAATAACTTGTTATTTACAAATTAAAAAAATACGAAACTATTATACGAAACTAAACTACACGAAATACGCGCACACACGCACACACACACGTTCACTATCGTCACGTTGTTATGGCAACCAAACCCGCTGACTTCTTTTTCTCATTTCACTCGTGGTCTTAAATTCATTTCGGGTTTGTATTACTGTACACATAGATTCGAATAAGTTGCCAAAAAACAAATATATAACAAATAAATGTTATCAAAGGCAAATTTTTCGTGTTTTTATTCAATTTAACATGTTTATTCAGCTCGAAAAGCATACAGTGTTTACCGATGTATTGGAACATTCAAGATGGCGGCCGATTCTCTCTTTAACACGGTAAGTTTGGAAAAAGGTGTCATAAATAAAAAACCGGTTAAAATACTGTTAAAAACTCGCTCAATATATGTTACCGTGACATAGGTTGACATATATTCGGCGGGTTTTTAATAGTATTTTGTATAGTTTTTTATTTATAACACCTTTTCCCAAACTTACGGTGTTAAAGAATGTGTGAGACGCCATCTTGAATTTTCCAACACATCGGTAAACACTGTATTCTTTTCGAGCTGAATAAACATGTTAAATTGAATAAAAACACGAAAAATATATCCAGTTTTTATCGGTTTTTTACCTTCTCTGCAGAAGTACAAAAAGAAACAAACAAAAAAAAAACAAAACGGAAGGTACTTTTACAGAATGTTAAACTAACCCTAACCGATGTTTTATGTTTAGTTTAGGAAAAGTCAGAAGAAATAAAAGTCATTATTGCATGAAATATACGTATTTAGTTGAAGTATTGTTTATGTCAATTCTTTCGAAGAAATTTAGCAAGAATACCTGTAAACCAGGAAATCGGTAAAATGTCATCATGGATGAATACTTGTCTATTATAATTTCTACCCTTGACAAAAACTTAGCCATAACAAAAGAGATTTATTGTTCCGATTGTTTTTGAGATTGATTTCTAAAAAGATATTTTATAAATAAAATCGACTTTAAAATTAAAGACTTAAATTACAATAATTGAATTTAAACATTCTTATTTCAATATTTGGCACATAACACCTGCAAAAATGATCACAATGTCAGGATTTCATTTTATTTCAGAATCGATGGCAAATACTAATATTTAACATTAGTTTATCATTTAAGCCGATAAAAAGCCCTTTTTTCCGAGTCATAAAAGGATTTGCAGTTTCCTAATCAACCTTTCGGGTGCAGTTGCACGCTCTCAAAATAACTAAAGTGTTGGCTTTAAAAAAATTGGTTCATTAAAACTAAACAGGTTTAGTTTTAATAAAAAAAAAAATTTAAAAAAAATCGCTTTGGTAATTAGATATGTCGTATGGTTATCCCTAATCGCTGAATAAAACCGCTAACGAGTTGAATGATTACGACATAAAATTAAACTCGGGTTCCTGAAACGGAAACTTCGTTTGTTTTTGTTTTTTTCTTATCAATATATTTACATTGTTATTTTGTTTTCATTTTCAATCATTCGAACAGTTTTCTTTTTCAAGTAATCCAAGTTACAAAATTCCCACTGTTTACTATGCTAAAATCACAATGACTAATGTACCTATTAACCCTTATCCTTGAGTGGCCTCTGGGCCTTGATAAGTGGTGACACCTATGTAAAAAAAAAAAAAAATCACTCGAACAGTTTTCTTTTTATAATGTACAGTTTTAAAAGTTTAAAAACTATATAGTTTTTACTTCAGGAAAATTAATGGGTCAGTTTTTACGATGTGCCCTGTTAAAATACTGTTAAAAACTCGCTCAATATATGTTACCGTGACATAGGTTGACATATATTTGGCGGGTTTTTAATAATATTTTGTATAGTTTTTTATTTATAACACCTTTTCCCAAACTTACGGTGTTAAAGAGGGTGTGAGACGCCATCTTGAATTTTCCAACACATCGGTAAACACTGTATGTTTTTCGAGCTGAATAAATATATTACATTGAATAAAAACACAAAAAAGATATCCAGTTAGGTAGAAAAGTAACTTATCTTGCCTTTGATAACATTTATTTATATATTTGTTTTTGACTATTTTTTCGAATCTATGTGTACAGTAATCTTGCCAGGATGCGGAGGAAAATGAATGAAGGGGGAGGGGAATAAAATAAAAACATTTTGGAAACAGAGTAAGTTTGAAAGAATTGCTTTGCACAGAAAGAAATTAATGAAAAAATAAAATTAAATTTCTTTTCTTGATTTTTTTTTTAGTTTTTTATGAAAAAGGAAGTCAAAATTAAGACTATAAAAAACAATTTTTATTAAGAGCGAACCTCAGTCGTCAGGTCTGTAAAAAAAAGACGTGGAATAATAAATGTTTTCTAATACAAATTGTTTTTACTTATGTGTTCATTTGTCTCTTTGAAGTTCGTTTGTTTAATATATCGGTTTGCAATATAATTTTGTCATTCTGTCAGACTCAAATTTTAAATCTATATATCTATAAAAGTGAAAGTGTGTGTGTGTGTGTGTCTGTGTACATTTCCCTCCGAAATAACTCTGTCAATTTTTAGTCTACAGACTCGAAATTTGATATACAGGGTACTGAGATTTGGAAAAATCTATGTGATCGGTTTTTAGCCAGAAATTTGGCGATTAAGGGGTCAAAGTTCAATGATTTGAGCTTTGAGAACTCTACCAAACTTCTCCGACAATTTTGGGTCTACACACTTTAAATTTTAGATATAGCTTCCGTGGACATGGATCTAACTTAATAACTTGATTTGAGCCCAAAACAATAAATTTTCAGGGGTCATAATAGGGGTCAAAGTTTAAAAAATTACCCCCTTTTTTTTTGCTCAGCATACACCTCCAAACACCCGGGAAACGCCGGGCACCCATGCTAGTATATATATATATGATTATTTACTATAATAGTTATTAAAGACCTACAGACACTACTGTTTCAGCCTTTCGGGAATAATCAGTGCAGGGTGTCAAGATTAACACCAGTCAATAGATTCAAATCCTGCAACAGAAGCCATCACTGGCTTCATTAGCAAATACCTAATCCATTCGGCCACCGTTAACCGCGAGAAATATTGTTGAAATTTAAAGTTATGTTTTAAAATCCTTTTTAACGCCTGTCAGAGTGATCTAATCGTTATATGATGATGTGCGCATGAGAGCTATGTTGACGGACTTTAATCCAACTGAAAGTGCTCAACGATAAGAAACGAGTTTCTTAAAAGAGTTGACATAATTTTTTACTATAATTATTATTAAATATCTACAAACACTAGTATTTCGTCCTTTCAGGATTCATCAGTGAAGGGTGTCACGATTAATACTAGTCGATAGGTTCGAACCCGGCAACAGGAGTTATCTCTGGCTTCATGAGCAAGGACCTAGTCAGTTCGTCTGCCGTTAACCGCAAGAAATATTTCTTTAATATTTTTAACGTCTGTCCAAGTGATCTAATCATTATATGATGATCTGCGCATAAGAGCTAAATTATTTCACGAGCAATTAATACAATGTTTCTTTAATCAATCGATTTTATTTTCCGACCGAGCAATACCTGCTAGCATATATACTTTTGTGTAGACTCTAGCCCCGGGGCCGCCAATCTTTAGGAGCTTGAGAACCTAGTTATGCTGATGGGCAAACATTTTGGCTACATTGTCATGGAGGACAACAATATTATTAAATATGTAAATCCATTTCCTGTGCGTTTGATGAAAACAAGTATTAAATCTAATATGATTATATTTAAACGATATCAGTTATTTTACTGCAGACATATTTAAAAAAATAGTTTGATTTGTTTTTATTTATAGCGTGCACTAAATAAGGTGCCGGATTTTGCCCACGGGCTGTAGGTTTCCAACCCTATACTTTAACCTAGTGCTGTTATTATAATTCGTTGCGATACCCTTTCTTTATTTCCCTTACTTCTCACCGACTAGCCGTGCATGTTTAGGGATAATATATGCACTTTCCATTCCGTTGACGATTAAATTTATGTGTTCGTCTCAGATTATATCGCTTCTGAGCTTCTGTATCCAAGAAAGATTCCCCAATGTGTATAATTAAACGCAATAGTTCAACCAGTGTCAACATCGGGAAACATAAATAAATCTACGACCGATCAATTGTGCCAGATATCACGTCACCAAATCAACAAAGGTTGGATATCAAACCTTTCCATATAATAGAGTAGGCATTTAAAAGAAGTGGGTGAGTTTTCATACCTAAGGATCATTTTAACATCTACTTCTATATGTAAAAAAAAAAAAGACGTGGAGAACAGGCTGCGTATTTATACCTTGGTTAATTAAACTGGCATGTATTCAACAATTACACATGCACTGATGATGGCTGCTAAATCTTCCGCGCAGTAATTCTATCGGCAATTCTATACCGCTGCAAAAAATGGACCTTATAAATTAAGATATTTTTTACACGGGAATCACCACTTATCAAGGCCCAGAGACCACTCGAAGATAAGGGTTAATGGGCATACATTAGTTAATGTTATTATAGCGTGATAAATATGAGTGGTGGGAATTTTGTAAATTGGATTACTTAGAGGGACGGTTCATCAAGAACTTGTTTACATTGGACTTGAAGACAATAAATTTGTAGTCAGCTGGAAAGCAGGCAAACGGAAGAGCGTTCCATAGGTGTGCAGTTCTAAGAAAGAAGCTTTGTTCATGGAATCTGCATTTAGGTTTAGGCACAGATAAAGAGTGTGGGAAATTATTGAGAGTGGTTTCAGATAGACGAGTGTTTTTCTTGAAAGTTTGGCGAGGGAGTACAATAGATTGAAGCTCAGCTGAGCACTTGCCATGAAAATAACGATAAAGCAAAGACAGGCTTGCAACGTCTCTTCTGTGGGAAAGAGGTTGCAGGGAAGAGAAAAAGGCATCCCCCACTAAGATATGAAGTCTATTTTGAACTCTGTCAAGGCAGGATAAGCTTCTAGCAGCTCCTGCCCAGATGTGGCAACAATATTCCATCGTCGGCCGTACCTGGCTTTTATATAGGCAAAAAATTGCATCAGAAGTGAGATATCTACTGGAGAAATAGAAGGGTCCCACCATTTTTCCAGTGACTTAGTAATGGATTTGATATACGTGTTAAAAAAAACATAGATAGCTTTACATGACAAAAACTGATGTAAATTTTAAAAGTATCTTGGGAAGTCACACATCCAGCGCATGTTTTGCATTGCATCTCAGTGACCAACGTTGAGGCCGATATAATCAACCACCGTCATGTTCACACAATGGATCTATCTAAAGAAAATACTCTATCCTGAACTTACTAACGGAACAAGACCACAAGAAGATCCGCATATGTGTTATTAAGGATTAAGGTCTGATGAGTTAGGATGCCTTAAATTTGGGATGACATAATCAGGAAAATCCTCGGCCATCCAATCCTGGATTTTTAAAGCTTTAAGGATTGATGTCGAATTTTCTTGGGAGACATATGCCCTTCCATTAGCTACGTTATTTATATAAGGTTTAAAAATACTTTGAAGAGTCTTGACATAGGCATCTGAAATGACTCTGAGACCTTGTGAGAAAAAATGCCCTTCACAATCAACAACACCGGAAACCATCACTGGCAACTTTTAGAAATCTTGCAATTTCTGAATTACCGTGTTTCGCTTTTATAGCGTGTCTTTCCATTTTATTATAGTAGTATCTGTTATGGGATCTTAAGTGTTTTGTCGTCACGGAATATAACTGGTTGTTAAATGTGGGAATTACAAGATCGCATCGTTTTGGCACCAAATTATTTATTTATTTAAACAGAAAAATAGTAACACGTTAGAGCAACAGATTATGTGAAATGCTGTGTCGGCCATCTTGAAAAGTCTTCCCTCTGCCGAACCAGGGGAGATAAACCTTTTCTTTTCGGTTATTTTCCTTTATAACATTAAGAAAGCAAAAAAAAAAAAACATTAATTAGTATATTTCTAATTTAAAATACAAAACATATACCTGTCCTCAAATAGCTTACGCACCTTGAAACACTAGTGTCTGGAAGTATTTAGTAATTATTATAGTAAATAATTATGTCAGCCTCTTTAAGAAACTTGTTTCTTATCGTTGAGCACTTTGAGATTGAAATAAGTCAATCGCCTTAGCTCGCATGCGAAGATCATGACCTTATAATCATTAGATTACTCTGACAGACGTTAAAGATATTTAAAAATAAATGTTTTAATTTCAACGATATTTATTTATTATAAAACACACATACACACACACACACATATATATATATATGTATATATATATATATATATATATATATATATATATATATATATATATATACCCTCATCAACATAGCTACTTAAATGTATTTGCGATGTTGGGTCTTCTATGAATTTTTCAGAATAATACTGTCACTTTCTAGGATATAAATTCTATAGTTCTGACGAATATACGCACGAAAATATTCGATATTGGCATAATAATAATTAATTGTCTCTGCGTAAGGAAACAAATATGTACAAAAATGTACCGAAATTTTGTTATGTTGAAATATCAGGTTGGGTAAAAAAAATAATTATGTGCAACTTGAAAGGCAGTTATACTGTTATTTTGAAATCGACGATCAGCTCTCACAATTATGCTGACTCATTGATGATTTAGAGTTTCACACTCTCAATATCTCCAACAGCGAGGTAAAACTTTAAGATCAGGAATGCATAAGTTTATTCATCATAACAATACAATTATCTATCTTCTCTGATTTAGTCGGTAGCGAAAATAGGAAACATTACTTGTGGACGTCCCTCACGGGTGCGCGCGCACACACACAGATATATATTTATATATACATAAGTATCTATATATTTGACTAAATAACTTAAATTGTACGGCATAATCACGTTGACACACCGGTTTCCGCTGAATCACCGAAGTTAAGCAATGTTGAACCTCGTCAGCACTAAATGAGTGACTATTTGGGACTTCTAGGTATTGTATGTGGTCTCTGCTTATATCGGCACTGTTTCCAGTCGTCCTGAACTTGTCCTTGCCACTGGACTCAAACAGTGTCGATTAAGGAGGGGTGTGGTCGGGAATTGCGCAACCCCTGCCACACGATTACATGCGCAGTTGCCCTTACAAGGGGTATCTTTTGTCTTTCGAGACTGGATGGAAGCATCGATGAATTTAAATATCGTAAACAAATAAAAAAATACAAAATTAGTTTCGTATAAAAAATAAAAATAATACATTCTCGATTCAATCATTGTTAATATTATCGAAGAAAATTAATATAAACTATTTCTAAATAATAAACTAAAAAGGTATAATATATTATTATATTAATACGTTGGTATGATCTAAATTATTTCACTTGAAAATCAAAGATGGCGTAAAGATCACAAAATACAATTGCAACTACTCTTCCGATTTTTTCGGATTTATGTAATCTTACCAATATTCCATTACTTTTCGTTTAAAGTTCATCATCTTCCGATGAGCCAGGGCGGAAAAGATTAAAACATTGACATAATAATTGCATAAATGGTTCTGCGCTACGAAAAAGGTGCTGTCTAGAATGGAACATTTTAAAATGCTGAAAGAAATAAACGGTATGATGAACATCTTGGACTTTGGAATAGAGACTTTTTGTTTTGTTTCTTTGTTTGTTTGTTTTTTAATTTTCTTCCTTTGAAGATTTTAACGCTAGGTATGGGGCAGCCAAACTAGCTGCCAACATTGCCCTGCTTTTTATTAAAACCAACCGAGAGCTATATATTATTTGCAATTAATTATTGAGATGAGTATTATTTGTATTAATTTATTTATTGTGTACTATTATTCTCATCTTTATTAGTTGTTGTTTCTCGGCGTTTCAGTCAACTGTTCCTCTGGCCTTTGTCAGGTGGTAACCGCGACGGATAGGAATTTCGAATCTCCTAACTGCATTCTCAGCAATCACTGCCATCCGTTGTCCATCAGGCGACAAAAGCACCCTCAGGTCATAGTCGAGGCATGATCCTTTTGTTGTCTTATGAAAAAACTGAAACAGTAGATCTATTGTTTTATGAGAAAACTAAAACAGTAGGTTTATTGTGGCGACTAATGGTAATTTTGTTTACCTAAATTGAATAAAATAAAATCTTGCTCTTTTTATTGAGCACTATTAATAACCTCGTGAAATTCAATGGTTTTTATTTTTGGATATTTTTTATCTTGAACAAATAGGTACACACACTTTATATATATATATATATATATATATATATATTGTGTGTGTGTGCATGTAGATGTAGTTAGTCGCATTTGTGTGTCTATGGATGTGCGAAGAAGTATGGCGTGGAAATGAAGCCGGATAACATGTCGATCGAAGTGTCATCCTATGAAATCGCTTAACGAAGAACGGCCAGATCGATAGCAAATCGGTCTAGGTACGGGTTTGCAAGGCGCGGCAGCGTAGGGTTGGAGCGGAAAGAGACGAAGAAGTTGCGGGGTCGGTAGAGGGAAGTGGAATGCGAAAGTCGCCCTCATAAAATTGGCGCCCTCCCCAGATGCGGAATGGGACATGCCTCGCTGCGCATGCCGTGGAATCCGGTGCCCGGAATCGGTAACCCCATCCCCAACTGCTCTTCCGCACCCCCCTTTTCTCACCGCCCGGTCCTGACACTGCTCATAACTGCCCCCTTCCCCAGCTCCGGTTCCTCACCCCTCCTACTCCGGTCGATTTTCTGCGAGATGTGCGTTCTGCCGAGGAAAATCTAATTTCGGGACGGGCATGCGGAAAACGGAGGGCGAGCCACAAATCTAGAAATTACCGAGTGTGTTATGGATGTTAGAGTTTTGGGTAGGGGGGGTAGCCTCGTGAAAAGGTGGGGGTGGGGGTGGGTAAAATTCCCCAAACTTTCAGTCGGATAACACCGGTCTCTCTCGAACGTTAAACGGTAGAGGTTTGATTTGCATAGGACGGTGGTTATGGAATTGGAAATAATATAACGGTCAGCGATGCAAAGTGTAACCGTAGCATTATGGGTTCAAGCTTCCATCTGGGCTTAATTTATTTTATATTTTTACCTTTTTCACCCCAAAACAAGGGATATGACTATTTTAGTAAGGGGATACTATTTGGGATCATATATAACAGAAGACTGTGGGGAGTTGAGCAGCTAGATGTCTGTTCACATTATATAAAACTTAGGCATAGCACTAATTGTCATAGAAAATATGAAATTATTTCGGACATCGTTTGAAATTACACGGTTAAAACTGCCAAAGGACACAATCACATTGGCACACCGGTTCTCGTCAGATCACCGAAGTTAAGCAACGTTGAGCCTGGGCAGTACCAGATGGGTGAGAATTTGGGAAGGCGAGGCGCTGTATGGACTGCGAGGTAAAAAAAAATGCCAGGTAGGGAAACTGGCGCGGTCTATCCTTAAGCCGTGGTTGGCAACCCATCTAGTGATGGCGTCACGATAAAAAAAATACCCTTGATAGTCTTGGCTAAGCATCAAGTATTTCCAGGCATTAGAAAAAAAAACCTGAAAGATTTCGCGGAAGTTGTTCACGTTTCACCTGTGCCTACTCCGTGAAACAACAACAACAGAAAAACAACAACGTAAAACAGCAACAAAAACATCAATAACAACAGCAACGTGAAAACAACAACAGAAAAAACAAAAACAACAACAAAAAAAAAATAACAACAACAAAACAACAACAACAACAACAACAACAACAAAAACAGCCAAATGTAAATAATTGTTTGTTTTTTTTAATTTCGTAAACATTAAATAACTTTAATATATTTGCCAACTTCTCGTTCTCTCTTTCTTCGAAAAGTCAAGCAAAATCGTATAAATCGGCAACGTTTGTGACTAAAATAAAATATATTTTATTTCATCATTCCAGTATATTTTAATACGTCAAAAAAAATTTTAATGCACAAGTACCAAAATTCTAACGTTCCGGTTTTTTTTTTAGACTTTATAATACATTTAGGAAAACGTATATATACATATATACCGATGAAGACTGACAGATCGGTCGAAAATTATGTTCCTGTAAAAAAAGGTTTTAATTTTTTTTTTCATATTATTTTGTATTCCTGCACGTCACCAATTGAAAACGAATAAAGAAAAGTTATAAGCTTTTATATTTTTCGTGTCCTTTTTTATACATTTCCATTCATATATATATATATATATATATATATATATATATATATATATATATATATATAAATACCCGTTCGCATACACCTTTCACGATAAAGCTAGAACCCGGAATTTGATAGAATCGAACAATTGCATCGACAACGGACAACGCCGGACCCAAAGTGGGTTTCGATGTACTGCATCTCATCAGTGACGTGCTCCGACATAGGCGCGAACACAGGTCGTCGCACTCATGAAGTGTGCAATACTGACGACCTAACCATATGGGCCACCATGAAAGGTGTATGCGAACGGGTATTTATATATCTATTTATAATCTCCTCTTAATGTCTAATATATATATATATATATATATATATATATATATATATATATATATGTATATTAGACATTAAGAGGAGATTATAAATATATATACATATATATATACATATATATATACATATATATATACATATATATATGTATATATATACATATATATATATATATATATATTTTAAATGGAATTGTAGAAGGTGGTACAATGCAGAAGTAACGGAAAGACACAAGCTGAAGCAGGTGAGAAATTTATTAATACAACTTATAAATACATGTGTACATATTCATATTTCATATACGCAGTATATTTATATTTGCACAGTGGTTACCTGGGAAAGTCGGTCTGCTGGTATGTCCGTGTAATATAATATTTCGAGAAAGATCTCTTCGTCAGATATTGACTTGACTTTGACAAACGTATTGTTGTAAGCAGTCATGCTTCAGCTTGTGTCTTTCCGTTACTTCTGCATTGTACCGCCTTCTACAATTCCATTTAACTACATACTATACAATGCTTCAAGCAAACTACACCCACCTCTTATATATATATATATATATATTAGACATTAAGAGGAGATTATAAATATATATATATATGTATATATGTACATATATATATGTATATATATGTATATATATATATGTATATATATATACATATGTATATATATGTATATATATGTATATATATGTATATATATATATATCTCGATTATATAAACAAATACTGAACATTTGTCCAAATGCGCGCGCTTTTTATAACTTTCCATTTTTCTGATAGAGCCTTCTTACACAGAGCATTATGACAACACAAAATACAAGTTTATTTCTAAAAAGTCTTTTTTTAATACCTAATCAGATAAAATATCTCACGTACTTTATATTTTACATTTAAGATAACAATACCTGGACTAAGTTACTTCGACACTTCGCTTACAGTAGAATAATTAATGTCTGTGAATATGATTTTTATAAAACAAAAACTTGAGGCAAATCCGCCAAAATAGTCAGATTATCGTCTGCCACTTATTATATTCAAGCCACGTTACAGGACTATTTATTTATTTTTTACACGTTTTTTTGTCCGTTCGTCTGTCCGCACTTTTCTCAATAACTTCGCCTTTGAATTTTTAAAATAATTTTGCACAAACATTAAACATGATATGAATAAAAAAAAAATAACAGAACAGATTTTCCTGGAAAAGTCCAGTTGCCCCCACCCCTAGGGGTGCTTTTCGGGTTAAAATGGCTAAAATTGAAACTTTTTGTGCTTATTAAAAAAAAACATTGATGCCTTGGATTTTTATAAAACTTTCTGAAAATTTGTAAGTAACTGATTTCTATTTAGTTTTGTTTGTCAATACTTCGGTATAACTCTCTTCGGTGTGCCCCAGGGGCTCTTTTAGGGCTAATAAAAACACTCCATTTTGGGGACTATTTTACCATATTTGTCCAAAATTTTCTGTGTATGTCTATTTAGCAGTCTTGCATGGTGCTGAACTCAAATTGAAATATGTTAACGCGTTATTTGTTCATTTTCATCAGGATTTGATGTTCCCTGGGGACTTTTGGAGTTAACTGGCGGAGTAAATGCTGAACGTAGTCATTTTTTATGCCTCGTTCACTGTGCTCTCACGCAGGACCATGCATGCTTCACTTGTTTTATTATTATTATTATTATTATTATTATTATTATTATTATTTAACCGATAAACAAATATTAATTTCATACAAAAATTCTAACGAGTGTTTTTTTTTCGGAATTTCCGACGTTACGTTACATATACGAAAACATGCCTATATATATGTTATTCCTTTATCGATTCGATAAACATATTGATTTCAAACAACAAAATGCATATTTTCCGAATGCTTGCATTTTTATTATTTTGTATTTTTCTGATAAAATTTTCCTTACAAATTTTCGCATGTTCGTTGTTCTGTTTTGTGCGTTTTAGAAAATTGTCCTGAAACATTTACTGCATTCAAATAATTTTAAGACAATTATAACACAAAATAGACGTTTATTTTCATACAAAATAGATTTTTTCGTAACTATTTTTTTACACAGTGGTCACCACTTATCAAGGCCCGGAAGCCACTCAGGGATAAGAGTTATTGCAAGTACATTACGTTAGTGTGGAGATTTGATGAAGTGTTTACTTAAGGGGGCGGTTTATTAGGACTTTGTTAACGTTGGGCTTGAAGACATCCAAGTTGTAGTCAGGTGGGAAGCAGGCAGAGGGAACAGAGATCCACAGGCATGCAGTTCTAAGAAAGAAGCTCTGTTCGGTGAATCCACGTTTTGATTTAGGCACAGATAAAGAGTGGGGGAAATTTTTCACAGTGGATTCAGCTAGACGGGTGTTTTTCGTGAAAGATTGGGAATAACTTATAAAAAAAACATTAGATTTTGAGTAATATTCCTTTCCTTACATTTTGCAGTTTTTGTAACAAAGTTGAAAGTCATTGTAATGAATGAATATGAAATCCATTGCGACTATAGACGAATACAGTAAATACTTTTAAGGAACTCTTGAACCACAGGGGTCAAATTTTCAGTTCTATTTCCCATTATTTTTAAAACGACATTTCGTAAAATAATTAATTTCCGTGAATGTGATTTTCATAACAACAAAGACAAGAACACAAAAGAATATATTCACCATTATCAATTTATGTTTTGTTTAATCTGTTCTATTATAATGTACGTATATATATAAGGCATGATCTCGTTCACCGAAGTTAAGCAACATTGAGCCTGGTTAGTACCAGATGGTTGACCATTTGGGGATATTAGACGCTATATGAGCTCTTCGCTTATCTCTGCATTTGTTTCCAGTCGTCCTGTACAGAAACTTCACTAACCACTGGTATTTAACAATGTCGACTGAGGAGTGGTGTGGTTTGACATTGCGCACGTCCTGTCACAAAAATTTCACGCGCAGGCACCCCTTCGTGGGTATCTATAGTCTGTCAAAGACTGAAGGAGCCCCATAATGTACGGGGACAAAATATTCAAATATATCATATACAACCTGGTAACGCCGGGTACTTCAGCTAGTATTCAAATAAATATTCTTTAACTTGTTGCACTCTAATGACAATGTTCGGCAAAAAAAGAGCGAATGTTACTTCTTTTAAAGCGCAAATCGTCAAATGAAGAAAGAAAAAAAAATTATACAAACGTTGAAGTTTTAAAATCCTGTTGTTACCGATGAAAACAGAAAACAAAGGGATATACAAATACAGAAAAGAGAAGAACAGAGAAATATAAACAAAAGGGAAAAGAATATATCTATCTATAACTAACTGACCGAAACATTGTCGCGAAAGTGTAGCAAAATTAATACCTTTTATTTTAAGATAAATAAAAGTAAACCTTTGCTATATTTATTTTTTTTATTTTTATTTTTTATTTTTTTACACAGTGATCACAACTTATAGTCCGGTGGGAAGCAGGCAGACGGAACAGAGTTCCACAGGCGTGCAGTTCTAAGAAAGAAGCTTTGTTCATGGAATCCGCGTTTTGATTATTATTAAACACTATCATAAAAACCACGTTAAATTGATTGATTAGTTTTTATTTTTGAATATTTGTAGCCTGGAATTATATATATACTCATGAGCAAAATAAAAATAAAAAAAATGGGCCAAAAGTGAAAGAAGGAAAAAATCGATTTTTCAATATTTTTCCATAACTTTTTGTTAATTTTAACTGACCATTTCTATTTCGTAGATCATTATTATCATAGCATATAATAATAAGTCGAAAAATTAATTTTAAAAATGGTAAGACCGCATCTTTGCGAGGATATAAAAAACCGAATTGCAGATTAAGGCAGTCCAAAATGATTTACAAGCAAACTTTTGATATTTTAAGAAGAGAAAATGTGAAAACATCCCTTTCTGTAGTGAAGCGCATTGATCAAAGGTTCGAAGTCGATTGCTTGGTAAAAGGGAAATCTGGATCTGGTCGCCCTAGAGCATCCACTTTGAAGGACGACCACAGTCTTAAATTAACTGTATTGAAGGATCGAAAGAAAACTTATGTTGACCATACCAAAAAATTAAAAACAGGAGCTGGAAATTCTCTTTCTAGATTATACAATATTTAGACGAATGAAAGAAATGGGATTTTCCTCTAAAAAGTATGCAAAGAAGCCACTTTTATCTAAGAAAAGCATGACAGAAAGATATTTTTCTTATGTTATGGCGAGAATGATACAGACTGGTTCAGGAATCTTTTCTGGTTAGATGAATCAAGATTTTGTCTTGTTAGTGATGCTCCCGATGCTCCCGAACGGTGCAATCGAACAACTGGAGAAAGATTTTCGCCAAGTTGCATAAAATCGACAGTTAAACACAGGAATGGAGGGATAATGGAACGGGGAACTTTTACTGCAGAAGGAGTTGGGGAACTTATTAAATGTGAGAAGTCAATCAATGCAAAGGAATACGTTCGAATATTAGAAACAGGACTGTTACTAAGTATTCTGAAGCTGAGAATATCCCATAACATTATTTTTCAACATGATAATGCACCTGCACACACTGCTAAAGTAACAACAAAAATGAACTTTGGGATATAGGCTTTTGTCATTCGTTCACTATATTGCTCTGTTATAATATTGAGCTTCTTAGATAAGGACTAGTATATATTATAAGGAAATAAAGTATATTTCCATGCATATATATATATATATATATATATATATATTAGCAGGCCGCCCGGCATTGCCCGATCGTTAAATACGCTCCAATATAATATTTTGATTAATGCAGATTTCGTATATATTATTATATTAGACGCAATACATAGTAATGATTTAAATAGTAAAACGGAGACTCGTGCGCCACCACCAAGAATCGAAACCAAAATGTTTAGCTTACGATTTACCTTTTCCTTTGACATTAATTCCTGATCTATGAAAACATGTAAGGCTAAAAATTAAAATATGAACCAACAGCTATTATATTATGCATTCATATCCGTTTAACCTTCACCTGACAAATTCCATTTTTTTAAATTTTTACACTATTGGCTAAAACCCAAATATAAAGCTTCATATCGGTTCGAGTATTCTATGAATTAAATTTCATGGCTCTAGACAAAAAATCGATGGAGGAGTTTGGTAGGAAAAATTTTAAAACATATATATATATATATATATATATATATATATATGAACAAATGATTAATAAAACATGTTAAAAAAACATCTTGAAAAAGAGTTAAAAACATATTTAATTTTTAAAAAGGAAACACAAGATAAGTGGATAGTCCTTAATCCGCAGAGTTTCGAAGAAATACTCTCCTTCTCATCAGAGGGCAGGAATTAGCAAAATGCAGGATCGGATTTTGCATATAAAAGTATTTAATGAAACTACAAGTAAGTCACAGATCTTACTTGGTTAAAAAAAAAGGGTGAGGTAAGGGGAACAGGAGGCAAAAGAAAAATAATAAAAAGATTTCACATGAATGGACAGTCCGGTGAAGGGTAAAAATCCAGAAATGGTAAAATCCAAAACGGTCGAATTTAAAATTTCAATCCAATGGGTAAATTCCAAATGGTTCAAAATAATCCAAAAGGCAGAGTTCCTTGTCAAAAAGCGCAAATAGAATGAATTCCAAATCATTAAAAGAAAATACTGGAGAGAATATTTAAAAACACGTCTGTCAAGGCTGGATGAATCAAAAAAATTAAGGTTTAAAAAAACACCCGAAAAGCGGTGAAGATTTAAATTTGAAAAGCAAGGTCAAACTGACCCAGACAAGAAGCGCGAAAATTAGCGTTAATAATTAGGTCAGCTTAGATATGCACGTGAAAGTCCCAGAATTAAATTAAGAAAACTGATCAGAACAAATAAATGGCTAAGTTTATGAAATGGGGCGTCTGTTATATATATATATATATATATATATATATATATATATATATATATATATATAAATGAAAGTAGATAAATAAAATAATAGAAAATTATATATATACACACATACACACACATATATATATACACTATACATACATACAGACACACAAATGCACACATACATGTATATAAATACACACACGCATATAAATATATATACATATGTGAATAAATATACGATAACACACACACACATATATATACAAAACCCACACGCATGCATAAATATATACACATATCCAAAAACATATACAAGTTAAACAAAAACATACATACTTACATACAAAATAAGGGGAGGGATAGGCCGGTATCTACAAACTCCGGAATAAGCCAAATAAATGTGTATGTAAATGCATATAGTAAAATATAAGTAAACAAATACATAGAATAAAAATGAGTAGGTTGATGTATATATTTAATTAATAGGTATACGTATACCATAAAACGGAGACAGCAGATGAGAAACCGGCCAAAGAAATAAAGAAAAACAAATAAAATTAAAAATATGAAAAGCTTAGAAGGTAAGATTAAATATTAAAAAAAAATAAATAAATAAATAAATAAAATAAATAAAAATAAAATAAAAAAATAAAAAAAATTATATATATATACATATATATATATATATACGCATACATAAATATATATATAAAGAGGTTCGTGCTTGCTATAAGCTTTTTACGCAAATATTAAGCAAGTATAAATCATGTAGAACAATCTGCATGAATATAATTACACGTAATAGTTTATTAAAGATGATCATCCCATAAGAAAACCGAAAAAACTAACAGGAAATTAATTAAAATTAATGTTTTAGAGAATATGCAAATTAGCTTGATCTTTTGCAGATGAATGCAATTCTATGATCCATATATAACAACGTTGTATTTTCTTTTTTAATTAAATAGAAAAAAGGGGTTTTAATATGAATATCAATATACAAAACAAAAAAAACGAAAGTTATAGGAGTATATATATATATATATATATATATATATATTGATTTTCGATAATTTTTTGTGACCAAGAGAAATATAAAAAATAAAATATTAAATTAAAAAAAACATCGTTTTCATGCTCCCCAAAAAAAACAAACAACTTATAACCAACCACTATTCTAGAAGCATACGTGGACGTTTAACATTATATATATATATATATATATATATATATATATATATATATATATATATATATGAGAAGGAGAATATTAGTAAGAACCAAGCCCGATATACATAGATATATATAAAGAGCAAAAAGAGAAAGAGAGAGAGAGAGAGACAGACAGACAGACAGACAGACAGAGACAAAGACAGAGACATTATGTGTGTGAGAGGAAGAGTGCTAGAAAGCCAGAGCGATAGATAGATAGATAGATAGATGGAGAGACAGACAGAGGCAGAGGCAGAGAGAGACAGAGACAGAGACATTATGTGTGTGAGAGAAAGAGTGCTAGAAAGCCAGAGCGATAGATAGAGAGAGAGAGAGAAAGAGAGAGAGAGAGAGAGTGAAAGAGATAGAGAAGGAGAAAGAGTTTCAAAGACAGGGACATAAAAAAGGAGGAACGAAGTCGGGTAGGTATATTGTTTTTAGAAGAGCGGCAAGTTGTTTTTGTGTTTCACGCATCGACAGTTCAATTATGGGACGAGAAATCATCGACGGCTTCGTTGCGACACAACAACAATTCTTTAACGGATGTTCCACGAAATCTTAAGGGTCCGCGACAAATCCTGAACACGTAGTGATGTTTTTTTGGACTTATACTCATCTTCATAGCTGTTGTTGCTTCACCACGTTTCGGCTAACTCATCCTTTGGCCTACTTAAGATGATTAACCGCAACGGAATAGGAATGCTGAGTTTAGTAACTGTATCCACAATAATTACTGCCATCCATAGTTATTGTTGTTTCACCACGTTTTGACCAATTAATACCCTGGTATGCTTTAGGTAGGATTGAAACTGCTATCTTCAGACAATGCCTACCTGGAACCGTAGAAACTCAAGGTCTCTATACACTATGCCACACAAATATTAAAGATTATGAAGACTCTTCTTAAAGGATTCCGAAAAAAAATCTAGATTATAAATTACAACTGTCTGTTTAAATGTATGTATGTATGTATGTATGTATGTATGTATGGCTAAAACTTTTTAGAGATGCGACGGATTTTCACAAGATCGGTATCATTTTGAAGCTCAACATTTCGGACGACAAATATCAAAAAATCGGCCAAAAACATTAAGTTTTTCACCTTCAACTAGCAACTTTTCTACAGGGAGGGGTCGCTTTTTTCTCCGATATTTTCGAAAGTCATTCTCTCTTTTCGATTGTCTGGCCTTAATTTAAACCTACGTCACTTCTAGTTTAGCGATGAGCGCAACAGCTAACGCGCCACGGTTTTTTTTTCACTTTCTTTTACTCCTTCGCGGTACGGGTCCAATCTTTCCTACCTACTACCACTTTTATTTTTTTTTATTTTTTATTTTTTTTTTGCCTTCGCAAATTTCCTTTTTTTATTAATTTTTTTCTTTTTTTTTGCTCAACTAACACGCTTACACACATTTCAATTTTCTTTTCAGCCTTCACGTCACGGTTTGAGCCGACCTGCCTACCAATTTTTTTTTTTTTTTGCTCAACACACACCTACACACACCTACACACACCTACAAACACCCGGGCAACGCCGGGCACCCAGGCTAGGTCTATATAAGTCCTGAACTGTTTCGCAAAAAAAAAACTAAAAAAAAAACAAAAAACAAAAAACAAAAAAAGAAGAAAAAGATGAGCGTTTCCAACGTAATGTGTCCCATTTTCATTCCACCCGAATGGATCAGAGAGTATCGCATATCTAACCTATTATTGTCTTGCTTTATTATGTGTGCTCACGTTGACGCTAATGGACAAATGGCACATAGATGTCTCGACAATTATATAGAAAGTTTCCAGATTTGTTTTGTACTGGCATTTAAAATTATCTCAGATTTTTTATTAAACTCTAATCCCCTGCGAAGTAATCTCCTCCGGCTGCAATGCACTTGTAGTACTGTCCCAATAATTTCTGGGAGTCTGTATGGAAGTTCTCTTGTTTGAGCCTGTCAATGACTCTTGTCAAAGCCTCTTTCATAACGAGAGCCTCTAAGGTTTTCCTTGAGCTTAGGGAATAACCAAGAGTCACAGGGAGCAAGAATTTGAAAGATTCTACGAATATTTTAAATAACTGTAGAACAAGGTCTATAAAATTAAAAAGGTAGTTTGTTTGAAACATTGCTGGTAAATAAATATATGTCCATTTATAAAGGCTGATAGCAATGCAGAAAAACTGGAATAGTAAAAAAAAAAAATATGAACAAAAACCAAAAAATCGATAAAAACACTATTTGGGCTGGCACTCTCATAACTCTCGCTTCCCTTAATCATCATAGTCCATGAGCAATGTTTCTGACAAAGAGGGAAGAATTGCTGTTTTCTGGGTCAGAATTTCTTTCATCAAACACTTACCGTCCACAGGTTTTTGACCTTGAAGTAGTATTTTTTATCTTCTTACATCAAGTGGCGTCTTGCCTTGTTTGAAGCGATTTCCATTGAAGGCACATCGTAAGAAGTGTTATTCCATGTGTCCATTTCTATCTTTCTATTTATCGCTCTCTCTTTCTCTCTCTATATATATACATATGAAGAGAGAGAGAGAGAAAGAGAGAGAGAAAGAGTAAAACGATTCATAATTTATAATTAAAAATCGGTTTCAAAAGAAAAAAACAAACAAAATCAATAAATTGTACGATCGTTTCGGAAACGATGTTATTATTGAAATAGACAATACGTCTTTATAAAACAAAGTCACCTCATCAAAAAAAAAAAAGAGTGGGGGGATAAAGATACCAAAAATAAAACTAGTATTTTTTAATTAAAGAAGATATTTCTTTTATTCGCCCGCTTTTAAAGCCTGTAAGTATCTTAGTCCATCCATTCATTGGCATGTTGTTATATATATATATATATATATATATATATATATATATATATATATATATATATATATATATATATATATATATATATACTTGTTTATTGTTATATATATGTTATATATATGTTCATTTCTAACACTTGGATTGTATCTTCTATTTGTATTTGTAATAACATGTTTCATTACTGAATTGTATAATTGTTCATAAATTGGTTGACACGCAGATCTTTTTCTTTTTCTTTTTCTATATACTGTCAAATTCTTACTTTCTCTCTTTCTCTCTTTCTCTCTTTAACTAGATCTCATCATTCTTTCCTTTCCCTTCTAGTCCTTATTCTCTTTATAATTACCATTTATATCTTTTTTCTTTTCTTCTTCATATTATATATATATATATTTTTCTCTCTATTTTCTTTCTCTATTTCTTTCTCTATTTTTTTTCTCTTCTCAATCACTCTCTCTCCATTGTAATCTTTTAACTTTATTTAAATTGCCCCTCCCTCTTTACATCTTATAATTAAAGTTCTGTGTTTTAATTTTTTTAACTCCAACTTTTAAAGAGTTCCTACCTAAAATAAAAATCCATTATTCATTGAACTTTTTAATAGTCAAGTCGCTGCCTGATGATATCTGTTGTTTGAATGAAACAAGTGGCTATTTGTAGCAGCGGGATGTGAGCATGTTTATATAACAATAAACAAGTATTATCAGCTCTTTTTATTGAGCACTATCTAACAACGTCGTTGAATTCATTAGTCCATTACTTTTGAATAACAAAACCCGAGTATATATATATATATATATATATATATATATATAGATATATATAGATATAGATATAGATATAGATATAATTCATTCCTTAACTAATTAACCGATTTTATATATGTAGGTAACACGGTGAGTCAGGTATCTGTATCGAAAACAATAGCACATTGTGGATTTCCAAAACTCATACACATAATTGGAAATAAGCCATATGCAAAAAAAGACCTTAATAAAAAGCGTCTATAACAACTTTCAGATAATATCCTGTAATATAAGTTTACCACTAATGAACTCCTCATGATGCATCATAGAATTCGTATTCGAGGCAACACGGTTAATAACATGATCGCATTTTCTGTATTCAGTATCATTTAGAAATGTGTGCCCAACGAAACCGAACCCTATCATTAAATTAAAAAATATTAATAAATAAAAAGAAAATAAACATAAAATACTAATGTAATATATAAACGGGCATATGCCTGTCTGTCTATTAGTCTGTCTGTCGGTCTGTCCGCATATTTTCAAATTACAAATACTAATTACTACTAGATAAATATAAATATATATTGCTTTCTGAGATGGGCGTTTCGTGTAGGTATATATACATATATATATATATATATATATATATATATATATATATATATATGAAAAACAATAAGAATATATATATATATATATATATATATATATATATATATATATATATATATATATGAAAAACAATAAGAATGGAAAATTAAGTCACAAAACTATATATTGGTAAATATAGAATGGTTCATTTATTCAATAAGCGTGTACTGCAGTCAATCAACAGGCAAAAATAACTGCTCACACAAATTCTTCCAACTGATTTTGCCGCTTCTCAAACGCCAAATGATTTATATATATATATATATATATATATATATATATATATATATATATGGTGTATAATGTATGTACACTCTAAATGAACATAAACCAATATTTATTGTAATAAAGAAAGTCTCATGCATAAAAATATTGTGAACAAATATAGAAACTAACTCATAATAAAAAGTGTTCAATTTATTGGTCATTGTTAAATATGAACAGCTGACAGCCCTCACTGATTGAATCCAAAACGTTCCTAATCAGCGCAATTGGTAAGGAAGTAAGTAAGCAAACTAGAAGAAAATGATGTTATGAAAAGTATGAAAAGTGTTAAAAGATAATAAATATTTAATCCTAGGAATGCAGTCGATTGTTCATTCTTTTATAAATAACTGGATATTAAATATGTCCGTTAATAGAATGGATAATACGAGTTTAGAAATAATGATTAACAAATTAGGTTAAAAGCGATACAATTCAATTTAGGAATTTCTTTGTTTACCAGAGACGTGTAGATGCATGTGCAAGCGCACGTGTAATTTGAAACGTGACGGTGTCACATTGTTCACCACTTCTCCAACGTCATCAAGAAAGGAGATTTCCAATATATGGAGACAGGGTTCGAAGTTTGATAGTCAGTCACAAACACAGCCAGAGACATGGTCAGAGAGACTCGGAGAGAGCCGGTCAAACTGGGAGATGATGCCCATTAGAGGCGAAGGGTGGGGGGAAAGAAAGAGAGATCATGTAGCCATACAAGCTTGAATTCCTGAGTCATCAATCAGCTGGCTGGATGAATAAAGAATCACCATCTATATTTTTTAAAAGGAAAGGTGAATGTGCTTTATCCATCATCTTGTAAACGAACTTTGTATAATCCCCATCACAACTGGCCAACAGAATATTGATAATAGGATCTTGCGATTCATTTAAAATATTCGAACTGTTACGCAATTTGCATATTTTGCATGATAACGAGTGAAATTCCAATATTCTACTTTTTTTTTTTTTTGGCACAAATGGATCAGAGAGAATTTTTTTATTTTTACATTTTAACCCCAAACCAGACACATTGCTACTTTGATGTGGGAGGCTACTATCAGGGATATAAGCTACGGGGGTACTATGTAGGGAGTTGGCCAGCAAGATGTCGGTTAACATTACACTTGAACTTCTGCATGTCAGTACAGTTGGGGAAGCAGGAACCCGGAATGGAATTCCAAAGTGTAGCAATTCTGGGGAAGAAACTATTAGAGTAGAAGGCTCTCTTACATCTACGGATATCTACTGTGAAGGGGTGAGATTTTGCTGCTTGTCGGGTTTGTCGGGGGTATTTACATAAAGGGTGTACAAGTGCTTGCAGTTTGTCGGAGGATGCGTTTATCACCTGCAGATTTCATCTTTCTGTTAGAGATATTGACAGTGTGAAAGAAAGCAACATCTGTCATAGACGTGCGTCAAAAGCAGAGACGCGTTTTTATGTGCCCCCCCCTCTGCAATCATCACTAATGTCTCTCCCCTCCTCCATCAGTGTTTACAAGAACGGTTGTATAAATGTTTCAACTCCGGATTAATTATTGGTATGAAGTCCCCCAAAATTGTTACAGTCGTCATCGTGATGTAAACATATGCTATACATGTCATTATCATCTCCTGTATCAGGGTCTCCGATATTTATCCGACACACATACACAACAGCAGGTTGTCACTTACTCTTTCAGTGGCTGCTTTTAATAACTCGTTCATTGTAGCTGGTTTTATGATGTGAAAGTTGTGCCTAACATGCCCCCATCCAATAAAAATCCACGGGGATCAAATCCCGTGAGCGTGGAAAGTATTCGATACTTTCTCTTCTCCCTACCCGTCTGTTTGGCTAGTAACAATCAACGCATTCTTTGAAATGAAAACTTTTTATACATTTCTACTTTACAGCTCCCGTTCAACATCCAATTTTTATGCCTTGTTTGAATCAATTTCCACTAAAGCCACCTTGTAACTAGTGATATATCCTAATATATCCATTTCCATCTATCTATTTATCTATCTCTCTCTCTTTATATATATATATATATATATATATATATATATATATATATATATATATATATATTAATTCCACAGCCAAACAACGTCGCAGCCCACAAAAGCATGACAGTCAAAGAACCGGAAGTCCAAGACTCGAGTTTCGCCCTCATTTGGGCTCATCAGTTAGACACATCCGAACTCAGCATTCGAAACCCGAGCCTCTTGCATGCAAGGCAGGCACTCTACCAACTGAGCAAACGCCACGCACACAAGAATTTCAATTAACCAACACAGATCAAGCAAACCGAAATCCGACTGTGAAATGAACCTACTTCGTCTCAACAAGGGACGCGGTCATCCAACCAGCTAATACCCCCAAGCTGATGTCTCACAAGTAGGAGTTTTAACTCGAAAGGACGATGCCATCCAGCAATACTAACCAAGCGAGCAACTTATGATAGGGTTTTCAGAATGTGAGAGATTGTATATAATAAATTCCACAGCCAAACAACGTCGCACCCAACAAGAGCCATGATATATATATATATATATATATATATATATATATATATATATATATATATATATAACTAGCAGTTCAGGCCTGGTTTGCTTGGTCCTCTGTGCTATTCGTAACTTTATGTACATATGTATATATATATCTATGTATATGTTAAAAAGTTTGACGCATGTCCAAGTAACCTACATCTAAAATTTCAAGTGTTTAAATACCAAATTTGCATAGGAGTTTGGTAGAGTTATCAAAGGTAAAATTATTGAATGTTGACCCCTCGACAGCCAATGTCCTGGCCGAAAACTGATTAAAAAGATTTGTCCCAAATCCCAATACCCCGCATATCAAATCTCGTGTCCGTAGACTGAAAATTTACAGGGTAGTTTGGTAGGGAAATGTACACAAACACACAATTTTTCTCTTATATATATATATATATATATATATATATATATATATATATATATATATATATATATATATATATGCACACACAGATATATATATATATATATATATATAACTACTTAATTTACTCACATAAAATTAATATACGAAAGTATAGATTTATGCGTAAACATTAAGTATTTACTTCAAAAGTGCTCAATACGTAGGTAGAGCTAGTTAGTAAGTTATAAAATGTATATGGCGATTAAGCTACACTGAATAATCCGCGTTTCATCCACTCTAGGATTCTTCAGGCTTATGCGCGAATTCTGAGGTTGTTTGTCGTTTTTATATGCGCATATAAAAACGACAAACAACCACAGAATTCGCGCATAAGCCTAAAGAATCTTAGAGTGGATGAAGCGCGGAATATTCAGTGTAGCTTAATCGGCATATACATTTTATAACTTACTATATATATATATATATATATATATATATATATATATATATTTATTTGAGGATATATATATATATATATATATATATATATATATATATATATATATATATATCCTCAAATATTCTTAACTATCGCCCTCAATCTACAAGAACCTGTTCAACATCCAATTTTCACACTACACCTTCCTACATTACGGCTTTAATAAGAGGCATTTCCTTTGATCCTTGCCAAAATAGCAAGAGCCAGATGAGGAAAGAGGGAATTCCCAATGAAGCGTGTCTGATGCAGTTTGTTAAGCACCTGCTTGATCCGACCCTTCAGGTTCCGCTTGTGATTTTCCCCCTGAAACAAAGCCAAACGCTAACTAACCGCGCCTTGTGCAACGATGCGGACGAGTAGACACGTCCATTCGGACAGGCGGAGGGTTTAGCTTTTCTTTTGACCGGTGATTTTTTTTGTTCTTTTTTTTTCAGTCTTAGCAAATATTTCATGACTGGGAACTTGCTCATTTACTTTCAACCGTTTTTGGTGATTAAAACTATTTAGCCCTATATATATATATATATATATATATATATATATATATATATATATATATATATATATATATATATATACTAGCAGGATGTCCGGCGTTGCTCGGTCGAAAAACATGCATAAATATTATATTTAAATTAATGCAGAATTCTTATCTATAATATAAATCTCACCTATCTGTTTAAATGTATGTATGTATGTATTTATGGATGGTTGGATGTATGTATGCCCAAAACTTTCGACAGAGGCGACTGATTTTCACGAGATCGGTATCGTTTTGAAGGTCGACCCTTCGGACGACAAATATCGAAAAAATTTCTAAAAACATTAATTGCTTCACCGTCAACAGAACACTTTTCTATAGGGTGGAGTCACTTTTTTTCGCCGATATTTTCGAAACTTATTCCCGTTTTTCGATTGACTAGCCTTAATTTAAACCTTCGCCACTTCCGATTTAGCGATCGATGCAACGGTAAAGACGTCACTTTTTTTTTTCTTTTTTTTTCCACCTTCGCGGTACTTACCTTCTTTTTGTTTTTGTTAAACACTCGGGCAACGCCGGGCACCCAGGCTAGTTTATTATAAACAGAAACACCGTAAGTATTAAACGTTAAACGTTAAATTCCTTTAAAAATAATGTTAAAAAAATGGAATAATACATAAGTTGGAAACATTAACATACGTACGTAAGTTAATGGTACTACGGTATTAATGTATAAAATAGCAGATATACCTTGCATTGCCCGGTATTAAACGTTAAATTGAAAAATATGAAGTGAAGAAAAAAAAAAACTGAAAAAAACTGAGACATGTGCATGCGAGTATTAAACACTTCATTTCTTTATATTATTTAATCGGAATTCATGACTGAGATGAGTATTATTTATTTATTGCGGACTATTATCCTAATCTTTATTAGTTTTTTTCACGACGTTTCGGCCAACTATTTCTCTGGTCTTCGTCAGGTGCTAACCGCAATAGAATAGGAACTCCCAATCTCCTAACTGCATTCTCAGCAATTACTGCCATCCATAGTTGTTGTCGTCTCACTACGTTTTGGCCAAGTAAGCCTCTGGCTGGCTTTGGGTAGGATTGAAACCACTATCTTGGGACAACTCTCACCTGGAACCGTAGAGATTCAACGGCTCTATCCACTGCGCCACGGGCTCCAAAGGGGCGATCAAGGTTGAATTTTTTGGTCTTATAAATCCATGTTTAGTTAGGAGATTCGGAGTTCCTATCCCGTCGTAATTACTCCTTGATGAAGGCCAGAGGAATAGTTGGCCGAAACGTCGTGAAACAGCAACTAATAAAGATGAGGATAATGGTCCGCAATAAATAAATTAATAGTTCACTTCTTGTAAGTAAAAAAAAATATTCGAAGGGAGATCGAAAACAAAACCTTAAGAAAACGAGTCAAGTAAGATTACCATAATGCCAATTTGACATGATTTTTAAAACGTGTTTTCAAACAAACTTATACTAAACATAAAAAAAGTAATCATATTCAACGACCGTACAGTCGCGGAACAGTTGGAACAGATTACAATCCGATCACCCACCCCACGTACCGATTTTTACAATTTTGACTCCTTAGCAACCCTGTTTTCTGGATGAAAACCAATTAAAAAGTTTTTTTACGTGTTCAAATGCTCTATATATCAACTTTCAAGTTTGTAGATAAAATAATTCGTTGAAGAATATCCTCACACACAGACACTCTCACTTATACATAATTAAATAATAATGATTCATTTTTATCTAAAGAAACTAATGTTTTATGCTTACGCAATCATCAGTGTAGGTTCATTCCTTTCGGTCATGAAATTCGAACCCAACCACGAAGCCACCTTTTGCTCTATTTGCAGAACCTCTACCCCAGGGCCACCAGTCACTGTAATGAAGGGAATTAAGAACTAATAAAAGCCGAATTCAGGCGAGTATATAATTAATCTAGAGTGTTCGAACGTTCAATATCGTGAACATTGCATAGACTCTACGTGATAACCTTAGATATAACTTTGCAGACAATGTCTATCCTTAAGTATTCTTAAAGGGGCGTGATAATTATAATTGCCTAATAATTATTCGCTAGTTTTCGAGTGCCATAACAGATTGAAGGAAGGCAGGGGATCTGTCAGGGAGGATGACAGGTGTAGAAAGAGTAAGGAAGTCAGAACACTAGAGTTGATTGGCCAAATAAAGAATATCATGAATAAGGACCGTCATGTGTCAATAGAGACAATAAGTGCGTAGTTTGATGTCAGTGTGGGAACTGTACACAATTATTTGCGTGGAACTGAAGATGTGGAAAAGTTGCACGAAGTTTGTCCCAAGTGTGCTCAAAGATCGAACATAATAGTGTTGCGATGACAGCAAGGAGATGGTCGAGCTGATCAATTCAGATCCTTTGATTTTGATACTCTGGTGACTCGCTATGAAAGCTGCATCTACTGCTGTATCGTAGAGATCGAGAGACAAAGTTCCCAGTGGAAGCATGCTAGCCCCCCAGACCCAAGAAGGCCAGACGGAACAAATCCATCCAGAAACTTTTTTTTTTTTACATAGGCATCACCACTTATCAAGGCCAAGAAATTGGACAACATAGTAATCATTAGTAATGAAAATTTGGTAAATCTGATAACTTATATAAAACGGCTCATCAAGAACTTATTTAAGTTAGACTTGAACACAACCATATTGTAGTCAGCCGGAAAGCAGGAAAACGGAAGACAATTCCACAGGCGTGCAGTTCTAAGAAATAAGCTTTGTTCATGGAATCTACGTTTAGGTATAGGCACAGATAAAGAGTTGGGGGGATTATTGATAGTGTTTTCAGCTAGACGATTGTTTCAAGTTAGAAGTCCCTAAAAAAAAAAGAAGCAAAACATCGAATACATACAGGAGGGAGCCATATGAAGGTTGCTAACATCCAAAATGAATATGATTTTTGTCGAATGAACTCAATGCGAACTTGGAACGCCTAAGTCGACAGTCTAGTAAACCACTTGATCACAATTACCTCCCTTATTGCAAGCTGTCGTCAACGTATTCCCGACACCAAATATAGGATTCAAAGAATAGAAATATAAAACGACTTTTTAATAAGTCGGAAGAATGGCATTCAAAAAACGAACGAACTTTTCAGCCAACCCATAAAAAAGGGGATCGGTGAACGCTTCACATCGCAGTACCGCTCTGAAAAGAGGATGGCGGTAATAACGAGCAAGAAGGAGTCTGCACTCGATTAACTATAAACAGAGACTCGCGCTATTTCTCCTATCTAACGATCTCTAATAAATGGGTTTGCTATCAATTGTCTGTGGCAGTTTATTGGGAATCGGTTATTGAACCTCTCTTCAGGGTGGTGCGAGGATTGTGCGGTCGGCGTAGGCTCCAGGGCAACAATATTGATTTCTCTAACGTATTGGTGACGGGTAGGCCGAAGCAAAACATTATAATTTGAAGTTTATACAATCCTAGGTAATGTGTATGTCTGATTATTGTACATTAGAATATTGAAATATTCTGATTAAATATAAACGTACTGACCCCCAAAATCATTGTATATATATATATATATATATATATATATATATATATATATATATATATATATATATATATATATATATATATTAAGTAATTTATAATTTAAAAATTAAAAAAAAATTTTTTTTAATTTAAAAATCAAATTTTAATTAAATTAAAAATCAGTTTCATAAGAAGGAACAACAACAAAGTCAATTATTTGTACGATCGTTTCGGAAATCCGTGCTTTTTATTTGTGGTATACATGAAGTCACGTAGAACAATTATACATAGTTTTTTTTGGTAAGCACGGTCTCCTCATCAGCAAATTTAGGAGGATTTCTATTGAATTGAAAAGACACCAAAAATAAACCTAGCATTAAAAGTAAGGCAGATGAATCTTTTAGTTTTTCTTTTTTTGAAATCAGGAACTGTATTTAAAGTAGTCATTTAGATGTTTGCTATATTTAATAATTTCACTATTACATTAAAATACACTTAGCTCTTTAGACTATTATTCTAATCTCCTTTAAATTTATATATATATATATATATATATATATATAATTACTTCATTTACTCACATAAAATTAATATACGAAAGTATAAATTTATGCGTAAACTTTAAGTATTTATTTCAACAGTGCTCAATACGTAGATAGAGTTAGGTAGTAAGTTATGAAATATATATGGCAATTAAGCTACACAGAATATTCCGCGTTTCATCCATGCTAGGATTCATCAGGCATAAGCCTGATGAATTCTAGCGTGGAATATTCTGTGTAGCTTAATTGCCATGTATATTTTATAGTGTAGCTTAATTGTCATATATATTCTATAACTTACTATTATATATATATATATATATATATATATATATATATAGAGAGAGAGAGAGAGAGGGAGAGAGAGATAATTATTTACTATAACGATTAAATATCTGCAGACACTATTGCTTAATCCACTCGGGAATCCCCAGTGCAGGGACTCACGGTCATCATGAGTCGATAGATTCGAACCCGGCAACACAAGCCATCTCCGGCTTGATTAGCAAAGACCGTATCCATTCGGCTACCATTAACCGCGTGAAATAACGTTGAAACTAAACATTTTATCCTACAATGTTTTTTTTTTATGTCAGTCAGAGTGATCTAATCATGGTATGATGATCTATGCATAAGAGCTAAATTGATCGACTTAATTCAACTGAATGCTTAACGATAAGAAACGAGCTTCTTAAAGGGGGCTGACATAATTATTTACTATAATAATTAAATATCTACGGACACTAGTGCTTCATCCCTCGGGAATCCCCAGTGCAGGGTCTCACGGACAACATCAGTCGACAGATTACAACCCAGCAACGCAAGCCATTTCTGTAGAAATACATATTCTTATAATATATGCCAATCCTTATTTAAGAAGCTCAATGTAATTACAGAGCAATATAGTGAATAAATGACAAAAACCTATATTCCGAGTTTCATGATGTTGACCATCTTATAGTTTATTCCTTTAATTAAGTTGACATTTACAATTGTTAACAATATCTGTTTCGTAGCGCATAATCAATCACTTAATTATCATATCAATCAGTGAATCTATTATGCCCTTAACTCATCAGAAGAAATAGCAACAATCAATCCGTCAAAAGGAAATAAAGTGTGATTTGACATTATTAAAATCCGAAAATTGAAAGAGAAGCTGCTTAAAATTCAAAATGGCGCAATGGAAATATATTAAAGGTATTTTCAGCTTCTCTTCACGATGTCAAATCACACTTTATTCCCTTTTGAAGGATTGATTGTTGCTATTTCTTATGATGAGTAACGGGCATATTAGATTCACTGATTTATATATTAATTAAGTGATTGAATTTACGCTACGAAACAGATACTGTCAAGAATTGTAAATGTCAACTGAATTAAAGGAATAAACTATGAGATGGTCAACATAATGAAATTTAGAATTAAGTTTTTTTTTTTTTATTTCTTCACGATATTTTTTCCTCCCGATCTAAATGGTTAGTTTTGCAATTTGCCGGGCGGTCTTTGAAATTTCAGTAGGTAACTTATACAGTATGACGTCCAAAGGTTGTTGTTCGTCCATATTCTTCTCGAGCGCTTTCTATCGGTGCATCCGATTATGTTCAGGAGCGATTGTTGTTGTTTTCGTTTTCTTTTTCTATGAGGCTTGATGTAATTATAGTTTTTTTTTAATTGGTTATAAAGGTCGGTGCAGGTGGATTTGGTCGTTTGGTTTTATTTAATTTTTAATTTCAAGTTTCTCATTGCATATTTTATTTATTTAGTTTCTAGTTAGTTATTAAATACTGTTAGTTAGTTATTAAATACTGTTAGTATATTTGTCCCGGTATTAAATGATATCCGGTTCAAAAAAAGGATTTCGTTTTTTTATAAGTATGGCTTCTAGTACTTTTAGTCGTCGTGTGCAGTTGTTAAGGTATCTGATTTTAGTATTGCTATATATTTCTTATATCGGGCGGCTGCAGGTTTTTATCGTGTGATGTAAGGTGTTCTTTTATGGCACTATTGTCAGCTAAATGATAGGTCAGTCGTCGGGAGAGTGTTGTTATATGGCCTATGTATGCGTTGTATAAATTTGTTGTGTGGGTTCGGAGACATTCTTCAAAGGCGCAAATAATTCATATACTATATTAGTTTGGTTTAGTGTGGTGTTAGTATTATTATTGTTTTTGATTATTAAATTGGAAGTTTTAAATTTGGTATTGAATTGGAAGTTTTAAATTTGGTATTAAATTGGAAGTTTTAAATTTGGTATAAATTGGAAGAATTAAATTTGGTGTTAAATTGGAAGTTTTAAATTTGGTATAAATTGGAAGTTTAAAATTTAGTATTACATTGGAAGTTTTAAATTTGGTATAAATTGGAAGTTTTAAATTTGGTATTACATTGGAAGTTTTACATTTGGTATTAAATTGGAAGTATTAAATTTGGTATTAAATTGGAAGTTTTAAATTTGGTATTAAATTGGATGTTTGATCTTTTTGTTTTGGTCGGTGGGTCTGGTGTATCTTTTAATTAGGTTTGTTATTATTTTTTCATCTGTTTTGTAGTTAGTGTGTAGTTGGTTTTTATAGTATACTTTGATGGTGTCATTTTTGTTAGGATTAGGGCTTATGTTTTTATTGTGCAGTGAGTTTAAATAGAGTTTTATGTATTTATCAAATATTTTATTGGGAAAGTTATTGTTTATTAGGGTTTGTTTTATGTTTGTTAGCTCTTTGTAAAATATTTGTCGAGTTGATAATATATTGTATGCGCGGTGAATCAAATTTTTTATAAGGGCAGTTTCATATTTTTCTGGACATTAACTATGGTAATTTAGGAGTATTGAGTTATTGTTGGTAGTTTTTTTTTGTATGTTGAAGTTGTGTATTTAGTGGGATCGCTTGAATCTACTAATACGTCAAGAAATGGTATTTTGTTATTTATGTTTGGTTCGTAGGTGAATTTGAGGACGTGTGTAGTTTGAGTTTTTTTAATGTCTTGTATTGATTCGGTTGCAATGTCATCAACTTATCAGGTATAGATTGTAGGTTTATTTTTTGGATCTAGGAATATTTTATTTTCGAGGTGGGTCATGAAGTATTCTGCGAATGTAGGACCTAGAGGTGATCCCATTGAAACGCCATCTCTTTGAATGTATATTTTCCTATTAGAGTCAGTGAAGGGAACTTGTGTGGTGCGTTATAATAGTAATTTTTCTATGGTTTGGGGTTTTATAGCTGGAGGGGGCATTGTATTGTGGCTGTGTACTTGATTAATCATTATTTTAATTGTGTCATTTATAGAGACATTAGTAAAGAGGTTTTCGGTGTCAAGGGATGCGGGTTATGCATTTGGGGGGGAGTTTAATTTGAAAAGGTCGATGAAGTCAGTAATAGATTTTATGCAGTATTTACTAGGTATATAGGGTTGGATACTGTTATTGATTGTTTTAGCGATATTATATACTGAGGTGGGGATTTGAGAGATTATGGGTCTAAAAGGGTAGCTTGTTCTGTGAGTTTTGATTTTCCCGTATATTTAGCCGGGTTTATAGTCTCCTATTATCTTATTAAATTTTATTGTTCCAATTTCAGCGTTATTTCCTGTTATAATTTGGTTAATTTTTCTTTTTTTTAGTTGTTCTGTATGATTTTTTGTGAGCGGTTTAAATTTTGTTTTGTCACAGAGAATGTTGTTTATTTTCGTGTTGTAGTCGGTTTTATTTAAGACTAGCATTTCAGCCCGGCATTGCCCGGGTGTTTGGATGTGTATGTTGAGCAAGAATAAAAAAAGCGGTAGGAGGAAGGCAGGCTCGGACCCGTACTGCAAAGGAGGAAAAGAATGGGGTAAAACCTAACGTTTATGCTGTTACGACCATCGTCAAACCGGAAGCGATATTTGAAAAATTAAGGCTAGACAATCTAAAAGAGAGGATAACTTTAAAAAATATCGGCGAAAAAAGTAAGCCCCCCCTGCAGAAAAGTGCCTAGTTGAAGGGGAAGATATTAATTTTTTTAGCTAATTTTTCGATATTTGTCGTATGGAAGGTCGAACTTTAAAACGATACTGATCTTGGTAAAATCCGTCGCCTCTATTGAAAGTTTAAGGCAGACATGCAAACAGACATACATACATACATTTATATATTGGTAACTAAAACTTTTCGACCCAAACTGATGAAAAAGTTTGCCCTATCTCTGAATACCCTTTATATAAAATTTCAAATATTTAGACCAGAAATTGTCTGAGTAATTTGGAAGAGACCGCAGAGGTCAATTTTTAAAAAACTTTGACCCCTATTATGACCACTTAAAATTTATTGTTTTTGGCTCAAATCAAGTTATTAAGTTAGATCCATGTCCAAGAAACCTATATCTAAAATTTCAAGTGCGTAGACCCAAAATTGTCGGAGGAGTTTGGTAGAATTCTCAAAGGTCAAATCGTTGAACTTTGACCCAATAATCGCCAAATTTCTGACCGAAACCGATCATATCAGTTTTCCAAAATCTCAGTACCCTGTATATTAAATTTCGAGTCTGTAGACTAAAAATTAACAGAGTTATTGCGTAGGGAAATGTACACAGACACACACACACAGACACACAGACACACACACAGACACTTCAATTTTATAGATATATAGATTGTGTACATATTTGATTTGTCAACCATTCGTATAGTTATGTCGGAATTGTTATAGAGTTCTTTGGCTGCTTCTTTTAATACCGGGACAAATATACTAAAGGTATTTAATAAACTAGAAACTAAATAAATAAAATATGCAATGTGAAAATCGGCATTAAAAATTAAATAAAAAATAATTCGATCAACCCTCCTGCACCCACATTTATAACCAATTAAAATTAACAAATAAAAAATTTAAAACAAAAGAAAAAAAAACAACAACTATAATTGCATCTAGCCTCATAGAAAAAGAAAAGAAAACAACAAAAATCGCTCCCAAAGATAATCGGATGCACCGATAGAAAGTGCTCAAGAAGAATATGTCCGAAAAACAACATTTGGCCGTCATTTTGTATAAGTTACCTACTGAAATTAAAAAGACCGCCCGGGAAATTGCAAAATTAACCATTAAAGCGCATCCAAATAGCAATATGGAAATTTCTACGACTCGGTGAAGTACAAACAGCGCCTACACTTCCCAAATTGCCACCCATCTCGTACTCAACGTTGATTAACTTCGGTGATCTGGCGAGAACAGGTGTGTCTGCGTGATGGTGCCGCATATATATATATATATATATATATATATATATATATATATATATATATATATATATATATATATATATATATACTAGCAAAAGTACCCGTCGTTGACTGGGTTCATAAACAGCAAATGGACTTTGATGTATGAAAGTATGAAAAGTTATGAAAAGGAAGGGTTGTAGTGAGATAGCTTCGAATATATATATATATATATATATATATATATATATATATATATATATATATACTAGCAAAAGTACCCGTCGTTGACTGGGTTCAAAAACAGCCTACAGAAAATGGACTCTGATTTATGAAAGTATGATAGGTTATGAAAAGGAAGGGTTGTAAGAGATAGCTTCGAGTTTCGGGGTATCAAAACCAAAGCAAAATATGATCAAAGTAAAAATTAAAAAAAAAACAAAAACATAGATAACCCCCATAATTTATTATACCATACCTGTTCACACTGAAACACTTATCACAATATTCTGTGGATCTATATTAAAAAACCTTGTTAAACTTTGTGACATATTTCCATTCTATGGAGGTTAGGTGCTAACGAACTCCCCATAATTTTATTATATTATAGGTTTCGAATCCCCGGTTCGGATATGTCTAACTGATGAGCCGAAATGAGAGCGAAACTCGAGTCTTGGACTTACAGTTTGTTGGCTGATATTGCTCTTGTTAGCTGCGACGTTGTTTGGCTGTAGAAATAATTATACATACACACACGCATATATATATATATATATATATATATATATATATATATATATATATATATAAGATAAAGATAATTATAACTAAGTTGAACTTTACAATAAAAATTTATTGTTCGACTGAATACTCCAAAGATCAATTTACAAAGCCCTATATATATATATATATATATATATATATATATATATATATATATATATATATATATATAGTGAAGATGGTAATTAATAAAAACTGAAGAAAGTGCTCAATACTGTTGCAGAGCAAATATGCATTTTATTTTTTATTACCGTTTCTTTCTGTATAGTTACATTATTGTTTCGGCTACACGGCCGTGTTATTTTGCCCGTCTGTAGCGTCCTCAGACTTTTACAGAAAAACCTTTCTGTAAAAGTCTGAGAACGCTACAGACGGCAAAAAACGGCCGTGTAGCCGAAACAATAATGTAACTTAACAGAAAGATACGGTAATAAAAAATAAAACATATATATATATATATATACATATATATATATATATATATATATATATATATATATATATATATATATGTATATATATATATATATGTTTTATTAGAGGTACAGAATTTATATATAGTTTTAAAAATAATAGGCGGAAGTTTCTCGAGAGCTCTTTCGGCTATCATCTCGTCAGGAGAAAATCGATAGCGAACAAAATAATGTTGTGTCGAAAAATAAAGAGTTCTAATGGGGAACTTATTAAATGTGCCAAAAGTACGGGGACACTAATTAAATTTATTTACGTTTAAAAACGATTAAAATATTGGCACAACGAGGGAGAAAAGAAAAAAAAAAGCGGGAGAAAAAATTCAAAGTTCCCCAAAGAGGGAATATATATATATATATATATATATATATATATATATATATATATATATATATATATATATATATATATACTTGTTTATTGATATATAAACATGGTCACATCCTGCTGCTACAAATAGCCACTTGTTTCAATCAAACAACAGATATCATCAGGCAGCGACTTGACTATTCAAAAGTTCAATGAATAACCTTATTATTTATTTAGTTTATTCATTGAACTTTTGAATAGTTAAGTCGCTGCCTGACGATATATGTTGTTTGATTGAAACAAGTGGCTATTTGTAGCAGCAGAATGTGACCATGTTTATATAACAATAAACAAGTATTATTAGCTCTTTTTATTGAGCACTATCTAACAACCTCGTTGAATTCATTAGTCCATTACTTTTGAATAAAAAAACCCGAGTATATATATATATATATATATATATATATATATATATATATATATATATATATATATATATATATATAATTCATTCCTTAACTAATTAACTGATTTTATATATGTAGGTAACACGGTGAGTCAGGTATCTGTATCGAAAACAATAGCACATTGTGGATTTCCAAAACTCATACACATAATTGGAAATAAGCCATATGCAAAAAAAGACCTTAATAAAAAGCGTCTACAACAACTTTCAGATAATATCCTGTAATATAAGTTTACCACTAATGAACTCCTCATGATGCATCATAGAATTCGTATTCGAGGCAACACGGTTAATAACATGATCGCATTTTCTGTATTCAGTATCATTTAGAAATGTGTGCCCAACGAAACCGAACCCTATCACTAAATTAAAAAATATTAATAAATAAAAAGAAAATAAACATAAAATACTAATGTAATATATAAACGGATATATGCCTGTCTGTCTATTAGTCTGCCTGTCGGTCTGTCCCCATATTTTCAAACTACAAATACTAATTACTACTAGATAAATATAAATATATATTGCCTTCTGAGATGGGCGTTTCGTGTAGGTATATATATATATATATATATATATATATATATATATATATATATATATGAAAAACAATAAGAATGGAAAATTAAGTCACAAAACTATATATTGGTAAATATAGAATGGTTCATTTATTCAATAAGCGTGTACTGCAGTCAATCAACAGGCAAAAATAACTGCTCACCCAAATTCTTCCAACTGATTTTGCCGCTTCTCAAACGTCAAATGATTTCTCCTTCCTTTCCCAACCCACAAGTGACCGGTTTTTATAAGGCACGCGCACGTGATCTCGCTAGACTTCACTCAGTACAAAACGTCACGGCCGCCATGATGGACTCTTTCTGTGGACCCTCACCCCTTTTAAAAAAAACCTTGTCTAGCTTTGTGACATATTTACATTCTATGGAGGCCAGGCGCGAACGAACACCCCATAATTTTATTATACCATATTTCTACAAACTGAAACATAATTATCCAAGTATACTTATGTAAATAGATATGAAACGCCTTTGCTAAAGTTTGTGCCATATTTCCCTGGAGTACAGGCGCGAACGCAGACCCCACACTTTTATTATACCATCCCTGTTTAAGTTGAAACATACTTATCAAAGTATTCTTATGTACATCTATATCAAAAACACTTGTAAACGTTTTTTTTTTTTTGCATTTTTTATTTCCATACTTTGGGGGCAAGGAGCGCACAATTTTTATGAACCACCGTTCTGCCAGATGAAACATACCCATTCCTGATCCTCGATACATCTTCTATCATTATATGTAATCAGTTTTTTAAAAATAGTCAACCATATAGGAGCCTATTCCTGATCAGACACACACACACAGACACACACACACACACACACACACATTCAGCTTTATATTATATATATATGTGTACAGGACAACATCGGTACTGTTGGTTTCAAATTCAACAAGTTAAAGACGGTATGTAACCGCTCTCTGTAGACTCTACTCAGCCTCCGTTGTAATCCGTTGTTTTGTAAAATGTCGACTCGCATACGCTGTTTGAGGTCAAAAGGTTATGTTAGAGAGACGGAGAGAGAAAGATAGATAGAAAGAATGAGAAATATTGGAAGAGATATAGGGAAAACTTATTTATATGCCAATTTACAAAAGACATAACTAATGTCCTCTAATACTACAATAATAGCTAAACGGCAATACATAAAATATCACGAACGGAAATAAAATAGTTGTGCTCATGGGCCTCCATATTCGTATCGATTCTAAGATGGCGGCCGTCACTTGAAACGTCAATAAATGGTTGACAGTTTCGTGGTGAAATGTGTCATTTCCATCATAATTGGTGGGATTTATGAATTGTCTACATATCGACGAACTGAGTGGAATTGTAACCTCGTTTCGTGAATACGCTCGCACATATTATACCTAACTTTATCGATTCTAAGTTACTGTATTTAATCGATAAATTCTTGTTCATCTTAATCTATCTACGTATATTTGGATTTCTTAACATCTACGTGGGCGTATACATATATATATATATATATATATATATATATATATATATATGAGTGTGTGTGTGTGTGTTTGTGTAAGCATATATATATATATATATATTATATGCTCTGTAATTACATTGAGCATAAATTAAAGGATAAGTATTAATAAAAGGTGAAATATAATTGAAAAAAAAGCATGTTTCCACACAAACATATACCTATCCATCTATCTATCTATCTATCTCCCCTTCCACCGCTCTTTCTCTCTCTCTGTCTCTCTCTCTCTCTCTCTCTCTCTCTATATATATATATATATATATATATATATAAATATATATATATATATTTAAATAAATGTTTAGAGGTAAAGAATTTGTATATAGTTTTAAATAAAATACTAGGCGGAAATTTCTCGAGAGCTCTTTCGGCTATCATCTCGTCAGGAGTAAATCGATAGCAATCTAAATAATATTGTAACGAAAATAAAGAGTTCTATTGGGGAACTTATTAAATGTGCCAACGTACGGGGACATTAATTAAATTTATTTACGTTTAAAAACGATTAAAAATATTGGCACAACGAGGGAGAAAAAAAAAAAAAAAAAAAGAAGCGGGAGAAAAAAAAAATTCAAAGTTCCCCAAAGAGAAACAATGCGTTTGATGTTTCTTTTTGCCGGCACAAAGAAGGTTGACGCACCGCGATAGAGACGGCCTCCAAAATCTTTAAATGGTTTTTGGAGTCCGCTCTATGTAGCACCTCGAACCAATCTATCTTATATCTATCGGCACAGCACGGGTTGTCAACCAAATGCTGGCCAATTGGACTCTGCTATTGGCCAGCATTTGGTTGACAACCCGTGCTGTGCCGATAGATATAAGATAGATTGGTTCGAGGTGCTACATAAAGCGGACTCCAAAAACCATTTAAAGATTTTGGAGGCCGTCTCTATCGCGGTGCGTCAACCTTCTTTGTGCCGGCAAAAAGAAACATCAAACGCATTGTTTCTCTTTGGGGAACTTTGAATTTTTTTTTTCTCCCGCTTCTTTTTTTTTTTTTTCTCCCTCGTTGTGCCAATATTTTTAATCGTTTTTAAACGTAAATAAATTTAATTAATGTCCCCGTACGTTGGCACATTTAATAAGTTCCCCAATAGAATTCTTTATTTTCGCTACAATATTATTTAGATTGCTATCGATTTACTCCTGACGAGATGATAGCCGAAAGAGCTCTCGAGAAACTTCCGCCTAGTATTTTATTTAAAACTATATATATATATATATATATATATATATATATATATATATATATATATATATATATATATATATTGAATAAAGTAATTCATAAATTTGAATTAAAAATGAATTTCAAAAGAAAAATAAATAAAATCCAGTAGATTGTACGATCGTTTCAGAACAAAATATTTTTGCTGATGATGAGACTTTGTTATTAAAGGACAAAGCTTTTGTCAAATTAACAGAAGCATCCCTATTATATATATATATATATATATATATATATATATATATATATATATATATATACATACATATATAATTTTGAGAATTGGTTGGTAACCGCGTGCCTTGTCTCGACGAAGTAAGTCCATTCCAAAGTCGGATTTCGCCGCTGTTTGCTTAATTTCTATTAGTTAATATAATTTCTTGTGTGCGGGGAGTTTTCTCCGTTGGCAGAGTGCTGGCCTTTCATGCAAAAGGCTCGGGTTTCGAATCCCGGGTTCTAACTGATGAGCCCAAATGACGGCGAAACTCGAGTCTTGGACTTCCGTTTTTTTTTTTTTTTTTTTTTTTTTTGCTATCAGGGCTCTTGTATGCCACGACGTTGTTTTGGCTGTGAAAATAAAGCCCCCCTCTTTGGGTAGAGCACTGTCGTAAGTAATTTCACACGCTACTTTATTGGCTGAAAAATTCGAGACTCGCTCTTTGTTTGTAAAGAAGCGGTTTGAGCACTGTAAAAGTTGTGGACAAATGTTTGTTTAAAATATAAATTTTTTGAGGTTATTTACGGGCGCCGCTCCCGTGGGTTTACGAGTAGAACTGCCGTCTGTCAACGGGATGGTTCTAGTTTGAATCCTCGGCTTGGGAGAGGTGCTAGTCTAGCCGCACTGATGAGTTGTGATACAACGATACAATACTGTATGTGAATGATTACACACACGCACGCACACTCACACACACACACACACACACACATATATATTATTAATATTAATTTGTATATTTTATCTACATATATACTTACTCGGGTTTCCCCTTTTAACGCTCGTATTACATTATCAATATGACTTGTTTTTAAATGACAGTAGTAAAAAAATTGATATATCGTAAAAAAAAAAACAGTAACCGGTGCTATAAAGGGTTCAAAAATCGCTATTAAATATCGTAAAACAGAAGTACACATTCCATTTATCCTTTAAGATACTACGTAAGCCGAATTTCTACAGGTTTACGAACTGGGCTTAATTAATAATCTGCGAAATAAATTTCGAACATGTTAACTATTCTGTAGTTTTACTTAACAATAATATTAAACAATAAACAAAAGATATCACAAAAATTTAATTTAATTTGAAAATCCGACTACGAAGAGTGAAAATGGAATCCAGTTCTGCTGTTTAATTGTTCGAAGTTATGCTGGGGATTTCTTGAGGTAATCCACTTTCTAGGGCAACGCTGGGAAACAGGGCAGCTAGTATGCCGTAAAACTCCAATTTAGAGCTTTAAATGTCTACCATTATAGAAAGGAACTTTGTTTATGTGTCTATGTAGCTTTGTGTCTGTGTGTCTGTCTGTGTGAGTTCGTTCCCTATGGACTCGAAAACGGATTGGTCGATTTTTATGAAATTTCACATGAAGGTACTTTATGTGTCTGGCAGTCATCATCGATAGGTTTTGTGTCGGAATGTCTTCGATAAGTATCGATGACCAATAATCGAAGTAATCGGATGAAAGAAGGAAAAGTAGCTTGTGTCTGTCTGTGTGTCTGTGTGTGAGTTCGTTCCCTATGGACTCGAAAACGGCTTGATCGATTTTTATGAAATTTCACACGAAGGTACTTTATGTGTCTAGCAGTGATCATAGATAGGTTTTGTGTCGGAATGTCTTCGATAAGTATCGATAATCAATAATCGAAGTAATCCGCCGAAAGAAGGAAAAGGCGATTTACACCAAAGTTAACACCTTACACAGCCTAACATCACAAGTGCATTTGAGAAGTTTTATTAAAGCATAAGCCGAAATGCCGAACATACAAAACCAATAGTAGGTTCATTTATATGACAGGGCCGTGTTCGAAATAAATTTTTCTGTTTAAAGCACAATTTTACATTAATACTTGACTTTTTCATTTTAAACTTAAATTCAAGACATGATTACCGCACAACGAGTAATGTTAGGCATATAAAAAAAATAGGTTCTTTGATATGACAGGGGCGCGTTCGAAATAAAATTTTCCGTTTAGAGTACAATTGAA